>NC_092643.1:58400789-58734539 GCF_039555335.1 Amphiura filiformis
TTCAAGGTTAGCATCTATTCGGGATTCGTGGGTATCAAAAGTTCAAACCCTCGTAGATTAGTTTTTCAAAGCGGTAAACGTATTTATACGATTTACAATATTAAGCGCTAAATGCAGTGTTCCAAGGTCATTAAATGTTAAATTAAGTTATGGCAATTTGCTGGACGCGTGGATAACATTTCAAATTTCATTTTGTGGAATTTTATGGGTAAAATGTATTTGTATAAAATCACTTGGACCTCAGAATTATAGTACGAAACTTCGTTTCATGATAATTATGGCATATTCACTTTTAATGTTAAAACATTTTTCAGAACGATCATTTTATTTTTGATACGCAGGTAACAAAAGTATTAGCCAAATTGACTTTATGGCCATAGAGTCCACAAACTTTGATGGAATTCAATCGTTTTACATATGATGAGAGGTCATGCAAACTACTTTCTAACGGTAATAATTTCATGTTGATTGAAGGACATTCAATGACATGGTGCTTTATTTTTGAATTCGTGGGTAACGCCAATTGCCATCATAACTTGTCCCCTGGTATGACTTGCTAGTAAAGGCCTATAATTATGCTCAACGAGAGCACATTGGACGTGACATGATATGCTCCATCAATAACGTGATTTCCTTTATTAATGACATTTTAAAGTGGAAAGTTAACATAGAGAGAATTTTGTCCCGCTTTCGCTGGAATTGACCATATATTATATTGTATATATTTTATTTATTATTCGTATACAAACTTGGAAAAAAGGTGCAACTTTTTTTGTCCCGTATAGGCCTACAGCACCCGAAGCAATGATATGGTTCTATAAAGAACCTTCTTCTTGGCCAAAGAACTTTTGTTTGGTTCTACAGAGAACCCCATGGAAAAACAATGATGGGGGTTCTTTGTAGAACCAAAAAGGTTAAAGATCTTTAGCTAAGAAAATGGTTCTTTGTAAAACCTTAAGGGGTGTGTAAATGTTTTAAAAAATTGTCCAGAAACCAGAGAAATTTGCCATGTTTGCTGTGAATTTTTGCCTAGCAATATTGATCATAGGTTCAAAATTGATGGTGCATATCAATGACCAAACTCTCTAGTTTTATATTTGAGCCTGATCACTTGTGTAAGGTCTTAGGAAATTATGTAAATAGGCCTGTATATATAATGTTCCACATCGGCTCACGCACTTTTTTCACTCAGTCGAGATTTCATAACCTGCCCTCGGGCCGATCTCCGTGTCATTTGGCTAGAATATGTTGGACACTCCCTAGAAAGAATTATGATACTTATTTGGGTCTTCGGACCTCAACATATGCCTTAATAATATATTTTGTCTAGGCAGACAATGTCATGTGATTTTGCAGGGTCAGAAACGACAATGTCTACATGCTATTTTGTCAATCAAAATTAGCGAATTTCCCCACTTTTAAAACGAAAAAGACTTCTCTGGTAATGGTCACAGCGAGAAAATCAAATTTGCGTGCATTCATAACCTACTTCATGCTCAAATCTTTCAATTAAGTGGCGAGTTCTGCTGATATATGTCATATCTACAGAATTCGCGTAACGGAAATTTTGACCATGAATTCATTCATTAAACCCTTACCTTTTCAACTTCTCCTCACAAAATTGGACACGTAAGAAGCCCAACACAAGCCTTGCACTATGGTTATATTCATATTTCCGATTGGTATCATATTTTGCTGGCAAACGTTCCTCGCAATACTTCGTAAATGGCACCAACTGTCAGTATAACAAGTTATTCAATCTCAATTTCATCATTTCAAGGGTTCTCATTGTAGGTTGTCGATGTACGCTTAATGTTACTGAACTTAGTATCTGGTGGTGATACTAAAAAAAAAGATTAGAAATATTTGCTTATAGCATTGCGACTGACACAGCGACTAATCGCGCGGGACCGTCGTTTTCTATACAGTTATTGTGATATGTGCCAAGGAACAATGGGAAAGCGTGTATCGCTTTGAAGATCTATTCAAGTATAAACCGCCCGATCTAAATCAGTGAGTGAAAAGGACAGAGATGCTAGTTTAAAACGACAGTAAAATTCCGTATTTCATCATGTATAATTATTTTGTGAGTTTTTAGTGACGAGTTATTAATAGAGTTAGAGCAGAGTGGGGGTATTTGGGGATAGGAGTGTGTTTGTCGATGGACTGTGGATTTGTTGATGTGGGTGCTGCGGGGTATGTGAGGTACACGTGTGTGAGTTAGGGGATTGGCATTTTCTTCGGAAGGGGGGTCCCGGTGAGCGTAGTCAATATTTTATGACACCCCCTATATATCGCGGGCAAAAGTTTTTTACGCCCCCCCCCCCCATCTTGGGTCGAAAATTTTGTGACCCCCTTCCACCTACAAAGACTCAAGACAAATTATTCATCCATAACTTACTGCCACTGTCTTGAATCTTCATGAATGTTTCATTCACTCAAACAGTTAACCTCAATCACTCCACGAAAGTAATACCACAAGGCAAAGGAAAAAATTAAGAAAATGTACATTATTCGGAATGCATAATAGATGACGTTTTAACATGATATTTGTACAATATTTCCCAACTTAATTTTTGGACATTGTATTATTCTTACACATGTCTCAGCAGCCAGATGACATTTTTTAATACCTCATTATTTTGACTTAAAATGGACAGAAACCTTTCGTGATAGTTATTACGTATATTATTTCATAATTTTTGGTAATTTATGGTCAATATTAAAATTTGAAAGGAATTTTACATTATGACGTTAAATGTCAATATGCATAATTATCATGTGGAAATAAATGAAGGTAAAACTGCTTCTGCTATTATACGTCTTTGTTATTGTTTTATTGATGATGTTTTTAAGGAACATACACACTGTATTTGACCAATATGGCCTTAATCTTAACTTAAAAATAACAAGAAACAAAATGTAAGGCATCCAGGCCTCGAAAGAAGAAGAAAAATCCAAGGGTCCTCTGGACCCTTGCCTTTGAAATTTCAAGGGCCCTCACCAATTTTCAAGGGTCCGACGCCGGACCCATGCCTTTGAAATTTCAAGAGAGAGAATTAGCTACGGCGATCACGGTATGTAGATTGTATAAAATTGAAAACCTGGGTTGAAAACTTGATGGGAAACTAAAATGAAAGTGTACTCAGGGAGCTAGACCTATTATGTGAACCAGATTTTCCAGTAGAACAATAAAACCAGAATTTTCTGCTCTTTGCTTGGTTCAATTTTTACGGGTCACACGGACCCGTACCGTAGGAAATTTGCGGGTCCGCGCCTACTTTCACGGGTATTTGACGCAAGGACGCGCCTTATTTCGAGCGCTGAAGGCATCCACTTCGCACAGGGTAGGCTACATCATACAGATAAGTGCGCCCTAAAACAAGCACCCCGCGCCCATCACCCATCACCATTTATAGGCCCTACGCCACACTATATGTACATGCTACCACACACATAATACCGCCGTATTTTATTTTTAAAACGTAGTTTAAAAATTCTGCAAAGTAAATCACAACTCACCAATACTATATTCCACAAAATTGGACATTAATGTATTCGGATCACTGAGGTGTGTCAAATGTATCAATTTCTTTTGGCCTGAACTCAGCAATTGTTATACCGTTACGGTTGGTTCATTCAGGGATAGACATGGAATAGTTTTAAGGTGACAGAGAACAGGTGTGTAGTTCGATTCCAAAACCATTCATACCTATCACCTGTTTTTATCTGTATTATCATGCGATTGGCCCGTGGTACCTTATAGGCCTACGACTGTCAAAATTGTATTTCAATGAATATGATGAGATTGACTGTGCCATGAGTGACATTGTATTGTATACCCTCTATTGCTTTAGACTTGACCAAGTCTTTTGACATGGTTAGAACAGTAAACTTAATTTTCAATTGAAAATTCATGTAGACTGTATTATAATAGGCCTATGCCTAAATTACTAAAGTTATAGCTAATGGGTGTGCGACATTATCATTATCAAGATATCATAGGCCTATTATTTTGTATTTAACATAGGCTCTACTTTACAGTTAACATAGTAGGCCTACTTTATGAAGTAGTGTCAATGAATTATCAAAAATGAAAATTCATGTAGGCCCAATTACCAAAATTATTAAGTTCAAAACCTTCCAAACAAGATATAAAAGGTAGGCCTATAACTTACGAGGGTACTATTTTGGTGCCACAGCTGCATGCATGTAATCTAAGACCAATTGTAGGATATTGAGTTTGGATCTATGATTTGGTCAGTTTCCTAAAACTTGTGAGTACACTATTTTTGGTCCTACTTGTATGTAATCTAACAGTATGGAAAGTGGTGCCAGGTGCAATGATAGCCATTTACATGTAAACACTAAAGAAACCACCATGAGGTATTATCAGCACATTTAGACCTATATTTATTGCAAGCTGGATTTGACCAGAGATATGAGACAACACAACGTGGGGGGGGGGGGGGGCATATAAAGCAATTGTTGAATAGGCCTATATTGTGTGCTTTCCTTGGGCCAAGGCTACTATAATTGCTTTAAGCAATGCGTAATGTAAAGCCAAAATATATATTAGTCAAGGTCTGGCCGTCTGTTAACGACATGACAACAGACACACCCCCGGTACAAATAGTTGCAGCTTGTAAAAGATACTGTTTATGGCAAAAAACATTAAAAAATGATACTTTAAGGTATTGTTTTGTTAATTTTTGTATGGCACATCATACATACACATGTGCTGAGGTCAAAAAGGTAACAATTTTGTTTTTGACCCCTGACTCACCTGCCATTCCAAAACACCCCTTAAGCCTGAAGAACCTTTAAAGAATCATTCAGGAAGAATCCTTAAAGGGCTCTAGGTAAAACAGGTTCTTTAGCCAAGAAAATGATTTTTTAGAACCTTAACACTTCTTTTCACTTTTCTTAACTTTGTTAAGAATTAATTAATTAATTAATTAATTAATTAGAAAGTTCATAGGACTATTTAAATATTTAAGGTTTTTTATAGAACTTTTCAAGGTTCTACAGAACTTAAACACTCCTTATAGGTGCTGTATGCGGGACAAAATTTATACCTTTGTTTAAGGGCTGGGGTATGAACGTTTGGACAGTATTTATTTTGGGACATTAGAGCACATCAGACATATCGAATTGCATTCTGAATACGAAGAATGTCATTCTGAATTCGCAATTTAATACACATTTTATTGCAAATCATTAAAAATTGATATTTTTTTTATTTAAAAGTACTTTAATTTAACTATATAAATCTGATGATTTATATTTTTTAAATTTTGACCTTTCGTATTGAAGATATGGATTTTTTTCCCAAAACACCAAAAAAAAATTAGGTCTTTTGGGAAAAAATCTATATCTTCAATATGAAAGGTCAAAATTTTCAATTGACCGTCGGCTTTTCCTCCCTGCTATACATACACTTTAAGAATATATCATTAGATTTATATAAATTACTTCGAGGACTGTTACCGTATATATCAAAATTTGAAAAATATCAAATTTTTATAATTTGTCATAAAATTTGTATTATATCGTGAATTTCAAAAATGAAAATTATTTGATATCAGAAAGACATTCTTCGTATTCAGAATGCAATTCGATAGGTCTGAGGTGCTCTCATGTCCCACAAAAAATACTGTCGAAACGCAATAAACGCTCATTTTAGATCCCTTAAATAATTAGCAATTCAGTCTATTCGAAATAACTAATTTTAAACTAAGGTTCTGAATGAAGAGGAAACACATGTGTTCAAAATGTTCAAAACTGAGAATATTTCTTTGAGAAATATCAACATGTGTCCATTTTGGTAAAAACATAAAGTTTGATAATTGTGACGTATCATGTCAAAAGGAGACACTTTTGGGCAGGTTATCAATTTTGAGGTTTTTATATATCTTAAATAGAGAGATATTTTGCTCTACAACGCCATTTTCCCCAATGAAATCGGACATTCCTAAGCGAAGATATTGAGTTCGTAAGTTATGGTATTATAAAATTGGAAATTGAGATATCGGACTTTAAAAATATTATTGACAATGTTGAGAGTAGGAATTACCTTGAAAAATGTCTCAAAAAATACAAGATGCCAGTTATATTCCGGTCTGAAACTATCAGACAATATTTTTAACATTAATAACATCACAAATTCGCAACAAACTCAAATTGTGAAAAAACCACCCCTGGCCAGATTTTTGGCTGTTTCTCCATTTACGATCCTGCCCAAAAGTGTCTCCTTTTGACATGACACGTCACAATTATATTCAGATTGTTTTTCAGAAGCTGACAGCTTCAAAATAAGCATGTCACTCGAAATGCCGCCAAAATACATACCGTAAAACCTCATCTACAAGCATATGGTGCTTTTGATGAAAGCTAAATTAATACGAAACAGCCGTATCAGTACGACAGCAACTTAGCTCACTTCCGGTAATTTTTACCGGCGTGACCTTTGCTGTTACGTAACGTAATGTTGTAAATCAGGTGGCAAATACAGTTTTTCAGTAAACATCAAAAAAATGGAATACACGAGCCGTTTCTCCCTTCATTTCCATATTGAGCCCATAGAAAAGATATGAAACATGAGTATAAGGCAAACAGTAACGTGTAAAAGTCAAATTATTGTGGAGAAAATGAATGTTTATTGTGCGCGAAGTGGCCTAAAAAATGAGAAAAAATGCATGTCACGATCACCAAAATGGTTATATCTGCAACTATGCGCCAACGCCGGTCGTATGCTTTTCTGTAATGATAGATATTAGCTAACTTGAGCTTGTATTAAATTTTCAGCAAAAATGATTGGTGGAACAATCGAGTCGTAGGTTGGAAAGTTGCTTTCAAAACGGCTTCCCCTCGCAATCTTGCGTGACCATAAGTGACCAGTGTCAGCAGGAAAATTAACAGCCGGCCTTGTCCATATAATCGATTAATAATTGTCAGGATCGTCCAGTTGACTACAGTGATATTTATTTATTCATACAAAATACTGCCCTGTCATACAAAATATCGAAGTCAATATAAAACGTAATTTCAAGCCATTTGACTGAACTTACAAACAGTTTATAAAAGATTATTGTTGAACGAGACACTGAATTAGAAATAACATTGTAAAAGGTACGAGAATAAGTTAGCAGGTTGTGATGGTCTAGTGGCTAAGTCCGTGCCTGAAGTGCGTGAGGTTGGAAGTTCGAACCCTACCATAGCGGTTTTTTTTTTTTTTGTTGAAAATATTTATGATATTAGTAAACAACTTTCAGGAAGGGTTTCTGATCATTTGAAGCAGAAATAATGAGGTAAAATGAAAGAAAGCTTTTTTTTATCTTGACCGCTTGTGGTGTTCTATTGAAGATAATTAAAGTTACTCTAGACAACGAAACGCTGATTCCAATTATGTGTATGTCTGGGTATGGTGTAAGAACGGTGTAAAAATTACAAATAATATTATGCCAAAATATCAGGTTTGAAATTGTAAATTATGGCTGACGCTATCTTATTTTTAATATGTAGGCCTACGCATAAAGAAAAACATTGCAAACGTGTTGCATAGAAATATTTTTAATTGATCATAATACTGACGGGCCTACGCCATAGGCCTAACAGAACAAGAGAGAAAAAAAAATCGAAATGCTGTAGGATTCGAACCTTCAACCTCTCGCACTTCAAACCACGGCGCCATCCACTAGACCATCACAACCTGCTGTAACATACTCGTATCTTTTGCAATCTTATTTCTCATTCAGGGACTCGATCAACAATAATATTTTTAAAACTGCTTTTAAGTTCAGTCAAATGAGGTGATATTACTTTTTATATTGACTTCAATATTTTGTAAGTCAATGCAGTATTTTACTTGAATAAAGAAATATCACTGGAGTCAACTGGACGATTCTGACGATTATTATTCGATATAATGACAAGGCCGGCTGCTATTTTGCTAGTGACACTTGTCACTAACGGGACACGCACGATTGAGACACGGGCCGTTTTGAGAGTAACTTTCCAACCTACGACTCGATTGTTCCACCAAGCATTTTCGCTGAAAATTTAATACAAGCTCAAGTTACTTAATATCTATCATTACAGAAAAGCATAAGACCGGCGTTTGCTCATAGTTGTAGATATAACCATTTTGGTGATCGTGACATGCAATTTTTCTCATTTTCCCGGCCACTTTGGACATGTTCAAGCTTCTTTATTTTCAATATTATTCAACTTTTACTCGTTTTTTGTTCTTTGCACAAATGTTTGGTATCTTATCCGTGATCATGGTACACAATTTAAGCAAAAAACGACCCGTGTCTCCCATTTCTGGAGCTATTTCGCTAAAACATGTTTGCCGGCCAAATTTTCAACATTTAGTTACGTAACCCGTGTTCACCAACCCGTAAAAATTTTCTATCGAACAAAAGAGGTCACGAAGTTGCCGTCGTACTGGTATATGCCAATACAATATAGATTGGTCTTACAATATACTTGTTTGCATATGCTTGTATCTGTAATTTTTTTTGCTCAAACTCATAATTTTGTCGATGGATGACGCCTGGATTAATTTAGCTTTCATCAAAATCACTCTATATGCTTGTAGACGAGGTTTTACGGTATTTGATTTTGGTAGTTTTTAATCATTTTATCATGATTTAAACATAATTATACTTTAAAACTTCATATTTTGAGCCGGTATTTTATTGTTTTTTAGAGAGACTGTACAAATTGTGCGGGCGTAGCGCGTAAAAAAATCGTATAATTGCACTATTTTGGCCCATGATTGGGGTGAATTTGGTTGAAAACGGACTCCTTGCCACCCTTTTCTTTTCCTATGCCTTCCTAGCTTTCTCTTCTTTTTTTGTGTGTGTCAGAGGGGCACTTTTCCTTTCATTTTTTGTCAGGGGACACTCTATTTGTGATCCTTACGACCAGACGCATAATTTGATATGCTAATGAGTGAAATCGGAGGGTGTTTTAAAATTTCCCCCTGTATAACCCTTTGAGTTCATTCTGGGGTCATTTTGAGGGTCACAGATTCAAAATAACGCTTGCTCACCGCTTTGTTTGGATTCAGCAGGTTCAAATTAGTAACGATAGCTAGATTATCAACTTTTACTCAAAAATGCTTCAACAATTTTATACAAGCATAATTTTGAGATTTTCCTCTTGACTACACCCTCTGTTACCCTAGCATGTGGTTCCCTTTGTTGCTCGCGCATAATTATGTATAGCTAACCCAGGATTATTCACCATAGAAGTGATGATGTAACAAGATTAATTACTACCGTATAGCAATGTTAGATATATGGTTGAATATAATCGCCATGCACTGCAAGCAGGTTGTACTCATGTGTATGTCTGCAATCGATTGCAGACATACACATGAGTGCAATCATAGATTGAAAAAAATACCGCTCTTTTCAAAGACATTAATCTTACAAGTGCGAATGATCAGTATGATATGAATATTCAATAGAATTACGATCCAGGTCTTTATCCATGTTCTTTGACATCTAGGCCTGTGGTTCAATGCAGAGTTACCGCGTGAACGTACAAATACAGTGTAATACTTGAAAACTAAGTTAACATTATATATGGTAGTTAAATTGCATGTTATATCATCAATTCTACGGCGAATGTAGGTGACTGGAGGGGGCAAGATGACTTTCAGAGGGGGGAATTTGGCAACAATGGTCCAAAAATTGCCTACAATTTCGGGGGCATCTTCCCCTCTTGCCCCTTTGGCTTTTTTTGGGAGGGGGCAAGGAATTTTGGTACATTTCCTATAGGCCTAAAGGGGAAGCAATATTTGCACCCTATTATACTGTAGTCCCTAACTTTACCGTCTTTTCTTTATTATTATAAATTATTTTTGCAGCTCTGCGAGCTAAGCTTGCCTAAACTGGATAGGAGAAGTCACATCAACAGCCATGCACGACCAAACGTAAGAAGTAAAAATAAGGGTGAAGACTTCTATATTTTCGACGACTGCTATTCAAACCAAACTGCTCTATTACCAAAACTTATCCGTAATTTATTTGCTCAAACTCCATAATGGCGACTGGATTAATATAGCTTTCATCAGAAGCACCACTATATGCTTGTAGACGGGGTTCTACGGTATGCCATTATTAATTTAGGGTACAATAATGACTGGTATATTTTGCCGTAAATGTATTATACGTTGCGGAAGGTTTTTGTAACATTTGGTGTTTATCATGTTTATAAATACCACCAAAAATTAATAAAAGTGGAATATCCATGTTAGGGGCCTATGCATATTTTGGATTAAAATGCAAAAGCCCTAAAATTTACGGGAAGGTACATGCTCGTGCAGAATTATCATGGCAATCATCATAATTTATTTCATTATATTCAAAAGTTCTAGTTTGTTTCTTGTTTGTTTACAAAATAAAAAGTAACAAACAAACAAACAAATCAGATACTGAAGCTATATTACGTAATATTTTTAACCAAACAGGTCGGGTGTGTGTTTATTGAGTCCGTGTGTTTTATTGGTGTCCGTGTCTTCCTTCAAATCATTTCCTGTATGCAGCTCACGAATACTGTTTGCAATTTATTGAATACATTCAAAGTAGCTTTTTCAAAGTAACTATTTTACATATATTTATATCTATTCAGAGCTACATACGAAATGATTTTCTTAAATTGAATATTCATGAGGTCAATGAGAATGTCCTTTATTATGAATATTCATGTCGTGACTATGAATATTCATAGCTTGACGTCATTCGACTATGAATATTCATGAGGTGACGTCACCGACTATGAATATTCATGAGGTGACGTCATTGACTATGAATATTCATGAGGTGACGTCATTGACTATGAATATTCATGAGGTGACGTCATTGACTATGAATATTCATGAGGTGACGTCATTGACTGAATATTCATGAGGTGGCGTCATCGACTATGAATATTCATGAGGTTGTGACGTTACCGACTATGAATATTTATGAGGTGACGTCATTGACTATGAATATTCATGAGCTGACGTCATTGACTATGAATATTCATGAGGTGACGTCATTGACTATGAATATTCATGAGGTGACGTCATTGACTATGAATATTCATGAGCTGACGTCATTGACTATGAATATTCATGAGGTGACGTCCTCGACTATGGATATTTATGAGGTGACGTCATTGACTATGAATATTCATGAGCTGACGTCATTGACTATGAATATTCATGAGGTGACGTCATCGACTATGGATATTCATGAGGTGACGTCATTGACTATGAATATTTATGAGGTGACGTCATTGACTATGAATATTTATGAGGTGACGTCATTGACTATGAATATTCATGAGGTGACGTCATTGACTATGAATATTCATGAGCTGACGTCATTGACTATGAATATTCATGAGGTGACGTCATTGACTATGAATATTCATGAGCTGACGTCATTGACTATGAATATTCATGAGGTGACGTCATCGACTATGGATATTCATGAGGTGACGTCATTGACTATGAATATTTATGAGGTTGTGACGTCATTGACTATGAATATTTATGAGGTGACGTCATCGACTATGGATATTCATGAGGTGACGTCATTGACTATGAATATGAGGTTGTGACGTCATCGACTATGGATATTCATGAGGTGACGTAATTGACTATGAATATTTATGAGGTTGTGACGTCATTGACTATGAATATTTATGAGGTGATGTCATTGACTGAATATTCATGAGGTGACGTCATTGACTATGAATATTCATGAGGTGACGTCATTGACTATGAATATTCATGAGGTGACGTCATTGACTGAATATTCATGAGGTGACGTCATTGACTATGAATATTCATGAGGTGACGTCATTGACTAGGAATTTTCATGAGGGGTGACGTCATTGACTAGGAATATTCGTGGGGTGACGTCATTGACTAGGAATATGACAACATGAGGTTGTGACGTTACTGACTATGCATATTCATGAGGTGACGTCATTGACTATGAATATTCATGAGGTGACGTCATTGACTATGAATATTCATGAGGTGACGTCATTGACTATGAATATTCATGAGGTGACGTCATTGACTAGGAATTTTCATGAGGGGTGACGTCATTGACTAGGAATATTCGTGGGGTGACGTCATTGACTAGGAATATGACAACATGAGGTTGTGACGTTACTGAATATTTATGAGGTGACGTCATTGACTATGAATATTCATGAGCTGACGTCATTGACTATGAATATTCATGAGGTGACGTCATTGACTGAATATTCATGAGGTGACGTCATTGACTATGAATATTCATGAGGTGACGTCATTGACTATGAATATTCATGAGGTGACGTCATTGACTAGGAATTTTCATGAGGGGTGACGTCATTGACTAGGAATATTCGTGGGGTGACGTCATTGACTAGGAATATGACAACATGAGGTTGTGACGTTACTGACTATGGATATTCATGAGGTGACGTCATTGACTATGAATATTCATGGGGTGACGTCATTGACTATGAATATTCATGGATGACGTCATTGACTATGAATATTCATGAGGTTACGTCTTTGACTATGAATATTCATAAGATGACGTCACTGACTATGAATATTCATGAGGTGATGTCATTGACTATGAATATTCATGAGGTGCCGTCACTATGAATATTCATGAGGTGACGTCACTGATTATGAATATTTATGAAGTGACGTCACTGATTATTCATGACGCCATTGATGATGAATATTCACGAGGTGACGTCATCTTATGAATATTCACGAAGTGACGTCATTCATCATGAATATTCACACTATTCCTCACGAATATTCATGAGATGATGTCATTCATTATGAATATTCATGGGTTGATGTTATTAAAATGGTAACATCATTCTTATGAATATTCATGAGATGACATCGTCAATTATGAATATTCATTATGATAATGTAAATTATAATTATTCAATTAATTATTAATTATGTCTTTAGTAGATAACAACTTTCGCACGATATGATGTGTTATCTTCAGTAGATGGCAACATTCACACGATATGCTATGTAGGCCTACTATCTTTAGTAGATAACAACATTCACACGATGTGCTATCTTCAGTAGATAGCAACATTCACGCGATATGTAGGGCCTACTATCTTTAGTAGATAGCAACATTAACACAACACGATATGATTTGCGGTTATCTTCAGACATAACAACATTCACACGATCTGATGTGCTATATCTTATGTAGGCTAGATATAGATAGCAACATGATCCATACGATATGATTATGTGCTATCTTTAGTAGATAGCAACATTCACACGATCTGATGTGCTATCTTCAGTAGACAGCAACATTCACACGATATGATGTGTGCGATCTCAAGTAGATAACAACATTCACGATATGATTATGTGTTATCTTCAGTATAACTACATTCACACGATATGATATGTGCTACATTCAGTAGATAGCAACATCCACACCGTATGAATGTTTGTTTGTTTGAACGGTCGCTCCGTGCATGATGCAGTCATGTCTACAGTAGAATTCATCTCGACCTTTGCAGGACTTAAACCCCATTAAAAGCTATTAAACCAAGATAACACTCATTGAAGCAGCTCAACTGATTAAATCAGATATTCTCTGGTTGTGCACAAGTGTCTGTTTTCAATGTGCGACATCGCAATAAAGCTGGTATTATAGCTTCAGTTGGGTAACCGATTATAAAGGAAACGAAAGGAAACAATGGTATGTGTACCTTTGTTCACGAAATGAGACAAAGACCTGCTTTTTGTTAACCAGCATTCTTCAAAATGAGCAACATAATGATTGTTGACTTAACACGGTTTGGAAATAATTTCTTCATATTTTTGGTGTTATCTGTCGTTTACATATCCTTCCTAAAACACAAAAGTGCGACCCTCTCCAAACATCTAAATTAGCTAAAAATTTAGGACATGTTACAAAACTATATTTTCTAGAACCTATTTAGAATAGTTTAAATGTAGCTTTTACCGTTTTTTTGTGCATCCTTCAGAAGTGAGCGGTCCGATACCAATATTTTCGGTCAAATCTCCATTCAATTAACACGGGGAGTTGGCTAGCTATGCCTTGCCCTCACTCATATTTTACAAAAGTGCGACCATTTCTGAACATCTAACCTAGCTGTAATTTTAGGTCATGTTAGAGAAATATATTTGCTAGAAGTTTTGGAGAATAAATAAAATATTGGCTGGTTATTTTTCACACAGTGATGTTAACTAGGCAAGTGTCCATTCTTCCAACATACATCATTTGTAGAGGTCACGCGTCAATGGTGAGAGCACTGTGTATTGTGTATAGGAAAACTGACAGTAACTGCAGTATGGTACCGTATAGGCCAAGGCTATATAGAGGCCTTGCATGTGACGTATCATCCCGCAAATATGGCGGACTACTCAAATGCATTCAACAAAAGCATGATTGCAATCTACCGTGACAGTTCGTCTCACACAAACCCTGCACTACGATCAAATAGGTTGATGACAACATTTGATTGAATGGACTACCTCCGCCATAACTACGGTGAAGGACACCGGCTCAAATCCTTTGTTTGGAGCCAATCGATAATTTCATGCAGGGCCTCTATAGATAGCAACGTGCACACGATAGGCCTATGATTATGCGCTATCTTCATGGTCACGATCTGAAATGTGCTATCTTCAGTAGGCCTAGATAGCAATATTAACACGATATGATTTTGGGCTATGTTCAGTAGATATATTCACACGATATGATTATGCACATGTGCTATATCTTCAGTAGCAACATTCACACGATATGATTATGTGCTCTCAAAGATTCTGAAAAACTTGTCGTTCAAAGCTGGGGTGGTTTTGTTTTTGTTTGTTTTTTGGTTACACAGTGCAGTGGTCAAAAATGAAAAATGCCCGAACTAGCCTAGTCTCAGTCATACACTATGGAAGCAAGTCAAAATCAAAATCACGCTGTCTGGAAAGTTACTGATAGTTCGGCGATAAAGTTCAACCAAGGATGATCTCCTGGATGGGGCAGCTTTAATTAGCATGAGGCCGCATTGATATGTAAATAGCGTATTGTTATTTAAATTTGTGCCCAGACGTATTGAGGGCGACAGTCATGTTATCCAGACGGAGAATGGCTGCATATGCCGGGCATGTCAATTTGCTGAGTGAAGGCTGATAATCACCTTTCTGATAAGCTAGTATATTTCGTGTACCAGTTGGTTATAACAAAAAATTAGTATCATATTAAATATATTAAATGTATAATCTTTGAAATTTACATGAATTTGAAGAGCAGAGCTTCGAAATGTAGCTAAGTCAGGTGATGTGAAATTCTGCTGCGTGACCCCCTCTGCGTGGTAGAATTATATTCATAAAACATTGAATTTAACAGATATCATGGGTAGCCAACCACGATTTATCAGCATTTAAAATATATGCTAATTAACAAAGATAAATAATAAAGAGTACAAATGGCAATTAACTAGTAAACAAGCATGAAATCTTAAAATGTTGCCACGTGATTTCCCGAACACATGATATGTCACATGTGACCACTATTCAGATTTACCGTAAATATTTGGAGTATACTTGCACATCATGCACATACACTGTGCATTTCTTTACTTCCGTATAAAATCAATAATTCATGCTGGGAGCCAAGTAACATTGTCTGCTCAGTGCAAATTGGTATTTTATTTTACTTGAGAGCATAATAGAAATACATAAAGAGGGCGCAACACTAAATCACTCCGCATTTTATGTAACAACGAAATTCGGCTAATATAGTCCATAGTGAATATGAGATTGCAGCGACCATATCTACCGACATGTTCACTTTAAATCACTCAATATCGGCTCATATGAATTCGACAAGTGTCTTTAATGATAACATGCAGATAAAAACTGAACAATTGATCTCAAAAGCAATTCTCTGTGGCGGATTAAGAGAAAACCCGATTTTGAAATGTGAGTGGTGAGTTTAGCATATTTTTTAGCTCTTTTTTTGCACCGCAAATTAGCGAAAAAAGTCAATGGTCATCGATATATGCCGACAAAAGTTTTGGAATCTAGAGAAACAGAGCTTTAATTTGATACCAAATTTATTTTGCCAAGTATTGCAGGGACGCCAGAAATGGCGCTTGAAGTAGGCCGAAATCACACGTTATCCTATGGGGCGCTGAATTAGTGCTGCGCCTCCCTTGTAACGGCCGTCATTATGAACGCGTTCCTTTTACATTCTTCGCGCAAAATAAGAGACGCGCTTCACAAAATGTGTTCTAATTCCATCATGATGATAAACAAATATTACAAAAAGTCATCCTCATGAAAAATTATTGGAAAAAAACACTTTATTGGCCGAGTAGGCGCCTTCAAAGTCAAGAAATGCGTCCAAAAATCCTCAAAAAGGTTCATAAATGGATTTTAAGGTTAATAGACATTGTTAATCTGCATGAAGCCGTTTTGCTGAATATTCAGTAGGCCTACTCAAAAAGATCGCAATTGTTACTACTGGAACGGGGGGGGGGTATTTATACTTGAGACTCAGTAATAAATGATTTCCAAAAGAAAATGGCAACACTGATAATCTAGAAAAGAAATTAATCTTGGTTCAAAGACGTGCTCAAATTGTCGTCTGTCACTAATTTTGTGAGTTTTGTATAAACTTTCGCATATTGGAGGAAAAGTCGAAATATTCGATTTTCGGCATTTCGGCACTGATCTTTAAAACATCATTTCTCTTGAACGGAATGTCGCAGAGCCATGAAATCTTCGGTGTTGAGCTCCAAATTTTCTCTAGTTTACTTAATGAGTAATAAATGTGGATTTTGAAAACTTTTAACACCTTATAAGAGGGCGCAACACTAAATCACTCCGCATTTTATGTAACAACGAAATTCGGCTAATATAGTCCATAGTGAATATGAGATTGCAGCGACCATATCTACCGACATGTTCACTTTAAATCACTCAATATCGGCTCATATGAATTCGACAAGTGTCTTTAATGATAACATGCAGATAAAAACTGAACAATTGATCTCAAAAGCAATTCTCTGTGGCGGATTAAGAGAAAACCCGATTTTGAAATGTGAGTGGTGAGTTTAGCATATTTTTAGCTCTTTTTTTTGCACCGCAAATTAGCGAAAAAAGTCAATGGTCATCGATATATGCCGACAAAAGTTTTGGAATCTAGAGAAACAGAGCTTTAATTTGATACCAAATTTATTTTGCCAAGTATTGCAGGGACGCCAGAAATGGCGCTTGAAGTAGGCCGAAATCACACGTTATCCTATGGGGCGCTGAATTAGTGCTGCGCCCCTTGTAACGGCCGTCATTATGAACGCGTTCCTTTTACATTCTTCGCGCAAAATAAGAGACGCGCTTCACAAAATGTGTTCTAATTCCATCATGATGATAAACAAATATTACAAAAAGTCATCCTCATGAAAAATTATTGGAAAAACACTTTATTGGCCGAGTAGGCGCCTTCAAAGTCAAGAAATGCGTCCAAAATCCTCAAAAGGTTCATAAATGGATTTTAAGGTTAATAGACATTGTTAATCTGCATGAAGCCGTTTTGCTGAATATTCAGTAGGCCTACTCAAAAGATCGCAATTGTTACTACTGGAACGGGGGGGGGTATTTATACTTGAGACTCAGTAATAAATGATTTCCAAAAGAAAATGGCAACACTGATAATCTAGAAAAGAAATTAATCTTGGTTCAAAGACGTGCTCAAATTGTCGTCTGTCACTAATTTTGTGAGTTTTGTATAAACTTTCGCATATTGGAGGAAAAGTCGAAATATTCGATTTTCGGCATTTCGGCACTGATCTTTAAAACATCATTTCTCTTGAACGGAATGTCGCAGAGCCATGAAATCTTCGGTGTTGAGCTCCAAATTTTCTCTAGTTTACTTAATGAGTAATAAATGTGGATTTTGAAAACTTTTAACACCTTATAAGAGGGCGCAACACTAAATCACTCCGCATTTTATGTAACAACGAAATTCGGCTAATATAGTCCATAGTGAATATGAGATTGCAGCGACCATATCTACCGACATGTTCACTTTAAATCACTCAATATCGGCTCATATGAATTCGACAAGTGTCTTTAATGATAACATGCAGATAAAAACTGAACAATTGATCTCAAAAGCAATTCTCTGTGGCGGATTAAGAGAAAACCCGATTTTGAAATGTGAGTGGTGAGTTTAGCATATTTTTAGCTCTTTTTTTTGCACCGCAAATTAGCGAAAAAAGTCAATGGTCATCGATATATGCCGACAAAAGTTTTGGAATCTAGAGAAACAGAGCTTTAATTTGATACCAAATTTATTTTGCCAAGTATTGCAGGGACGCCAGAAATGGCGCTTGAAGTAGGCCGAAATCACACGTTATCCTATGGGGCGCTGAATTAGTGCTGTGCCCCCTTGTAACGGCCGTCATTATGAACGCGTTCCTTTTACATTCTTCGCGCAAAATAAGAGACGCGCTTCACAAAATGTGTTCTAATTCCATCATGATGATAAACAAATATTACAAAAAGTCATCCTCATGAAAAATTATTGGAAAAAACACTTTATTGGCCGAGTAGGCGCCTTCAAAGTCAAGAAATGCGTCCAAAAATCCTCAAAAAGGTTCATAAATGGATTTTAAGGTTAATAGACATTGTTAATCTGCATGAAGCCGTTTTGCTGAATATTCAGTAGGCCTACTCAAAAAGATCGCAATTGTTACTACTGGAACGGGGGGGTATTTATACTTGAGACTCAGTAATAAATGATTTCCAAAAGAAAATGGCAACACTGATAATCTAGAAAAGAAATTAATCTTGGTTCAAAGACGTGCTCAAATTGTCGTCTGTCACTAATTTTGTGAGTTTTGTATAAACTTTCGCATATTGGAGGAAAAGTCGAAATATTCGATTTTCGGCATTTCGGCACTGATCTTTAAAACATCATTTCTCTTGAACGGAATGTCGCAGAGCCATGAAATCTTCGGTGTTGAGCTCCAAATTTTCTCTAGTTTACTTAATGAGTAATAAATGTGGATTTTGAAAACTTTTAACACCTTATAAGAGGGCGCAACACTAAATCACTCCGCATTTTATGTAACAACGAAATTCGGCTAATATAGTCCATAGTGAATATGAGATTGCAGCGACCATATCTACCGACATGTTCACTTTAAATCACTCAATATCGGCTCATATGAATTCGACAAGTGTCTTTAATGATAACATGCAGATAAAAACTGAACAATTGATCTCAAAAGCAATTCTCTGTGGCGGATTAAGAGAAAACCCGATTTTGAAATGTGAGTGGTGAGTTTAGCATATTTTTAGCTCTTTTTTTTTGCACCGCAAATTAGCGAAAAAAGTCAATGGTCATCGATATATGCCGACAAAAGTTTTGGAATCTAGAGAAACAGAGCTTTAATTTGATACCAAATTTATTTTGCCAAGTATTGCAGGGACGCCAGAAATGGCGCTTGAAGTAGGCCGAAATCACACGTTATCCTATGGGGCGCTGAATTAGTGCTGCGCCCCCTAAAGACGAATAAGGCGCCATGATGGAAGGTCAGGTCGGGTATCAAAGGTTATTATAACTTAAATACTACTTGTATTTCCCACCTTGCCTCTGTCACATATTTCCTTCATATTATTGACAGCAAGTCCTAATTTTGACTTTGCTATTGCAAAATGTCATTTCATATCAAATTAGTAGACTTTCTTTGAAAAAACATATCACTGGTGCCTGATGGGAATACCCGTCCGCCATTTCATTAAACTGGATCGTTTTCGCCTGTTTTGTGCCCAGATGTATTGGGGCGCGCTATGCTCTCATTGAACAGGCAAAGTTCGCAAAACTAACAACGTTGTTATTTGCCAAACTCAATTAACATGATCCAAGGGGTCGAACATGAATTATTCATAACGAGCTATAACAGATCGATAACTGGCCTCACTTTCTAGCTAGTAAACCAGCTGAATTTTTCATAGATTTTGCGTTGCTAATAGAACAACCGTGAATTTAGTGTCACCCCCTTGGTTCAACCCCATTCCAGCCTATGTTGATCATGATGATAAGGCTAAGAAGCTATCTAGGCCTACTTTTTAGTTTAATCTGCAGCTGATTTCAGTAGGCCTACTGATGAAGTAGGCCTATAGCTATCTGGTGCTTTTAAGGGTATGATGAAGTAGGCATAGGCTACCGTAGTTACATACTGCAGTTACTGTCCGTTTTCCTATACACAATACACAGTGCTCTCACCATTGACGTGTGACCTCAACAAATGATGTATGTTGGGAGAATGGACACTTGCCTAGTTAACATCACTGTGTGAAAAATAACCAGCCAATATTTTATTTATTCTCCAAAACTTCTAGCAAATATATTTCTCTAACATGACCTAAAATTACAGCTAGGTTAGATGTTCAGAAATGGTCGCACTTTTGTAAAATATGAGTGAGGGCAAGGCATAGCTAGCCAACTCCCCGTGTTAATTGAATGGAGATTTGACCGAAAATATTGGTATCGGACCGCTCACTTCTGAAGGATGCCACAAAAAAACGGTAAAAGCTACATTTAAATTATTCTAAATAGGTTCTAGAAAATAAAGTTTTGTAACATGTCCTAAATTTTTAGCTAATTTAGATGTTTGGAGAGGGTCGTACTTTTGTGTTTTAGGAAGGATATGTAAACGACAGATAGGCCCTAACACCAAAAATATGAAGAAATTATTTCCAAACTGTGTTAAGTCAACAATCATTATGTTGCTCATTTTGAAGAATGCTGGTTAACAAAAAGCAGTTCTTTGTGTCATTTCGTGAACAATGGTACACATACCATTGTTTCCTTTCGTTTCCTTTATAATCGGTTACCCAACTGAAGCTGTAATACCAGCTTTATTGCGATGTCGCACATTGAAAACAGACACTTGTACACAACCAGAGAAGATCTGATTTAATCAGTTGTGCTGCTTCAATGAGTGTTATCTTGGTTTAATAGCTTTTAATGGGGTTTAAGTCCTGCAAAGGTCGAGATGAATTCTACTGTAGACATGACTGCATCATGATCATTCTACTGAGACTACTGCTGAAGCGGAAAAAGGTTTTTAGGCAGGTCAAGGGGGTGGGGATTTTTGGCAGACCAAGAATTCGCCACCCCGCCCAGGGGGGGTATTGCCGGGGGTATTGCTATTCATTTGTAATTTCACAGAAACTACATTAGTTTTATTTATAAAACTCCATTCAATATTACTACTAGGCCTGCCTATCATGCCATTCAGATCTGGTCTGTCCCAGGCCTGGTCTGACCATTTTTTAAATGTAATATCGCCCTCTATAGGTTGGTCCGAGTCGAGTCTGCAGAATTCGGCATGTTTGGGAAGAAATTCAACGGGATTGTTGATTTTTAGCCGAGCGACAGAGCAGTTTTCTTCTCCTGATCTGAAAAGAATCGTGAGTAATGAGTCTGAAGTTCTGAAGGAATTATTTCTTCAGTTAGACTGACCTCTATAGCATGTATAAATGGACGCAGTTGGTGCCAACAATGTCAATGTTTTTTGACTTTGTCACTGATACTGTTTGTTTGTAATTTTTAAGCTTACTCAACTCAAATCTCAATCAGACGCTTTTCACTGGCACTGATAACATTACTGGCTTCTGTCTTCAGTAGTTCATACTCCTTTTACAGTCTGGTGGACTAAAATAGGAGACTAACCGGCGATGGATTGATAGAGGAGCACAGGCGTGTATCACTGTATGCCACGTCTACTATGGAGGCTAAACGGCTCCCGTCTCCCACTTATTTTCACCCTTGAGAGGGAGCCTATAGTCAGTGTTGCCAAAACCTTTCAGTGTCAAGGCGCGGCGCATTGACTCGCCAGGCCGCGGTAAAGGATTCTCAAGTAGCCCAATTTTTAGCGTTAAAAAGTGCCCAACTGCGGATATTTGGGCGGATTTACCCAATTTAGAACGCATAAAACACCCAATTGGGCGGAAAAGCACTTGACTTTGAAACTTCCGGTACTTACTGGGAAGTTACTGACCGATCAATAAATGGTCACAAAACCCATTGTAATTTCAATTTGGAGCTTCAAAGACTCAAAACCTTTATAAATCGGCTAAATTGAAAGGAAAATACATCAAATTAGTGCCGCGGCCTGAGACTGGCAAAAGTAGCCCAATTTTAGACAAGTAGCGGCATGCTTTTTTGAGTAGCGGCAAGTGATCGCCAAGTAGCCCAATTGTGCGCCTAAGGCGCGGCGTTGGCATCACTGCCTATAGTAGGTATCACAGGGAAACCTCAGTTAACACATTTGTTAGTCAGTCAAAATGGCCTAAACCGGCAATACAAATTTACATTGAAATTAAAAAGAAGCTTTTTAAGAAGGAAACCTTCATAAATATGTTGTCTATACTTCACTTGACCCAATATATGATTTTTTTTGGTGATGAGAGACTCGCACATGGAATTTCAGAGAGATTTTGATAGCAGTTCCATTAAAATAAGTGCTATCGTCATGAGACTAAGATCTAGAAACACCCCGTAATGCTGTTTTGGGGAATTTTGCTAGCAGAATCTTTTTGATGAAAGTCAATCTTTGACAAGATGTAACTTTGCTACGGAAAGTGCTATGACAAAAAGGTTTTCAGTGTTGGCTTTCTTTACTCAAGGGCTTTAATTTGATATATAAAATGATGCAGTTTGATGGCAAATTCACCTGGCATACCTACCAATAGCCATGTATGTACGTCATCCACCAGTGGAGCTCCTGCGCCCCTCCGCAGAACTTCCGGTAGTGGATGTTCTGCGCTCGGGGGCGCAGAACATCCACTGTCGGAGTTGATGCGCCCGGGCGCAGTCCCTTATATGTATTAAACGGTGGCTCATTGCTGCGCTCGGGCGCAAAACATCCACTGTTGGAGTAACTGCGCTCGGAAGTAAAATAATAGATTTTCATATTATAATAACGGTGGATCATTGCTGCGCTCGGGCGCAGAACATCCACTGTTGGAGTAACTGCGCCGGAAGCAAAATAATAGATTTTCTTATTATAATAACGGTGGATCATTTCTGCGCCGAGCGCAGAACATCCACTGTTGGAGTAACTGCGCCGGAAGCAAAATAATACATTTTCTTATTATAATAACGGTGGATAATTTCTGCGCTCCTGCGTAAAATATCCACTGTCGGAGTTGATGCGCCTGGGCGCAGTCCCTTATATGTAACGGTGGATCATTGTTGCTGCGCGGGCGCAGAACATCCACTGTTGGAGTAACTGCGCCGGAAGTAAAATAATAGATTTTCATATTATAATAACGGTGGATCATTGCTGCGCTCGGGCGCAGAACATCCACTGTTGGAGTAACTGCGTTCGGAAGCAAAATAATAGATTTTCTTATTATAATAACGGTGGATAATTTCTGCGCTTGGGTGCAGAACATCCACTGTTGAAGTTGATGCGCCCGGGCACAGTCCCTTATATGTAACGGTGGATCAATGCTGCGCTCGGGCGCAGAACATCCACATTTGGATTTACTGCGCTCGGAAGCAATATAATACATTTTCTTATTAGGCCTATATTAATAAATAATGCATGAGCGCAGAAATGATCCACCAGTATTATAATAAGAAAATCTATTATTTTGCTTCCGAGCGCAGCAACTCCGACAGTGGATTCTCTGCGCTCGAGCGCAGAACATCCACTACCGGAAGTTCTGCGGAGGGGCGCAGGAGCTCCACTGGTGGATCACGTACATAACTCCTATAGCCTTAACAACCCCACACAAATTATCTCACTCCTATAAGGTCGCATGTCACAAATAGGTCACCCAAAAATGGAGGAGCCGTAACATGAAAATGCTTTCTTCCCACTTCCAAGTTTAATTTATTCTAGAAGTATAATACCTATTTTAGAAAGTTTGGTGTCGTTTTATAGATAATTATGTTCTTTGTCAATTTATGCAAAAAACCCCAAGTCAATTGGACAACTACTTTGAGAGTTATACTTCAATATGTAAGATGTGTCAATGGAGGAGCCGGGGCGGACGTGAGCCGGGGCGGGTGAGCCCCATAGGGTTGTACACAAAATTGTGAAAATATGGCAAACTTCAAACCTTTGTATCTTAAAAAGTACAACTAGCATGGACCACAAATTGCACATTTAACCCCAGACGGAGACAATGACACATAAGGCAACAGCAAATTTTGGTAATACTTATTGGCCATCAGGATAGACAATAATTTTATTTTCATAAACAAAGATTTCAGCCATTGTATCATTACAAGCAAAGGCTATGCTGCTATTATATATAAAAATTAGCATTATAATGAATTTTGACCGCGCATGTCGGGAGCTTATCATTTATTTGCTATTTTATATCAACAAAGATATTTGAGATTCCAAGATGAAAGCAAAATGCTCAACCCAATTTCTGTTCTACAGTAACACTACTGAGGAATCTGAATCCCAAAGCAATCCAGGGGAAAATTAATACAAATCTTAACGGAATTCCAAGATAAAAGTAAAAATACTCAACCCAATTTCTGTTCTACAGTGAATACCCGACAGAAGAATCCAAATCCCATAAAAAATTTTGTTACCCATATAATTATTTGTGCTCAAATAGCATGCCTAAAGCATGCTTCATATCGTGCAACTATTTAATTTGTTTTCCTTAATTATGTAAGGAAAGCAGTACCTGCCTTTTTTTAAAAACAACTTATGATTTGCTTGAAATAAAGTTATGTGCTTGCATTAACATATTTGACAAACACATAGGCTCCCCTAAAATTGGGAGAGGTGGGTGGGAATTAAAATTTTGTGTCTATCCATTCTGGAAACCAATAATGTAATGAAGACAAAACACCACGACAGTGACCAGCGCAGACGAGAGGGCAGCTCTCATTGGTCAACACACGATGCTGTCACGCTGCTATGGCAACACCCGGCCGGGAACACACAGACCCGATCGGTATGAACCGGTATTGCTTCCGCGTGGGGTCAAATTTGTTTTCTTATCGTTTCACGTTAGAAAACTTTAATATCATCCTGGATTGTTAATCTACCTCATAGTAGATCAACTGTATCAAAAGATGTAACTAATTAGTTGCCTAATTAAATGCTAATTAAGACAGTTTTCCCTATATGTTACTGTACAAAGTGTGCACGTAATGCTCCAACATTTCTAAATGGCCTATCTCTTGCCCGAGTCACCCTGCTTATTCAAAAGTACACATATTTTTAAGGAAATTTGATGAGGAATTCAATTATGCTATTAGTTTTAGTGCCAGACATGGAGGAAAAAAGTTTTGATTGATAATGTCATACAAATTGTAAAATTATTCTACAATTTTTGACCACCCAAGGACACTCGGCACAAATTGAAAGACCATTCAACTCTCGACAAAAGAATGCATGCATGTCAGGTCATACGACACCAATTTGGTGTTTGTTATGACACCAATTTGGTGTTTGTTATGCTGCTCGAAATTAGTACCTTACAGTCTATGTCTGGCAACGTACATACGTTAAGTAGGTATGCCAGGCAAACACATTTGCTAGTCAGCCAAATTTGCCGACAATGTCAATGCATTTTTACATAGAAATTTAAAACAACTGGCCGAAGAAAGAAACCTACATAAATATGTTTTCTATACTTCACTTGACCCAAATATATGATTTTTATGGTGATAAGTCACTCGCACATGGAATTTTAGAGGATTTTGATAGCAGTTCCATTAAAAAAGCTGCTATCATAATGAGACTAAGATCTAGAAACACCCCCGAAATGCCGTTTTGGGGAATTTTGCTAGCTGAATCTTTTTGACATTGTTTGATGAAAGTCAATCTTTGACAAGATGTAACTTTGCTACGGAAAGTGTTATATGAAAAAAAGGTTTTCAGTTTTGGCTTTGTTTACTCAAGGGCTTTAATTTGATATATAAAATGATGCAGTTTGATGGCAAATTTGAATTCACCTAGCATACCTACGTTAAGGTTTTAATTGTTAATTGACTTAAATATTACATGTTTACACCAACACTCCAACAACGTACTTAAAAGTATACGTGGGAAATACAACCAATACAAGATACAACCGAACAGGCTTTTCCATACAGTGAACAATAAACAAGAAATGGAATCCAATGTTAACATATCTGCACAAGCGACTGATAGCCTATCTTTAGTATTGATGCTTTCAGGCTTTAAATGATAGCAAGAAATGGAAATCGCCCCAAAGGAAAGATTTTAATCGTGAAATTGAGCGCCACATCTTATGGATTCACATTATCCTCCGGCGGAACTGTCAAACTGTCAATTACAACGTCTACTAGTGGACTGGTTTTTAAATCCACTCTCATCAAACTAATCAAAACTGTAAACTACAATTTTATCCAAAAAATCAACAGAAGAAATACTAAATATTGCTTAGTTTCAATGATGCTTACCGATCGAGTTGCCTTGATGGTGTATTTCCGATCATTTTGCAACGTGGTTGAAAAATATTTCCAAGACGCGAGTATCGCCATTATGCATGGCCCGGTAACCTGGATAAAATTTAACACAATCAATCGTCCAATCCTAGTTCACCTGAGTGATCATGTGGTTTGCCAAATGAAGCCGAATGAACGGTATCGGTGTCGGAACAAGGATTGTTACTTGTAAACAAATCGTTTCGCCGGCACGTTTCAAGAAATTAATTTTACAATCTTTTGATAATTAGTTAG
This sequence comes from Amphiura filiformis, assembly GCF_039555335.1. Lineage (NCBI taxonomy): Eukaryota > Metazoa > Echinodermata > Ophiuroidea > Amphilepidida > Amphiuridae > Amphiura > Amphiura filiformis. The sequence continues at coordinate 58,427,564 of NC_092643.1, forward strand.
GGATCGTTTTATTTTAACCTCTGGCATGAGAGATTGAGAATGTGGGTTAAAGATAAGCCACTCTGTGTTCTCATTTTGCAACTAAAATAGGCTTCTCATAAAGCTTAAATTTGCGGGCCATTATGCTGGCCATCCATGTATTTGAAACATGGCGGATATACCAAGCCTCACTACGTTCGGGTCTGTGAGGGTGCTCGACCAGGCATACTTAAAAGTTTTAATAGTCAACCCAATCATCACGCTTTTGCATCTCTTACACCGCATTGCGCCATGTTATCAGCTGAAAAACGTTTACAGATGAATTTTACTTTGTAATCTAAATCTAATCGCTTTTCAAAAGAATATGTTTAAAAAATAAAGCATACTTGGTCAGTATTTTGCATTGAAATAGTGGAAAAATTATGCACCGAATGGCTTCAATTGGACCTTCATTTTGCAACATTTCTGAGGAGGGAAAACTTGTTCACGAAAGGCTTCATAGACCGTCATAATTCACAAGCATTCGGCTTTTTGAAACTAATATTTTACACACTAGTGCCAAAATGGTCCACCAAATCGCTTCAATTAGGTCTTCATTTTGCACAAGTTTCTTACTTCTGAGGGGGGCACATCCCCCCCCTCAGACACCCCCCTGCATAGTGGATGAACAAGTGGTCATATTCGCTTTCGACATTTAACAATTTGTGTTTTAAAACATAAATCATAGGGAAAACTTGTTCACAAAAGGCTTTGTGGATCGGCATTTCACAATTTTTCGGCTTTTTCAGACTAAAATTGTACACACTAATAATACCGAAATAGTCCACAAAATCACTTCAATTAGGTACGGTATTCATTTTGCAAAATTTCCTACTTCTGAGGGGGGCACATCCCCCCTCAAAACCCCCCTGGCGTCGCGCAAGAGAGATGCGATGTCCGCTACGCGGCCATTTTTCAAATTTATCATTGCTTTATCATCACATCCCCCTTGAAAAATTCCTGCGTACGCTACTGGTTTGTGTGTTTGAAGATGCAAAATTAACAATAAGGCGCCCCGGTTTTACCGCCGTCATCATCACGACACTTGTAAACAAACCGTGCCTGAGTTTGATTGACAGATGATGTCAGACGCAAACTAGTCTTTTTATCTCTGTCTTTCATTATATTTGATCAAATATGATAAGTCAAGTGGCTTAGCACTTTTAAGTATCTCGATTAAAATCGAGATATCTATCCTCAATCCAGACCACTGATGATCGGCGATGGATAGAAGAAAGAGCTGCCAGCTATCTCAAATTAAGTCAGAATCAGCGAAGTGTGACGGTGATACTATGTGACACCTGTTTGGTCAAACCCCACCCTTTTTATTTTTCCACCACGCTTTTAAGCCAGACACCCTTTTTACCAGGTATTGAACCCCTACCCTTTATTATCGGTATTGCAAATTTACATAGTCACTTCTGGGTTCTCACTATCTGCACCATCATTGTCCATTTCAGAGTCTGAATTGATGTAGAATCTATCCTCATCTAACAAACACTCATGATTTTCTTCTTCATCTGAAACATTTGCATCATTATTGGCACAATTACTCGCCCCAAAAGGTCCCTGAACGAACTGTGCATCGCTATTTTCGAACTCATTTTCATCAATGTTTTTGAAGATATCATCAAATTACTGGGTCATTTTTTTTTCAATTGATAGCTTTACCCACACGCTTTATATTTCACTCCCACGCTTTTCAGAAACCCACACTTTATACAGCAAAATTTTAACCCCACCCTTTTTACCGATTTTCAGAATTTCAAACCCAAAGTTGATTCAATAGATTGAGAGCACATTCATGAGATGCAAATCTCTTTTCTGTGACTATTCAATTCTCGATCACTGAAAATGAAGATGATGAATAGAAATTATGGCAGTCAACAATCTTGTGCGAAAATCGTTGGGACAGATGATATTTGAAAGATCAAATTCCTGTGAATTGAACATGATGCTGAAAATACATGATAGGTTTCATAGGTCATGTTATGTATTTGTTTATTCCTCTCCCCCTCGCCCCCGAAGCAATGTTGGAGCACAGATTGAGCTCAACCACTTTCCACTATTTTTCACAATTCAACATTGAATAAGGGGAGCGGGGATGCGTGAAATAAACAAACTGTCCTAATATTAATAATATGAATTTGCATATATCTTTATATTAAAAATAAAAGGATAAAAACCGTGTATAAAAAGATGGCAAATTTATTAATCTATTCATAGCTGAAAGAATGATCAAAATCGAACAACGCGTTTAGGAGATATGGTCATATTTATGATATTAATGTTGTACTTCAACATTGAATAAGAGGAGTGAGGATGCGTGAAATCAACAAACAACATGAAAATCGCGCTGGATTGAAGGTTGTGTTGCTTGGAAGTCATGAATAGACTGGTCAGCATTGTTCTTCAGAACTAAAAAAATACTTTGATTTGGTTTCAAATTAAAATGGTAAGGAGCTGATTTTGTATGCATTTATTACCAGGAATTTCTCACTTTTATTCTCTCTGAATATGACTTCCTTCCTATTTACAGGGTTGGTTACCATGGACGCTGAAGTGGAGGACATGCATGTTTGCCTGAAATGCAACAGTTGCATCATGGGGTTGGAAAATTATGTATTACATCGTAAAACCCAGTGTCCAAGCCTGGCAGGAACTCCTACAAAAGGTAAACCTTGATTGGGGAACAATGTCATAAACCCAGTGTCCAAGTCTAGCAGCAGGTAGAAAAATCATCAGAGGCACTGAAGATTGGATGCCCCCATGCCTTTGCCATGGTGCCCCTCAAAATGTGTAATTTTGGATGTATTCTTTAGCATGTGATTCTTGCCTTGGTGCCCTAACAGGCCTTAAAAGAATTGCCTGGCTGTCCTTGCAAATGCCAAAATGAACTTTTTGCCATGTAGTCGCATCTACATACACTGACCATGGTCTTTTCAATTTAGAGAACATTAGCATTGTGCTTGCTTGATACCCTTAACCCTAACCCTACCCGTGGTTTTTGTGCTATCGGAAGGGAAAGAAGGAACGAAAAAGGAGAGAAGATGAAGAAGAAAGTCACTTGGCACCCCCGGGATTCGAGCCTGGGACCCCTCGCATGCCACGCAGAAGATCCCCAGCATGTAGCTACACAGGTGGCGTTGGCCCGCCAGCGAATCCCTGGGTATATATGACTTGGTCTGATTGCGTCATCAAGTCCCGTGGAATGCATGCACGCAGAGCGTTTTTAATAGTGAGCTTTAGTGAGTCCTAGTTATGTTAGGGTTAAGAAGGCATATAGGGAAAACATGCATGTAGCTTAACCCTAACCCTACCCGTGGTTTTTGTGCTATCGGAAGGGAAAGAAGGAACGAAAAAGGAGAGAAGATGAAGAAGAAAAGTCACTTGGCACCCCCGGGATTCGAGCCTGGGACCCCTCGCATGCCACGCAGAAGATCCCCAACATGTAGCTACACAGGTGACGTTGGCCCGGCCAACGATTCCCTGGGTATATATGACTTGGTCTGATTGCGTCATCACGTCCCGTGGAATGCATGCACGCAGAGCGTTTTTAATAGTGAGCTTTAGTGAGTCCTAGTTCTGTTAGGGTTAAAAGCTTATCCTTTTACTCAGTAAATGATGCTGCAACTATTCAAATGGCACTGAATTTCATTCAATCATCAATATCTTGGTCATTCTGATTTCTCTATAAATAAACAAGTGTCACCATACCTGCAGCTAACCAAATTCTCTGCTTCTCCATATCAATTGCATTGCTTGTAGATAATTCAACTGCTCAGTGTCAAAAGTGGGTAAGTACAATAGCTGCCATGTGCACATGAGTACAATATGCTGTGTGTAAATTGCCAAATGTTAACAGGGCAGCTGTTGGACTTACCCACTTCTGGCACTGAGCAGTCAAATTGTTTGATATGAATACTCAAACTAAGGATGTTATTTTGCCTACATTTTCATTTATCCACTTTGCAGCTTACACGCAGTAACCGATCAACTTCATTATTATGTTCTCAGGGTTATTAGGAGTTAAGAAAACCTAATAATGATAATATTGGATAGCTTATTTAGCATGATACCAAAACATACGGATTCGTCATACAAATATCGAACTCGCCGTTGGCTCGTCCGATATTTTTATGACTCATCCAATATGTTATGGTATCATGCTCAGCCATCCAATATTACAGGGTGATTTAAAATGAACTGTACCCAACTTCACCCAATTTTGTTTATATATTTGCGGAGATTGTACATAAAAAAAAAACTATCATAGAAAGCAGTGATAAGTGTTCTGTAGTAGAAATTTTGAATTTTGATTATAAGTGTTGTTTGTCAGAAGATATCGAATTTTCAAGTTATCGTTCCATTTTTAGACCAACACATGGAACTAAGTTTACCCGTGTTCTCTATCACAGTAACAAAATGCAATTACCATGACTACGTACATGTACAGCAAAACCAAGACAAATGTTATTTCGCATTATTAAATCAATAATATTGATATTCAATTACAAATATTACATGTTAAATAATACATGCAGAACAGAGGACCCGTTGACTTGAAATTGTAGAGTGAAATTTGAATTCAAATAGAAATGGTGCTAAAAATTGACCAAAATGATGTAGAACAGATAGTTTGAATAAAATACATATCCATGTGCAACATCGTTTTTGGTGTGTTTTCTAAGAATTTACTTTTCTCTGAAACCATTAGAGGTAAAGACATGATTCATTCACCAATAATAGGAAACATACTATCCTGTTACAGCTTTTAAACACAAATTATTTGAATGTCGGTAAGTATTTTATTTTAATTTTTGAAGTTGGGTACAGTTCATTTTAAATCACCCTGTATATCAAACTTGGGATGGTAATTGGATATAGTGGCCCGATGTGCTGTATACTTTTATACTTTTGTGTCATGTTATTTGCATATTTATGAATATTAATGAGCTGATTTGCATGTTTATATAGTTTCCAGGTTCCCATAGTTACAATCAAATGGGCTATTCCAGTTGAAATTCATACACCCCATTATAGAAGACACCACCTTTTAAAATCTTTCACACAGGGAGTGTGAATTTTAAATAGGGTTACCTGAAAGGGTGACTCTTCACCCATGTGTGGGAGATACGGATTGTGTCTTCCATAAGGGGTGCATGGATTTCAATAGGATAGCCCAATATGACAGATTTCCCAATAGCATTACAATACATGGCTAGCCAGATGCCCAGTGCAATAGCATGGATATTTTCCTAGCCTCCTAAAATGTGTGATTTATTCCATATTTGGTCACAGCAACTGAAAAGAGTATCTCATTGTGCTTTGCGGTACCATAATACTAATAGTACTGCACATGTGCACAAAATCCCTCACTTCAACTTTCAATTACTCATTTAAATAAAGGGATGCTTAGAATTTTGTTACAACATAAGCCATGCTGAAGTATTGTGAAACTATCCATAGCTCTCAATATCTAAATAGCAGTCAAGTTAGCTCAATCGATAAGGCGTTTCGACTATGGTGCGAGAGGTTGCGAGTTCGAACCCTGGTGGTGCCTAGTATGCTCGCGTGGAAAAATTGAGTTAGCTTGAAATTCCCTTGGACAAGGAACTCACTGCTAATTTGTCTCGTTGTTACCCGGACGAAACTCGGGGAGCTGATCCTGGTTGCGAAGGTTATTTGTGGAATGTCTAAGGTGGGCGCGCTTGAAGCAGCAAAGTCCCTGATTTGTTGTTTAATGGTTTATGGAATGATGTGGGCCATAGTGGTCAGCGACAACCTGTAAAGTGTGCTGAGGCTTGTGGATCAACGTCAGGCATTGTGCCTGTGCGTGGCGCACTATAAATCACTGCGCTTTTTTTTTTTTTTTTTTATTTAACCTAACATCATTTTCCCCTTCTTTTCATTGTTTTTTCAGCTAGTACCTCAAAAGAAGGTGGTGTCCAAGTTAAAACAACCCCTTCGCCAGTCAGGTCATCTTCATCAGCAACAGCAAAGATAACACCACCTGCTGTAAGCCCACAGGAGTCGGTAGATGTCAAGGCAGCACTTGACCAGACGAATAGAGATTTTGAGCAAAAGTATCAGCCTTTACAACAATCACATAGCGATGAACAACTTGGTGCAAAGCAGGTGGGAGGTGATTTCACTTGTCCTGGTTGCAAGAAAGGATTTGAAGTAGAACTGGCTTTCTTAGCCCATATTAGGGTTTGTGTTTGTATCGAGTGGCCGAATGTTGCTGCTGATGATGATGATACTCCTGTTGGAGATCATGTGGAACAGACACAGAAGAGAACTAAAAACCAAAAGTACGGTGAAGACCTTGATTTCAGAAACTTACAACCTGACGGTAAATTTCATTGTATCTTATGTAATTTTGAAACTGAATCGGAGCATCTTATCAGTAACCATGTGAAGAAAAAGGAACACGCAGAAGCCGTCCACAATCATGTCGAGGAGAAGCTAGGAAAACAGTTTAATTTCTTTGAGAAAAACGAGGATAACTTGTTGACCTGCGAGCCATGTTGTTGGAATGCCATGCACCGATCAGAAATGGAGTCGCATATTTGTAACAGGTTGCACCATGAATGCATCATCAATCTGATCATGCCAAACTACTCTGTATTCGGCGGAAAAGGCACAGTGGCTCATCCGGAGCAGCAACCAAAAGGGATTTTGGACCTTCACAACATTTCAGACTACAGGATTATGTCTATGAAAGAGCAGGAGGAATATATTGTTAAATACAGCAGAAAACCATATCGGGGTCATGATGGTCTATCAAAGAATAAAGTTGTGCCCGTGGAAAAACAGGAGAAAAGAGTGTTGAACAAAGCAGCCAAGGATGTCAGGATGAAGATGAGATATCAAAGAATAAAGTTGTGCCTGTTGAAAACAGGAGAAAAGAGTGTTGAACACAGCAGCCAAGGATGTCAGGGTGATGATAATGTAACAGAGAATAAAGTTGTGCCTGTTGAAAAGCAGGAGAAAAAGAGTGTTGAACACAGCAGCCGAGGATATCGGGATAATGATGTTGATAGAATGTTGAAAGAATGCAGAATTAAAGGTTGCGATGATATGTACACATGCAAAATTTGCAGTTACAGAACAGACCGCGAGTATGATATGAAAACGCATCTGGACCGAAAAAGGCATAATAAAAATGTTGCCCTTTTGAAAAAACAGGTTGCGAATAGCGGTACTATTGACCTGACTGCGGTTGCTAAGTCCAGACAGTATAATGTGGAAAGTATGAAGCGTAAACAGGGAGAACAATCTGTGGACAATTCATCAAATGCTAATTCACAAGAAGAAAATGTTGACACAGAACAGGTAGGAGAAGATGATTGTGCAACATCTGTATTAATTGAAAGCGTAGGGGACATTAATGAATCCATGCTTGATGATCAGCATGATGTCCAGTTGGAACAGGAAAGCTCAACAGAAAGAGACGCCATTAAAGAGGATGTTGAAGTCCTTGGTTCAAGAAGAAGTCTGCGAAAACGGAAAGCAAATGTTAAATATACCATAGATATGGATCTTTCAAGTGAAGAATCTGTTGGCATTATTGAAGAGCCTGTCAAGAAGACTGAGAAGCTGCCTAAGATGAAGAAGATTAAGATATCATCCAGCAAGAATCTGGAGGTATCCCCTGCCAAGAAAAGAGGCAGACCTAGGAAGCAGCTTGATATGGATCTTTCACGTGAAGAATCTGTTGAAGAGACTGTCAAGAAGACTGAGAAGCTGCCTAAGATGAAGAAGGTAAAGGCATCAACCAGCAAGAGTCTGATGACATCACCTGCAAAGAAAGTAGGTAGACCTCGTAAGGAGCGGCTTGTTACAAGCACAAAGAACCAATCGAAGTTTTTTAGCAGTATTGAATATTCGTATGCGAAATTTGTGACTCTGAATTTAGTAGTTCAACCGGGTTGAAGGAACATTATAAGGGGAAGGGACACTTACAGTGCTACGAGGAGTTAAAGTTGAAAGGGACTTTGTTGCTAGAGTGCCCGGATTGTCCCGCCATGTTCTCGTCCAATGCCAAGTATGAATTGCATTTGGAGACGCATATGCCGAACAACGCTGGCGGCAAATATAACGTCAAAGTGTTCAAGTGCGATGCCTGTATCTTGGCATTTATATCGGAGGACACTTTTGCGGTACACAAGGAGAAAAATTGCAAAGGTGGTGAAAACATTAATAAAACGTTTAGCAATGAAGCAAATGACGAGGGCGCTGTTCAAGACAGCAGTGATGTTGGTCAAGATATCAGAAGCATCAGTCAAGATGATATGACACAGGATGGCACTGATGCCGTGCAGGATAGCAATGATACTAGCCTTAATATCAGTGACGTTAAAAAGGATTTAGATGATGAACAAAATGATGAAGTGATGCTGTTCAGAACAGTAGCTGTTCAGAACAGCAAGATAGGAACCAAGAAGACGCAAAAACGCGGTAGGAAGAGAGTTCCAAAACAGCTCTATGCCTGTGAAGTATGTAATTATGCTCATACCGGTATAAAAGGTTTACTGGATCATTTCGAAACCATGAGCCATGAAGCAAAATTATGCGAGGCTAACGGCGAAGAGAAATCATTTCAGTGTGTTCGTTGCTGGGAGAAATTTTACACCAATCGACTCCTCGATGCGCATCTTGAGAAGCACGTCCAAACCCAGCAGGAGTTCAAGATTTGCGCATTCTGCGACGCGCAAGTTTTGAGAGATGAGTATAAGGAACACTGTAAAAATGCTGGCCATGAAGATCTGGTTCAGCAGAAAACGTTTGGTTTTAAGTGTAACATCTGTGACAAAGTCATGATGTCATCAACCTCCTTAGCTGACCATAAATATATTCACACAGGTCAGAGGCCACATAAATGCCCCATGTGTTCTTTCCGCTCCAGACGTAAAGGTGATATTGCAATTCATATCAAGCGTCACCTGGGAATCAAGCCTTTCAAATGTGACCAATGCGATGCGACTTTTGTTAAAAAGAGCTCCCTCAAACGCCACCTTGGAACGCATCTTGGAAAAGATAGGCCACGAGACATCAAGTGCGACTTGTGCGACGCAACTTTCTTTAACCGGGTGATCTTACGTATTCACCACAGGAATGTACACCAAATGGAAAAGCCAAGATTCTATTGTGATGTGCAAGGTTGCACCCACGGATGTCGTTCACACTCGGAGTTGAGAGCCCATAAGCGAACCCATACAAAGGACCGACCGTTTCTTTGCACCACATGCGGCAAAACGACCGCATCGCGGAAAGCCATGACGATTCATCAAAGAATTCACACCGGAGATAAACCATTTAAATGCACCTACGAAGGTTGCAGTTACGCGGCGCGTTTCGACTCGCATTTACGACGTCATATACTAGTTCATACCGGCGCGAAACCGTATAAGTGTCCGCATTGTGACTACCGATCCAACGTGCAGGAAAATTTGCGTAAGCACATCAAGAACTCACGTAAACATAAAGGCATGAAAATGTACAAGTGCAACCGGTGTAACGAATGGGAAGGTGACACAATGAAAGAGATGATCAATCATATCAGAGGCGATCACGGCGTGTACGTGAAGAGATTAGATGTGGCAAACGAGACAGGAATTTTCCAGAAAAACGTTCTTGTCGAGTCTGCGAACTCGGAAAAAGAAGAACCACCTGTCGCAGAAAGTAGTAATGTTATTGATGACGCTGGAAGCAGCGAATCAAACGAGCTGGATATCATTAATATACCGTTGATGCAAGGTGACACTCAGGGTGGGTTGGGTTACGAACAGATGGAGAATGAAGAGTTGCGCATTGCAGAGAGAGACGTGGTGGAGGAGCATAGAGACTTGATGAATCCAGTTTCACAAGCGAGAACACAACAGTTGGTGGTTAAACTGGAAGAGAGGGTTGGGGATATATTTAACTCGCTGATGGCTGGTGGGTTGGGTTGAGGAAGAATCCCTTACCTTGTCAATTGTGACATGATCAAGGGGAATGAGTCACATGTCGACCCTGGTCGAAAATGAGTTTTTCACATGTTTCTAAAGAGGACATTTAGAGCTTTCAGATACTGAAAACCCCATGTAGATACAACTTTTCTTTGCAAAGTTACATCAATTTATCAATCGCTGAAAACAATGTAAAACAAAAGAATTTTAACACTTTCTTTGTTAATATCTCAAAATCAATATTAGCGACATCCGACTCATTTCCCTTGATCGTGTCACAATTAAATTGACCTGGCCATTACTGCCAAAGCGTTTGAGGCTATGATTCATACTATACACATGTCATACCTTCCACCTGTTTAGATTTAATTTGATTTTTAGAGTTATGAAACTCCCAAAAATCAGAACAATCCGATTTTTCAAATCTTCCAAAGAACAAATTTAGGTAATAAAAAAATAGCCCAATGCATGAAATGTTGTAATATCTGAATCAGGGTTGTAGCTACAGTGGGCGGTGGTGGGCGGTAGAGCCCATCACTCAGCTGCAACTTCAGCACTGGAGCCCCTCACTCAGAGGTCAAAATTGCACAATTTTATTGAATTGGTCAAGAATTTGGTCAAATTTGGCAAAAAAAATGGCCAAATATGCAAAATTTTCATCAAATGCCACCCAGCACTAAAAATATCCTAGCTACAACCCTGAACTGAATATTTGTAATGTTAAAATTGCCTTTCTTGGGTCTTTTCCAAATCAAGGGGTGCAGAGGGTGCGTGCACACCCCGGGTTCTAAAATATTTAAGATAAACCTATTTTGTTAGGGCTATTGCTGCCCACCACTGAATTTCTGGGTACGCCCCTGTCGGTGTACTAGATGTTCGACTTTATGTTGTTGGAAGGTTTGAGCTTTTTGGTTGGACTGGTGGGGTGGGGGCAAGATTTAACTGGGTCACCCCACCTTTAACTGACCAATATTGAATATTGTAAAGCATGAAATGTTGGCACACATGAACATTTTGTGAGTGATGTGGATTCAAGAAAATTTCATGTTTTAAAAAATTTACTTTTGTATAGGCCTTTAGGCTGCGATCACATAGAAGTATACTGTATGGTATTCGCTATACGAATACGATATACACTCATTCGATCAGGCGGAGTTCACATAGGAGCGAATACCGTATGCAGTATACTTCTATGTGATCACATTCACAGCCTTAAGAAAAATGTATCAAAACTAAATGCTGCAAATATTTTTTAAATTGTGATTTTTTTTTTGTGCTGTGAGTAACTCAAAAAACAGCATATATTTAAAAAAGACATATAAACTCTCAAAATCATAATGCCTAATGTTACATTGTAGTCGCCCTGTGTCCAGTTTGCATTTATAATTATTTTATTATAACACTCCTATAATTGCATAGGTCAGTAGGCCATAGATTTTGCTTTAAATAAAATACAATAAATTGTACATGTATGAATTGCAAGCAGTTGGTATGTATCTTTGTTTTGTTAATGTATCATCAACTCTTAACATTGAAAAACAGATTGCAGAGATGTTAGGTTACTTTGCAATACTTTCCAGGACTTGTATGTAAATTTTGGTACCATAACTGTAAATTGGTGAGTTGGATGTATCTATTCCAGAAATGAATGGCACCCCCCCCCTAAAAAAGACATGTGATTTTTAGGGATTCCCAGACCAAAATTATATCAACAAAAAAATGGGAATTCCCATTTTGACAAAAAAAAATTAGGAATTCCCAGTGTCCCTAAAGAAGACAGACAAATTTTTGGGAATCCCAAGCCTAAAATAAAAAGGCGTCTTTTTCTTGGGAATTCCCATGTCTTCTTTTGGGTTGTGAAAATAATGACCTTTTTTTTTTTTAATTCCCAGAGCAAAAAATTTTGGAATCCCATGTCTTTAGGAGAGTGGCTTTAATTTTTGGAATAGCCCATTGTATGTAACCCTCCAGTTGCTTTATTTTGTTGATATTTCTGGAAAGGATATTTTACCCGATTTATCAACCATTTCTAAAGTGACTTCAGACAATTTTGCAAATTTTGATGGTCCTCAGCAGATGTGTAAAAGTCCTTTTAAAGGAGTATTTTGTGATCCTAGCATCCACTTTTTACAACATAAATTCAGTAGATATCCACAAAAAAAGCTTGATCCCACAAATTTAAGTTGATTCCTATTTTGAGTTTGTGTTGTAATTTTGTTCTGGTTTACCAGAACGTAATGCAATTTTGTCAATATTTTTACTAAATTAATTAATCTGCAAGAAATTTTTGAAATATTTCCAGTGGGAATGAGGCTGTGGATCACAAAATGCCACTTTAAAGTGTACTAGGCCACGTTATTTGATTTTCAAATCAATTTTGTTAATGCCTTTCAACACTGGCAATTCAATATGATTTAATTACTTCTTGCACAGAAAAGAAGTGTTACCCGACTTAATAATTATTGTAATTGTGAAGTAATTGACATGTCAGACATGCCAACTTGAACTAACATGGTTTCGCCAAATTTTGTATCAAAAATACGGCAAAATATGTATGATTTTCTTTCACAAAATGTGGTCTTTTTTAATTTGCACCTACTGCTGCAATCAAATTGCAATTATTTTGTAAGCAAACCTGAGCACTGCTTCACCTGAAAGGTCTACAGTCAAGTGGCTGGTGAAGCATGTTACCAAGACACAATCTCTCTTGCAAGTGTAAATCTGCCATCGGTAAGCGATTGAAATTACATTGTACTAGGCAATAAGTTGTGAGCTTGCTTTTAAAAATAACGGTTATGAGGTGTGAAAATTAATGATTTTTGTGTTTTCCAAAGTTGGCATGTGTGTACTGTAAGGGGCAGCTCACAAACACTTGTTAGGGGGCCCTGAACATTTTGACCCTCCTAAGGGGTGGGGCTGAAAACTTGACCACAAATTTTCCTGGGAAAATTGAGCTTATATATATGCTTTTCTATGGGGTTGACCCATAATTTTCATGTCAAAAAGGGGGCCCTGAATTTTTTGAGATCTGTAAAGGGGGCCCTGAAAAATGTTTGTGATAAAATTGTTTGCATCAGGCCCCCCTAATACATGTAAGTGTTTGTGAACAGTCCCTTATGTACCCCTATAGAACTGCATGTTAAACTGTCAAAATAACCAGCAGGGTTTCTTTCACTTTACCTTGTTATTTCAGCTCAAAATGGACAGAAACCCTTCCTGATAATTATTACTAGCATTATTTCAGCATTTTGAGTATATGGTCGAATCCAACCAAAAGTGTCCACGGGCCAAAAATAAAAGTCCGAAATAAAAATGTCTCCACAATTTTTTCCTTTTGCCCATTGATTGATGACATATTGGCCTTATAGGAACCAAAAGTGCCATTACTAATCTTGAAAAATAAATCCAGGACGTGTGATAGTAAATGTGATATCAAAACCCAATGTTACCTACGAATACCACTAGGATGCTTTCACTATCGCAATACTAATCAACCTAAAACAAATGAAATATTCCCATTAACGCTTTTTTCGTGTAATGTAGACCACAGGGTGTCAGGAAAATGCTAACTCAACCAGAAAATATTTGTTTTTATTTTTATAACGCGATCAATATGATCTTAGTCAATTTATGCTAGTTTATTTTTGAAAATGAAGTTTAGGTCAGTTTCTGTATTTTATTTATCAAATGAGGATGAATCATTTTACACATTGTATAAGAACGAGTATGATATATGTTTTCAAGAATATTAGGAATTATACGCATACACCTAACGCTTTATACAATGAAAAGGTGAAGAAACCCGGTATTCGTAGGTAACATGAGCGATTTAACAATATCTATATTGAGTTTGTAGGTTTAAATTTTGCTATTATGGTAATGAATTAATAAAATGGTAGTTTTTACATCCCTTTCAGATGGTACGTCCAAATGAATAAATGCTATTACCTTAGATCAAAACATTTTGATGCTTTTAGCAAGATTTTGACCACTTCATTTTGATATACAAGTAGTTAATCAGCAATTTTACATAATAAATAATTGTTGAATGAATCCGTATATGGGTAATAATAGTGTCCTGGGGTACCGCTTAAAGTTTTTGACAATTAATTTCCATTGGTAGGGACATTTCATTACACATGTCATGTATTATGCTGTATTCGTAAGTAACATTTCAGTATTTGTAGGTAAGAATTAGACTTTTGGTGGATATCGCAATCAAAACTTCATTTTATAAGCACTTTGAATGTATTATTTTCTTTATGTGCGTTTATTGATACTTTAGACCCTATCATGTATTAATAATGTCGGTTCACAACGGTTGAAAGAGGATTGAAGTAAGAAACAATGGCACTAAAGTGACTTTAATTTGCTTAATTGCACACAAATCGCTTAAAACCGTTATTGCAGACTTGTGAAGACCATCTTGGAGTCAGTTACGTCTTGTGGCCTTTCGTTTGAGGGCAACTACAATTAGCTTTATACCAGGGTCCATCAATGTGTTGTCTAGATCATGAGACAATGAGAACAGTCGTTTTTTCCATGGTATTCGTAGGTAACCTTAGCGAAAACGTCAAAAGTTACCTTCGAATAAATCAATTTGGACACAAATTACTAAGAAACCAGAAGGTCGGTAAACATTTAAAATGAAGCACACATGACAGTTGACAAATCCAAGTATTTATCCCTTCTAATCTTCTTTGAATCTGATTTTTCTTTCAAATGAGCAGACCGTCGTCTATTTCAGTACATATTTTTCACCAATTAAGCCGTATTCAGTTTTGCATGGTGGGCATGTATGTGAATTCAGCAACTTTCATTGACATATGATTTGATAGCAAACATACAGGCCTTCGTTATGTACCAATATGGGCATTGGCATGAATGGCGGTGTTTCACAATACTGTCATGATGTCAAAGTGTATTCAGTAGGTAACATTCGGTTACCGAAATTTACCTCTGAATACTTGCTTTTATTGTTGACATCTCAGAAATATTTAAACGCAGGTTATTGAAACTTGGTAGAAATAAAGAGTGTATTACCCTGCACCTATTGCTTAACTATTGTTTACTATTCTCTCACTTTGTGGAAATGGCACAGCTTTTAACATGTATTGGAGGTAATGCATATTTTTTACCAAACCTACCTTTGTGCCATTTAGAATTTCTGGCAGCTAAACACAATAATAAAGATGTCCGAATGCAATGCATTTCAGTATTGGACATATCAAAGCTTGTATCAATTGCGCATTTATTAGTGATTTCCATTTTTAAAGATATATCTAGTACTATGAAAAATTGTATTCAGTAGGTAATGTAAAAAAAATACCACTCAAAAAATTATCACAAAAATTCATAATTATGTACAAATATGTGAAAAATTGAACAGGCAATCTTTGAATACACACCTTTCAGGAAATCAATTTAGATTCAATCCAATGACTTCTTTTCATAACTGATTTAGATGTTTTTAAAAATACTTTAAGAAATATTTTGAAAAAATGGGTAAAAATAGCATGTTTTGGGGTCTCTGTGTCTAAGTTTTTCACAGAAGGGGTCTTATTATATATGGCGCCAAGCGTATGATCAAGGCGAATAAACACAATACAAAAACGAATGCCAATTGATTAATACTTTTAAGTTATGGCCCTGAACATGCCGTGTACAATTTTCGTTGGATTCGACCATATAATAACAAATTTAAAATTTGAAAGAAATCGTGCATTAAGGCTTTAACATTTCAAGGAGTGCGTTTTGTAACACACCTTGTATTTTCGAAACTCAAACCATGGAATGAATAGGCTATATCAGAAGTATAGTGTGGTGTGCATGCCCCAAAGTTAAAATGTGAACATTTCTGTAAACAAACAAAATGGTTGTTGTCCCCTCACTCAATCAGGCTTCTTGCTCTCTCAATCAGGCCCAGCAACCCATACAATTGAATGAAGATGACTCGCACCATGCTTCTGGTATGACATGATCTGATTCACTCAGCCCACAAAGTTGGCAATAATGAAAAAGTATATGCCAAGGACTTCAGAAATTTTGCATCACTAAGCTTATGTACTGAGCAAATCAGTAATGCAGACCTGCCAAATGTCCCTCATTTTAAGGGACTGTCCCTCATTTGGGGTTTTCCAAAGTGAAAACGAGGGACAGTCCTGTTTTCTGAAAATTGCAGTGATGGCAAATTTAAATGTAAGAACAGCAGAAATGATGTAAATTTCACTTTAAAAAATTTTGCTATAGCATTCTCTTTAGTCAATTGTGATAAATTTAGACCTGCAAAACCTTACATGAATTCTGAAAGTATTGCACACCTCAAGTCTTTGAATTTGTTGGTATCTGGTTTGTGTACATGTGCAAGGTTTTGGCCTCAATGTCCCTCATTCTGACTTCGGTAGGTTGGCAGGTATAACTAATAACTCCATATTCAAAGTTGTCATTTTTGGTCCAAGTATATCAGATCATGTCACATACATTGTGGTTTGAGCATACTTAATCTACCAAAAAACGTTTCAAAAACGTAAAAAGCGCCAAAGTTTAAAAATCTTTCCTGTGTGGCTTTTCACCCTTTTTAAACTTGGTCCCATTTAGTAAAGTAGTATTAACATGAAGAATGAGTCCTAATTTTTACATGCAACAATGTACTCTTATAGGTTTAAGACTGTTCGAAAGCGGTGCAATATGACGTAGGCTACCGTATGTATTATCAAAAAACATTTCAAGGTTTATGTTTTATTATATTGCGTGATCATAAAGAGTAGTAGAGTATTATATATACTTAGCAAATTGACTGTGTGTCAACCTGCTACATATAGGCCCTACATCTGTACATAAGGCGCAGAATCGCATATGACGATGAAGAATTTAACAAAGTGAGTATTTGCTACAAAATACATTATAACGTCTATACGGGAAAAAACTTCAATTACGCACGAACATTAATTCATTTGCTCTACAAAATAAACATTGACAACTAAGAAAACCAACAAGTAGCCTATAGATGACTTCGTATGGGTCTTTAAAATTTTTCATAAATGGGACCAAGTTTAAAAAAGGGTGAAAAGCCTAGGAAAGATTTTTTAAACTTTTTTTTACGTTTTGAAACGTTTTTTGGTAGATATTAATTCTTTTTTTTTTTTTTTTTAATATTGCGCGCTAAGTGGTTCTTTGTAGCCATGCGAGGTGAACTAGTTGGATATCCATATTTCGCGGTTAATGGTGCTTTGTAGCCCTTCGGGGCAAACTAGTTGGATATCCATATTTCGGGGTGAGTGGTTTTTTGAAGCTCCAAGGGGCAAACTAGTTGGATATCCATATTTCAGCGGTTAGCGGTTCTTTGTAACCCTGCAAGGGCAAACTAGTTGGATATCCATATTTCGGTTAGCGGTTCTTTGAAACCCTGGGCAAACTAGTTGGATATCCATATTTTGGGTTTGTGGTTCTAGTGGTTTTAACGACCCGTAACCACCCCAGTCAGCTGCATACCGCATCCAGCTATTTTAATTATCAAAATACTATTTTTTTAATGCTATGGGGTAACAGAATTATTAAAAAAATTAATAGCTGAACCCAATAGTTCAGCCAAGGACTGGAAACGACATATTGATGACTTTATATAGAGTGTATTCAATAAACCCAAGGCGGAACGAGAGTTGCTAAGTAACCGCTATCCGAACCATAAACACACATGCATGATCAGACAACAGTATTCAATTTCCTCATAGCATCCCACGTTGTACACACGTCAGTCGAATTTGGTGGTGTTGGTTTGTTAGCCCTCCAAGTTATAACATCGTTCACTTTGTGTTGAACATTGTATGTGGGCCTCGCTGTAATAACATAAAGATCAGTATGATCAGTGTGGTATCACAGAGCAGACCCTTGAGAGGGTCTGCTCATTTGGCTCATTGCATGGCAGTCGGACTCGCCATTGTATTTGATCATTTGTGTATGGAGAGCAATGGCGACCCGTCATTGTATTTGTTCATGTGTGTATGGAGAGCCACTCTTGGAGCCCATGGGACTTAGGCTAGGTCCTCAGGTAGAGTCAGGCGCTGTATGTACTAGAAACGCCCATTCTTGATTCTGCGTTCATTCAATGTTAGCATTAAATTTGTATTGCCCGGCGGCAGCAAACAAAATGGAAAAACCTGAATTTGTTACATAAAAAGAAATGAAAATTAAAAAAAGCAAGGTTCCACCTGAGTACATATTAAATTGGTGTAGAAATTGTTTTCAAATATATATATGAATTTAGACAAACATACGGGATATAATGAACCTTGACATGCGCCATGATGACATGATTTTATGAGTCGTTTTGTATATCATAATACCAGTATTTGTAATTTTATATTATATAGAACTAATATTTTGCATCATAAATGCGCAGTTCATATGCACAGACGATTACTAATCTTCAAGACTTCAAAATAACATGTTACTAAGCAGGTAATAGGTGCTGGCCTTGTCCTATTGTACTTGTTCATTTGTGTATGGAGAGCTCACTGACCTGTTAATAGAGGTCAATGGGATAGCTTCTTTATGGGGCACTTCTCCATCGGTTTCAGGCGCAGTTCATTGAACTCAGCGGGATTCTATTGCAAGTGCTTTTATATTATTACAAAAGCGGATCGTGGTTATTGCCTTGACAAATCTAATACATAATTCATACCAGGGATTAATAAATCCAGGGTGCGGACATTTCATTGGTCGCAAACCACGGGATTCGATACAAGTTTGCGTTGTAAATGAATGCGTGAATAAGAGTGTCATCCCCTTGGCGCGATATTTGATTTCTGAAAATACTCAAGTTGCCGTTCAAAATGCCTAAAAATCATCAAGATATTGCAATACTGTCTAAAGTGATGTAAAATTGTGGCAAATTTGTATGATTTATCGCACATAATTTCTGTGAAGCGTGGAGAATCATTTACATAGGATTTTGGAGAAAAAATGTGATAATTTTAGGGAAATATAGAATGGCGGAAGAAACAAATAAAACATTTTCCTGGAATGTGTTGACCATACTCTTTCTGTTCCTATTGATTTGGATACTGAAATAATTCTTAAAATGAAGCTGTTGGGTGATTTATGTTGGCGTTTCTAGAGTGTGTCATTATTGGCAAACATCTAGGGATATTGTTGAGAGGGCACTCGATTCACGAGATTTCTTTGGCAAGAACGCCAAAATAGCACGAATTTTGTTGGTTTGCGACTGAAGAGTGTCCGCACTATAGATTTCTGCCATGCAAATTAGCTAGTGTCAGTGGGTAAGAAAGTGGCATCTTTTGAATCGTTAAGACAAGCCACATAATCTTATGTAAAACTCTGCTGGGTGTTTCGATCATGTATTATGCGTGTTTGGTCAAGTGAGGGTAATTTGTAAAGCATCAACTTGTGAACAAGTCATAGAGGGTTTGATCATGCTGATGATGTTGCCATTTTGGACGACTTCTGAGTGTTTAAAGCCCAAAATGAATGAATAAAATCGTGTACTGAGATATTTTGAGGGATATTTGGGTGCATTGGGCACTTATGGGTTGGGTATAATAGATTTCTATGTACAATTAAGTCTGATATATTTTCGATGGAATATATATTTTCACTTGAAAAGTTAGTAGTTTTCCAAATTGCAATTTCTGAATATTATATAAAAGGTGAGAATAAGACTATAAATGTAAGAGTATGGGATAATTTTGATTGTTAATAAATGCGAAAGCATGGCCGGTGAGACATCAGCAATATCAGGGATTGCCGCGATTCTTGCAGTAGCTTTTATGAATAGAATACAATAGTGGATACAATAAGCGGATACAATAGCGGAACAATAGAGCTCTCTTACGGGCAAATAAACCTCGTCGCGTTTTGCTAAATTTCACTTCTTCTTTTTCATGAACTAACCGTTATTTTTTTAAACTTGTGGCAAAACTTCGACCGAAGTTTTTAATATGGCATATGATATATTATTATATCAAGTTCTTCGGTGGGGGTGTGTGTGTGTGTGTGAATACATTTAAATGCATGAAATTGGTAATCATGTTCAGTGATCCTGTAAGCCTTGTTCCAAGGCCCTCTCAAGTTCCCTCCATCATGATCAGCACCAGGGCAGGGCACTTGAATCCTAGTTTCTAATCTTATCATTACTTTTGTGCTCACCAAGTCCATGATATGAGGGTACAGACTGCAGCTATAATCATGTGTAAGTTGAACGATCAAACTCGGATGGAGTCTACGAGCCCTTCGGGTGAGTTGGCAGTTACATGTAGTAGACTCAACCCAACTTCGGTTTTTCAGCATACGCACGATCATTAATAGCCATAATCTGTGGCCCTCGCTGACTTGGCGAGCCCAAAAATAGTTCAAACAGGGAGGAAATCTAACAAGGCCTTGCTCAAGGCTATGATCCTGTATGTTTAGTGATTATCAATATTAATTATTCTTTGAAGGTGCATACAAAATAATGGAAATACATTAAATATTTGAATATGAAATGGAAAGCAAATTTGTTGTAATTTTGTCAAGTCAGTCAGATCAAGAAAGTGAGTGGTACTTCCCTGGTCATATTGTAACATTTTACATTTTTAGGCTACACGCACCATGAACATTACCAGTATTTTTTCTGCAATAATTCAACTTTGACACAATGTTTGTTTTAACCCATGTTTCATATCTTAACTATGGGCTCAATATGGGAATTACGCAAGAAATAACTTGTGTATTCTATTTTTGAGTATTTCCTCAAAAAAAACACATTTGCTGGCTTATTTTCAACATTTTGTTATGTACAGCAGAGGTCACGCCGGTAATAATTACCGGAAGTGAGCAAAGTGGCCGTGGTACTATAGGGCAGCATCTCAAGATGCTGGGCTGGGGAATTTCCATTCTGTAAATGCAGTAAATCAGCTGCCCTGTTGTGTACAGTCATACATGTTTTGTATGCAAATCGTACAGTGGCTACAAGTAGGCAAGTGCAGGATTCCGATCAGTGTTATTAAAACCTTTATATGATCGCCCGAAAAGAAAGGGAAAAAACGCATTCGCATTAAAAAACAACATTGTGAACAAAGGAAGTCTTCATATGGCGTTACATGTTGCCACTTATTTGTAGGACTATAAAATCATACATAATGAGAAATAAAGAAATATTATGTTCTAAAATTTATTCATAATTGGGTTATTTATTGATTGAATCGTACATTAAAATATCAAAGTGAAAATAGTATTAATATCATAATTTTGAGATATAGGGTCCACAACTTATAAGTTCCCCCTAAATACTTTTAAAAATAAATCGAAAAATATTTGACAAAATGCAAACTTGTAAAAAGGTATGGGTAGCCGTATTTGTTTTACACATATGGACCAAATTATAGCGTCATACGTCATTGCGTTCAGTCACAATGGTTCATTATGTAAAAAAGAGACCGTTTTAAACAGTGTTAAAAGTTGCATCCGAGTCCATAGGAGTCAGCTCTCAAACAATACAGCAGGCCAGGTCTATTCATGGTTTTGTTAAAGAAAACCAGACTGCTATGGACTCGGGTGGAACTTTTAAAACGGCCTCTTTTCTTACACAATTACCCATTGTGATTAAACGCAATGACGTGTGACGCTATAAATTGGTCCACATGTAAAAACAAATAGGCTATACATATCTTTTACATTTAAATAAATATTTGTTGACTTAATATTCTAAAAAGTATTAGGGGGGAAGTTGTAGACCGTATAGCAACGGGTCTGTTGCCTAGGGTACTCAAGTTTGATTTGGGTAGGGGTGAGCCGCTGAGAATTTGAAAGTCAACCCATCGCAATTTTTGAAGAAATTTGGACCCATCGAGATACCAAACATTAACATTTTTGGCAAAAACTGTCTTAATGTTTACTACTTTTTGGGAAAATTTTCACAATTTTAGCTGCAGTGAGGCAAAATTGGGATATTTTCCAAAATAAATTGATAACATGATTTTGAAAACAGGACCCATCCATTATGATACTAAAAGGCCAAAAATGCTACCCAAATAGTACCCATGTTTGCGGCACATTCCCTTATGGTGATTTGTACTTAGTCCCCCCCCGTCTTAATTTTTTGTAATTTCAGTGCTAAATTCATGCAATCATATGAATACAATACAAAGCCCCATTACTTTTAAACTGTGTCTCAAACCTCCCACAAGCATAAGAAAATTCATGCATGTTACTATTGTTAGTCCTGTCTGAATTATTGTCAAAATAACATTTCATTTTTCCTTTTTTATATAAATTTTTAAACATGAAAGGTTGAGATTTGCAGTTGACAGATAAAATTTTCAAATATTATAAAAATGTGCCAAAATAGGTCATCATTATGTCCTGACAGCATAAAATAAAGAACACAAGACTCATACATAAGTTATAGTGGAAATTTCAATTGAATGAACACAGCCTGACAGCGTGATGATTTTTTTTGCGTACAGTGCGTGATGCAAGCCAGCATGTGCGACTCTGTGAGCGTAATAACACAGATGTGAATGCAACCATGGCAATGCACTTGTGATTGGTTAGTACAGTAGCCAAGATGTTGCAGTTTGAAATACGTGAAATACTGCAATTGGATCAAATACAGCTGTTGAAAGATGTGTTCATGTTCATTCAATTGAAATTTCCACTATATAGTCAGAAGGTAACAGCAAGAATGTTGGCACTTACGGTACATCATAATTTAAATAAAAAAAGATAACATGCAACCAGGCTGAGAAATAAGCAAATCATTATTACCAGTGGGACTTTTTGTCATGACCAAAGGACAATATCGGATCATTTAGGGAAGAAACCAAAAGAGCGATGACATCCTATAGTTTCGTTTAGGGGGAGGGGGTAAAAATACTCGATTACATTTGTACAAAAACATCGGTCTGAAGAATGTGTCATTATTATTATTGTGTCAAATTTTTTCAACATTTCTTTATTACGTTTCTGGCAGGGACAGAGGGGTCTGCTGAGAAACGAAACTAGTTATGTTTTTAGGACGTCATCGATCTTTTGGTTTGTTCCCTTAAAAATCTGCCCGCTCATTTTGCAAATACCGTATAGCAATTACTTGAATAATCTGTGTAGCTTTATCTGTAAAGATGGTCAGATTAATAAATGTCTTTAATTGTCCCGTGAATACTTTGGCATGGATTAGTGTAATCCAGCACCTTCTCGCCACATTACAGGCTTCACTTGTTTGCCAACAGGTCTAAAGAAAACATGGTCCATAGTATACAATACAAATATTGACTGCTATGAGGGGCATGGTTAAAATTATAGGCCCGTGGTGATCTCAAAACCATGACTATGGCATAGTCATGGTTTTGAGATCACCACGGCCTATAATTTTAACCATGCCCGAATAAAAAGCAGTCCATATTTGTTTTATATACCAAATCTAAAGATTCTTGTCATCTGTTTGGTTAAAAGCATCGATTTTGGAAAGAGAGAAATTAATAGTTTCAATGCGAACGGCACAGATTACAATCTGCGATTTCCGTGTAATTACAGCGCGCGCAAATATTAACGCGTGCATAATATCATTTTACGCTGGGAACAACGCGGAACTATGCCGGGGAATAGTTACTTTTGCGGGCATAGTCAAAACTATGCCCGCTCTTTTAACCAATCAGATGGCGGGAATTTTTAGATGAGGTATATAATCTGTTATAATAGCTTGTTATTTCTCAGCTTAATTGCAACTTGAGTCACTCATTTTAAGAATGATAATATCAGCTGCTTGTTAATGTTATGTTTAATATGTGAACAGACAGTACTGTAAAAGTGGTCATATTCGCACCTATAATTTTTTGCACTTTGTCAATTTTGAACTTCTTTGCTTGTTTTAAATTCACACTTTTGAAGTTTCGTACATAGACCTAGGCATACAATAATCATATTTGCATGTTTTTATTTTGGCGATAGCCGTGTTGAGCACGAAAATTAATGTTCTGCGTAAATGTCCAGTTTTACAGTACTTGATATGTTTACATGTACATTGTAGACCTAATTTGGCTGTGCATAAAAATGACACAATGTTTTCAATTTGAACTATTTTTTGGCCTACCAAGATTTACTGTTCATTTCTGAGTATAGCCTGCACAAATATTCAAATATTTTAAGATTACAAATAAACATGTCCTGTAAATATTTTCATAAAATTACTGTCATAGCTACATTTCAAAATAGAGTGCTACTGTTTTCAGAATTGATTTTGCAACTGAGAATTAAAAGGGCATTTCGTGATCCACAGCCTCATCCCCCCACTTTTCTCAAAAAAAGTTGAGATTTTGATATCACTGGAAACCTCTGGCTACATAATGTTTATGTACAAAATATTTCTTGCAGATAAATTCGTTTAGCAAAGATATCGTGAAATTTGAATTTCGTTCTGGTGCACCAGAACGAAATTACAACGCATTGTCTATGGAGCAGTGTAATACACATAATCATGCATAACTCGCGAACGCTAAGTCGGAATCAACTGAAATTTTGGGAATAGGTTTTTTTCGTGGATATCTACTGAAAAATGACATAAATAGAGGATGCTAGGATCACGAAATACTCCTTTAACAAATTGTCACAAAAAAACAAATCTAATAAACAGCCCTCACACTTTCTTATATGGAAAAACATTGTACTGTACATTTATGTTTAAAAATACCACCTCATAATTCAAAAATTCTGCAAGTCCACATATAAAGGTCAAAACAGGTTATATTCTGTTTTGACCAGTAAGGCAAGTCTTAATCTAAGTTTGTTTGTTTTTTTGGATGAAATATTATGCCTCCAAATTACCGACCTAATAAACAACCCATTGCTTGTGGAGGATAATATGACATCCACACTGTTTATTAAAGCCATATTGTAACATATCTATAAAAATTTATATTACAATGTAGTTAGTTTCTTTTCCATAAAATGTTAGCTTTGATTGTCAGATATGTCCCAGCTTTCTTTTAGCTAAACAACTAAGATAAAGCAAGGAATATTGGAATTTACTACCAGCAACAATGTCGCCAATGCATGTCACTTCGTTTGGCGTGGTATGGCTCAGTCCTTTGATGTGTATAGGAGTGTCCCGCACGCCATGTACATACTGTGTTACGTATGCGTTCAACTAATACATGTAATTCCATTGAAATACTTAAACGACGGTTCCTGTGCTTTACTCAAAATCTTTACAAAACCACAGCACCTAAAGTCTTGATTTTTGCTGGGTATGTTAGTTTAATAAAGTACATTACATTCGTGTAAAAAACATGACAAATGTTACAATATGTTTTAAAGACAATTATCCGGAGAACTCAAATGAATGAATTATAATCCATTCAAATTATTAAAAAGTTATTATTAACAACTTATAAAAATGCATAACATATTCAACACACACATCGTTGTCCACTATCTTAAAAATGAATTATACATTTACATATACACACACTACAGCGAACTGATCCTGGGCTGTATTACACTTTCCATTTATCATTGAGTTGCAGTATTTGAATTAACAGTATATATGCTTTTAGTTAATACCATATCCATCACTAACCCCCAAGTCAGGCATTCTTAAATAGATTCTGTGAAGTGTCACATTAGAAATGAAATAACTTAAAACGGCTAACCAAATAGAGTGCATCGTCTCATGGGTGGGATCCAGTCCCGCCTTAGGGCCAGTGGCCAAGCTCCTGGCAGGGGTTTTGGCCATTGAAAGTGGTTTAAGAGGATCTCCTGGCATGTTTTTGTACATGTTTTCAACAGACATAATATTACAGATAAATACACTTCAAAAGAAGTGCCGTGCGCCACTCACAAACCCGCAGAGCACCACTCGCGAACCTGCGGCGCACCACAAGTGACACGTGTGTCGCTCTTTGCGGATGCCTGCCCTAGGTATTACACAGGCCCTCCTGAAGTGATAAATACCCAGCAAACACAAAAATGTTCTTAAAATGTTATAAACGTGTTCACATTTTTGGTTTTATTCAAAATTTTTGATACCATTTTAAATGTCATGTTATGAAGGATTTTAAAATAACACCATAACATTTTAAAAATGTCATAGTAAAATATTTTTGCAAACATTACAGGAAACAAACTTATTATTTTTTTGGCCTTATAGAGGTATACATTTAAATTGTATCCAAAAGTTGTAGAAGCATTATTAGGAATGATGTTAAACAGTCAATTTGAGAAAGAAATTAACTTACATAATTTATCAAAAATAGTAAAAAGTTGACTTAATCAGTGATTTTTTTTGGAAAAAAAATCACTGATGTGATTTAAATCATGATTGAAAGCAACCCTGCTCAGAAAGAAACCCAGTTTCATTGTTCATTTACTCAACAGCATTGCTAATAATATAATACACAATTTAGTGGAAATTCAAATGTAAAATACTCAATTAAATAATTTAAGAAATAAGTGGTAAGTGGACGGAGGAATCCTACATTTTGGTATAATGTGTCCAATTTAAGTACAAAACATTGTTATGTTATAAAACGGCACAACTGTCACTTTTGCGAAAACTAGTAGTTTCATTGTTCATTTACTCAATAGAATACACAATTTAGTGGAAATTCCAATGCAAAAATACCCAATTAAATAATTTAAGAAATATGTGGACGGAGGAATCCCATGTTTTGGTATGTGTCCAATTTAAGGGTATACGAGGTATTGTTGGTCGAAGCAGCCAAAAAAAAAAAAAAAAAAAAATCGATTTTCATTATCTGAATCAATATCATATTGAAAAATAACACGTTGGTGTTTTGCAAAAGTTCATTCTACAAATCATATACTTTAAAAACTTGCTTAATTTATTGTTGTTAATGAGTTATGTACGTTTTACAAAAGTTTTGTTGTTTCAGCCCTCTTTACAACATAACTCAAGAACCACATGACCTACAAAAGTATATCTGTGATATTTGAATTCTTCTACATGCTCGCTATGAATTGAACAATGCATGCTAAAGCTCACTACCATTAGCAAGATGCTGTGAACTACATTTTTTTTTGCTGCTTAGACCAACAATACATCATATACCCTTAAGTACAAAACATTGGTATGTTATAAAATGGTACAACTTTCAATTTTGCGAAAACTAGTAGTTTCATTGTTCATTTACTCAATAGAATACACAATTTAATGGAAATTCCAATGCAAAAATACCCAATTAAATAATTTTAGAAATATGTGGACGGAGGAATCCCATGTTTTGGTATGTGTCCAATTTAAGGGTATACGAGGTATTGTTGGTCGAAGCAGCCAAAAAAAAAAATCAATTTTCATTATCTGAATCAATATCATATTGAAAAATAACACGTTGGTGTTTTGCAAAAGTTCATTATACAAATCATATACTTTGAAAACTTGCTTAATTAATTTATTGTTAAATGAGTTATGTACGTTTTACAAAAGTTTTGTTGTTTCAGCCCTCTTTACAACATAACTCAAGAACCACAGGACCTACAAAAGTATATCTGTGATATTTGAATTCTTCTACACGCTCGCTATGAATTGAGCAATGCAATTTTTGCTAAAGCTCACTACCATTAGCAAGATGCTGTGAACTACATTTTTTTTGCTGCTTAGACCAACAATACATCATATACCCTTAAGTACAAAACATTGGTATGTTATAAAATGGTACAACTTTAACTTTTGCGAAAACTAGTAGTTTCATTGTTCATTTACTCAATAGAATACACAATTTAGTGGAAATTCAAATGCAAAAATACCCAATTAAATAATTTAAGAAATACTGGACGGAGGAATCCCATATTTTGGTATAATGTGTCAATTTAAGTTCAAAACATTGTTATAAAACGGTACAATTTTCACTTTTGCAAAAACTGCACCTAGTGCATGCCCTTTATGCAATAGTTAGTATCTTTTATGCTTGTTAAAAAATAAATTTGGAAAAAATCGGATGGACCAAGTTGATTACGATCCACTCAACTGCTAATCAGTTAATTAATTTTACACACTTTGTCAATTTGCCCTTATTTTCAAATTCACAATTCTAACCTTCCTTACATTACACAAAAGGAATATATTCACATATATGTGACCAGCTCCAACAAAACCCGGTACAAGTCGCCCGGCATGTATTTGAGTTATAGACCTTTAAAAATGACATTCCCTTTAAAAAAAAGTCAAATTTTGAAATTCTTAATTTCATGATATTGGACTGTGGGACTAAGTGAACTTTAAGTGTACTTTAAAGTACTTATTAAAACGAGGCTTATTTGTTCAATAATTAACAATTGAACAATGACAATCCCTATTCAAGCCTGTGTAAGGCAAGAAACTAATTAGCCCATTACTCAGAATAGCAATTTGGCAAAAATATCAAGGTATCATTTACAAAATTATCCATATCTTGAAAAGTATTGATGCTATTTATATAATTTCATCATTTTAAAGTGTATTGTCTAGTGCTGACATTTTTATTTAAATCACGAAATGTCAAAACTGCGACTGGTATTATCAGAACGGGTCACATATGTTGTTATTTTCATGGTAGCTCACGGCCCTGCATGGTGCTAACAATTCAAAGTGTTCATAGTTCTGGTCGCTAGGGTTCAAATCCCCGCACAGGCATGGAATCCTACGTAATATGTATCATGTTCGCTTCCATCTAGCGATCAATAACCTGAATAACCATTGTGCAATTCAATTCAATGCACAAGCTCATACACATGTGGTTCTTTGATGTCAATCGCATACAATATAACCCGTGATCAATAATGAACGTTGGTCAAAAGAGCGAGCTTACTGAAGTGAAAAATTATGTACATGCAGATTCATCATTTATGCATATTGCCTTGAAAATCATAAAAAGCAACTGCTTGATCAGCCCAAATGATTTTATAAGCGTTATTTCTAAACCAAATTTCAAAACCACAAAGTGTTTTACCTGACTTTTGATCCAGAAATGTATGAATTTGATGAGAAATAATTATTGTGATGAAAAATAATATTTTACAAGTCAGATTCAGAAAGAGAAAATCTCATTACACACGTTAATTACATCACAAACATAGATGGTTAAGTTCATGGAGAATGTTACAAACTGTTGTATGTTTTGCCATATTGTTTTTCTATAGGGAATAATGTTTTATCGTTAAAATCGGACATGAAAACCTATCAAAAAACACAACAAAAACGTGCATCGCTATTTGTATGCATGAAACAAATTATAAGAATTGTACAGAAGTGACCTAACACTTTCTTGAGAAAGCGCATGGTCCGATGCAAGAATCTTGGCAAGGACACTCTGGTGAAATAAAGAAAAATATATGTGATTGATTTTGTGTGACTTTTGAGCGTTAAATGTTTCAAAATTTAAAAATGAACAAAATGCGAGTAACTATGATGTCATCAACATGACAATAATATTCATGATAAATAATTATTGCTCCTTAAAAAAGAAATGGTTAACAAATGGTTTGAATACATCGCATCGACCTTATAGTAACTGTATCTAGAAATTTGTGCAAGTTACTTGTCAATTTTCACCAGAAACGGGCTTTTTCTACGTTTACTGACCAGCTTATTAGCAAGATATGTGATATTCTTTACCTCGAGTTTACTGCCCTCTGTTGACGACAGGGCTTCGAACTCTTATCAAGGCGATCTAAGAAGTGCAGGGCCGTGAGCTGCTTGGAACGTGAAAGGCGTTAAAATAAATGTAGCATAAAATTTGTCACTTTTACAGTAGTTGTCACAGGTTTGGATTTGCTGTCTGCAGACACCATCGTCACAAGGAGGAAACAAGAGTTCAAATTCAAAAACAGTCTCTAGTGTTTCTTCATGTTCCTGGACATCCTTGACTGGATCTAGAGTCTGCATACATTGTAATTTGGTATAGTTTTCAGCACAGTACTTCAGCGGTCTGTCAATTTGGCGCAGGTTATGGCATATACGGAAGTGGGGCTCTGAGTGGCTAATTGAATCACGCCATAATCACATCAGCACCTCATTCGCTAGTCAAACTGCGTAGCCTAGTTCCTTTTACGCGATAATCAGACGGACACTAATTTGCTGAATGATATAGTAAAGTACTTGTGCATATTTTGCTGGTTGACATATCAAATATGGCCTGCTAACCTAATCCTGCAGCGCATATATATACACATACATACAACGGCTATTTGTTAGCATGCTTGCGGCGCAACCGCATAAAAGCACTGATGTCCGGCAAACTCAAGGTGAAACAAATTGTAGAGTGCACAACTTATTGAAGAATGTCCTATTCTTATAGTTGTCCGCACAAATGTTGGCAAGTGACTGCAGTTGAAGTGACGATGTTCAGTGGCGATCGATGCTTTTTGATCAGAGTTTGTTTGGCTTATAATAGGCAAAAAAAACCCCACAAATAACACCTGTGTATTGATATAGAATCAAGTGCACGCACTTATGTCAGTTGTGCATTGCGTAATGCATGACTGGCAAACGCTTATATGAATTTACGCGAGGGTGAGTTGGGGCTTTAATGACATGCACAGTAACAAAAAACAAATAATTTGTGCCTATTATAAGCCAAACAAACTTTAGTTCAGTTGCAGTTACATAATCATGTTGATTTTGTGTAGAGGCCAATCCAAATTCCAATAAATATCAGCATGTCTGTTATACTGTTACACTTCAAAAAGACTGTTATACACTTCCAACAGAAATGAGCATGCTAAATTTTCTCCTGTGCTTTCTTCTTCTCCAGTAATTTTCGTAACTCACTTTTGACTTTGGGCAAGTCCTTCAACTTCTGTCTCTGTTGACAGGAAAATAATGAATAACAATTCAAAACAATATAAAACCAATAAGGTAACCTATCAAATATATCTTCCGCTTGGTTTCGAGGTTAGTGTTTCGAAACTGATATAAGAATAACTTGATGTTCCTGTTGACAGTTCATCTGAAGACATATTTTTGCAATTTCATATTTGTTGTGATTCACTTATATATTTTTATGTACAATTTTTTTCTTTTCAAATGATTCACTCAACAACCAAAATTCTCTAGCTTGATGAGGTATCATGCACAACTGCACATATTTAAAAAAAAAAAAAAAAAAACAAGATTTACAATTATGTTAAAGCCATTATGTAAGATCTTATAATATGAAATTGGTTTATTTTTTCAAACATGAATTTTTTTTTGCATATTTGTAATGTTTACACAATTCCCACCTTTACACCTAAATAGAACTGGAATCAGCCAAATTTGTCTTTGTATGTCAACAGAACAATTTTGACATAAAGTCATGACTTTAAGTCCGCCATAGTACTCCACGTTAAACGGGTAAAATAACTTGGTGCTTCTTTTGCTTTACCTATTTATTTCAGCTTATAATGAACAGAAACCCGAAAGAAAGAATAACAAAATTCAAATTTGACGGAAATCATACATTACGGCTTTAAGACAATAATAAACATCTCAAAAAAAGTAACTAACCCCCCTTAAATAATGACCATTATTAAAAAACGGGTGATTGTATTACATATCTGTAAAATGCGTTGGAAGCAGAATTTATTTCTGCACATTTTGACACCTCATTTAAATCAATGTAACCCAAGATTTGAAAGTTGCAGTAAATTGTTTTTTGATTTGAAATTGATTTTATATTCAGTGTAATGGAAGGAAATCTGTGTAATGATATCCAAGTGTTTTTGTATTGTAAAAATTTGTATGTAAGTGCAACTTTCAAATCTGGACCTCACTACTTTAAATTGACCGGTATTTATTGTTTTCTAGGCTATCATATCAAATGAGGTGTCAAAATGCTTAGAAATAAATTCTGCTTCCAACGATGCATTTGACAGATTTGTAATCTAATAGCCCTTTTTTTAATAATGGCCATTATTTAAACGGGGTAGTTACTTTTTTTGAGATGTTTATTATAGCTTACATACCTCTTTGTACTTCAAAGTTTTCTTCTCTCTATCTTGTAACACCTCCATGTCCATCTTCTGCTTCCGAAGCTCCTTTATTCTATTGTCAATCTGTGTAGAATATGTGGATGTCCATGGCTCAATGGCAAGCTGTGACCCTCCCTGCTTGGTTGGTTGCAGTTGTTCCTCTTTAACAGGCTCGATGTACTTGACATTGTATGCTCTTGGGCCACTCCAGCTGAACCCCAGGTAAAACTCGACTGGTTCCTGACTAACAGTTCTGCATGGTTGTGGCTTTGAGAGTGTGATCCGAATGATTTCGCCTGTCTGTGTTTTGTACGATAACAGGTTGTTGTTGTACAGGGTCCCATTCAGTAGTGTGAGCCTCTCTATGACATCGGGTTGATCCCAAAACTGATCTCTATCTGAATCTAGGTGGTTCTGTGTTGCTTTCAACTCATGTATGTGGGCAAACTGCCGAAGTCCTTTTCCATTGGCCAAGAAAAAGAAAGTTCTGGGTTTCTGCCTTGGTCTGTTTTGATGCCAAGTAGGGTTGTAAACATCAATCTTTTGGCTGCGATTCTGCTTCTTTGTAACCTTTTCATCCCATCTATTCCTGAGATCTTCAGCACAGTATCTCAGCTCACCATTGTACTTCAGCCTGTGAGATGTAGCATTAGGATGGGGCCATAGAAACATTAATCGAAAGAATGGACCTATAACATCAGCCCTGGCAGACTTCTCATTCAGCCGTCTCACCAACTCATGCACATTGTCTACTGAAGGCAAGTCTTCTATGCCTTGGACATCCATGCAGGAGAGTGCCAAAATGGAGCAAATCAAGAGACGTAAGTCTTTGAATTTGGCTGGCTTGATTTGAGAGAGTAAATTGTATACCTCCCTCAGCTTTGCACGATTCTCTTCATTATTTCTGTCACTGGCAAGCTCGAAGATGTCATAGACTGAATCAGCACCTAAGGCAACTACTCTAGCTCTGTTCCACTCTGGTATATCAGCTGGATTTTCTGGTGGTGTAGAGTTTGGAGGAACACCAAAAAATCTTGCATAATCTTTGCGGAAACCTTTGACAAGGTTTGAATGCTGTTGCAGTACACCAAATGGCTTCTCACCATATCGTGAGCGAACCTTATCCTTGAACAGGGTGGTGTAGTTTTCAATGTCTGCAAGGGCTTTGTCGATGCTTTCCTTCAGCTTCTTGAAGTCTTCATGGAATTCAGTCAATTCTTCTAGTCCATCTGGAATAGCCTCAGTAAGAAGATACTTCTTCAATTGCTCCTGAGGGCCTGTTCCACTAAATGGTTCCATTCTGTATATGCTATCTATGAGCGTCAAGGAAATTTCTACCTCTCCAAAACATCCATACAAGTTGTCACGGTTTTCTTCCTCAGCATACCTCTGGCAATCCTTGAATGTTTTTATGCCACTGAAACCTAGTCTACAGATTCTTTCGATTTCATCCACTGGCAATCGGGCTTTGGTGTCTCCTACAGAGTGCTGAGCATCAATATCTTGGATCTGATTTCTATAGATCTCGCCTTTTGTGTGCAAGAAGTATGAATTTTTTGGCACGTTTTGCAAGGCGAGTTGTATATATTCAAGAGCTTTCTCATAACTTTGTTGTCTAATGCACAACCTTGCAGCCTGCTGGGCACAAATGGGATCATTCAAAGTTTGGTATCCTTGATTGAGAACGTTGAGAGCCTTATCATAACCTTCTTTGAGAAGAACATGCTCAATCAAATCTGAAAACATGGACATTATTCCATCTGGTGCCATTTTTCTCTGGATCAAGATATTGTGAATTGTAGGTTTCAGATATCGGTCTTTGACGTATGCTTGAGAACCAAGAATATTTGAGTACAGAAGCTCAGCAGTTAAGTCAGCAACAGGTTTGTCTTTTTCCTCAGCCAGCTGTTTGGTTATTTCTTCTGCAACTTCTTGGCTTACTAATTTAACACCTTTCACGCTGCCCACATTTTGTACATGAACTTCAGCTTGTATCATCAGCATGTTGAAAGAACCAGAGACAGTTTTCTCCCATGGTGTAGGACTGTTCACGCAACTTTCTTTTGCCATAAACTCGTCACAACAATATACTGGTATCACAGCATCTGCATTGTACCTGTTCACTATTGCAGTATACGTCAGTAGCTTGTACTCACGCTCCGAATGTTGCTGTACATCTGGAAGAACATCAGACACGACACTCTGGATGTATTTTGGATTGAACTCAGATTTCATAGCCATAAAAGCAATGAGATTCTTTGGCTGGTAATCATTGCTAGTTTTGACTTTGCGTTCCAGCTCATTGTATTTTCTTTGAAACCACTGCCTTTCTCTTTCATCCAACTCATGTTGCACTGTGATTCCGGATCTTCCCGATCCATTTTTACTTTCTCTGGAACACATATCTTGAGGTTCTGAAGTTCTCTTGCACTGGAGAATTACAGCAGTTGCTCTACTTGTCATACTGTCCTTTGAGAAGGTCTCCAGATCAAACTGTAGCTGGTCAAGGTCCAACTCATCTAAATCATCAGCCAAAATAAGCACAGGTTGGCATTCCTTCTCTGTTGTATAACCAAACTTTCGCAAGTCAAGAATCTGCCTGGCAGTATCAGGAGAAGACAAACTGTTGACAACTGCACAACGGTAGTCTCGGTGGAATTCCCAAAGGATGTGATGAGCGAGAGTGCTTCCACCTGATCCGGCTTGATGATAGATTGTGATAACCTCAACTAGGTTTGTTCCAGCTTGTAGAGCAAAATTTACTTTTGCTTGAAGCTTGTTGTACACAGTCCTCTGTAAGACATGGTCGTACTCTTGATCATTGAAAGCAAAATTCCACCACTGGACTTTGTGTCCCCTATAAAACTTCAACTCTTTGTCTTTCTTGAATGCTTTGAAGTCTGGGTTGTTCTCATCCATATCTGTGTTTTCACATTCATTTTTGCAAACAACCGATAAATCTTCCCAGCTCTGAAGTTTTCTTTCATCAATTGGAATCCGGGCATGTGGCAAAGTGAATGTAGTGGCTTCAGTTGCTTTGGCTATTCTTTTCATAAACTTGTTAATGTTATTCCATGGAACTCCAACAATGCTTCTATCCCTTAAAACCTGTGCGCCTCCACAAATACTGCTCGCTTCTTTGGCCCACAAATTGTAGAGCCCTTCATCTGCACAGATGCAAGTGATATTTGCCATCCCGTGGAATGCAGTGTAGAATTTGCTGAAGGCATCACTCAAAATACCTATGTCATCGTCTGATAGAATGAGGAAAATGGTGACAGCACGACCAGAAGGAATGACTGATGGGTTTGCAAATGTACTTATCACATTCTCAATGCTTTCTCTTCGCTGCTCACGCCATTCTTGGCGAAGCAATCGTGGACTGCATACATTTGGATCATCTTGTCTCCCATTGCAAAACATCCATAATGGTACATCAGATATGTTGAGATTAGCTGGTACTATTGTTTCTGGATCCTGCCACCTAGCTTTACTTTTTCTGCTGTAGAATCTTGCAAGACCACTCTTATTTGAATCAGCATTGAAATCCAACACAACTGACCAATTAATTGCAGAGATGAAAGAGAAACATTTCTCAAATTCCTCTGAATATTGAGCAGAATGGAGAAGAGGTCTGTTTGCTACCAATACAGGGAAGTAGGAGTTGTCTAAATTCACCTCGTCTTCAGACTCATCACTCAAAAGGAGCAGACGGAGATTTTTTTCTGCCTCTGATAACGTAGAAACATCCACTTTCTTTTCGGCTGGAAGGGGGCGATTAAGTGCTTGAGCTTCAACCATCTGTGGTGAAGGTGTTGCTTTTACTTTGGGTCTTGCACCTGATGCACTGCTGGTATCTGACAAGGTACTTGTTTCAGGACTTGCTACGGATGATTTCATGTCTGATTTTTGGTGACTGTGGCTTTCTTCGCTGCTCATTCCTACCAAAGTAGATGAGGGTACATCCAGACGTGGTTTCTGATCATCTTCTTGTGAAGAGCTTCCTGTTGCTTTGGGTCCTGCACCCGGTATACTGCCGACGTCTTGCAAGCTACTTTTCCCCTCATTTCCTACTGATGATTTTATGTCAGGT
Source organism: Amphiura filiformis (assembly GCF_039555335.1). NCBI lineage: Eukaryota > Metazoa > Echinodermata > Ophiuroidea > Amphilepidida > Amphiuridae > Amphiura > Amphiura filiformis. Next base: position 58,463,564 of record NC_092643.1, read on the forward strand.
TTTTGATTACTGTGGCTTTGTTTATGGCTCATTCCTTCCAAAGAAGATGAAGATGCATCAAGAGGTGGTTTCTGATCATCTTCTTGTGAAGGGCTTGCTGATGTTTTGGGTCCTGCACCCGATATATTGCCGACATCTTGCACGCTTCTTGCTCCCATATTGCCCACAGGTAATTTCATATCAGGTGTTTGGGTCATATGGCTCTCTTCACTACTCATTCCTACCGATGAAGATGCGAGTGTTCCAAGATGTGGTTTCTCTTCAATCACTTGCTTCTGGGATAAGAATCTGTCTCGTGCTTTCAGAATTTTGCGTAATGGACCTTTTTTCAACAACTTGAAATCATTAGCCATTTCTTCTGCAGTGTAACCATGAAAAACAGTACCATCTATTTCTTCTTCAAATATCATATTTGAGATTTCTTCTGAAATTCCTTCTTGAAGAAGAAACTGCCTTACATGATGAATGGTCCAGTCACTCATAGATGACGGGAGAACAACTTTGTCAGCTTCTGTAAAGACATCAAGAAATCAAATTGATACGGTCAATTCTCACACACTTATTGATAACTACCTAATCTGTAATGTAATTGGTGGCTTTTACTGTCCCCAAATTCTACTGTGATGTACCCTGAGTAACTTAATTTGATTATTGAACTTTGTTTACATTTAAAGCTGTTTCATGAAAGATGGAAATCCCTTCTCATGTAATAGCAATAACAAAGTCAGTCAGGTCAATTTATGAATTTGGAAATCCCCATTAGGTGATCATTCCAATGCATAATGTAAAAAAAAACCTGTTGCTTAATGTGGATGTGAAGGAGTGAGCTTGTTGTTGCGTGGCTTCAGTCTGTATTAACATATGGATGCGAAGCCTGGACCATAACTTCCGAACTATCTAAAGAGTTGGATGGCTGTTACATTTGAATACTTAGGGCATTGTACAGCATCCATAGAAAGCATAAGCAACAAAGAGCTGTACGGAGACCAACAAGAAGACATTCCTGAACCTTGTTGACTTGGGGATGATTTGAAATGACTACCAATTATGACTGTTTGATATTTATTACTATCACACTCATAGGCATGTAATATTTGTATACCAGCAATATGGAAAAAGAGACACATGTAGAACCGAAATAAGATCCCATTTTTTCGAAGGAGCAAAGATCAACAAACCATAACCCTGCTTCTGGATATTGTTTGAAGTCAAATGATACCATTGTAAAGCTTATGATATTATATATTTTCTGAACACAAAATAAAACAAAATTGACTGGGCCGACTTTGCGGCTCATTTGTGGTGTACGGCCACATTGATACAAAGAGTGTTGTGCATTCTGAAGTGTTCTTGGGCATAAGGTGCTTTTGCCCTTGGGTAGTTGTGACCTGAAAGACTATATCCATCTGGGGATACTAACTTTGAGCCGAGTGATCACACAGCACTTACTATCGTGTTCACTTTACACTTTTTTACAATAACAGGTTTACAGCAAAATCCTATACTACAGAAATAGAAGACAAAAACTTTGTAATTAATGTATATACCATGCATCTCATAGCCATGGATCTAAATTAGGTCCTATTACAATTCACTGATTAGACAATAATAACTGCGCACCATCTCTTTTGAGGTCATTGTGTGAAATTGGAGGGTTTTGTTTTGGGCCGAGGAAAATACCGAGTAGGTTTTATAGGTTTTATAAATGTGATTACAATTTTATTGGCTTAAAATCAGAATTTTCTCTTGACCCACCAAAGGCTGACAATTATACCGTACTTACCGCTGGCTGACAGTAAAAATAGAGCTCAAGTTTTCCATGCACTGTATCTTCAAATCTGTAGGCCCTATTTTTCCATATTGGCCAGCATGCTTATAATTTATATCATCATGATTACTACGCTTTTAAGCCTGGCTTGAGCATTTTGTTTAAGCCTGGCACTGCTGGTCAATATCAGGATCCAACCAAGCATCATGCCTGCCCGGCATGAGCGCGAGCATGCAAGTGTCTCTGCACGGCGCGACCGTTTACCGAGCATGCGAGGGCCGTTTAAACAAACTTGCAGAATGATCCGAGAAAAATAGAATGGAATGATGCTCTAAAAATTAATTTAAAAAACAGTTCCAGGTTTAAATTACCTAGCCCGAGGTAGCCTACTCACATCGTCACACCTCCGTCACTACGATGACTGACTTCCTATGGTGAGGAACAACAAATGCTAGGCCTAGCTAGCATGTTAGGCCCCTGTGCCATGATGTTTCGCTACATGATATTTGTTAGGTCTACCATTTACAAAATGATTGTGAATAAATACCTGAAGAAATTAATTGTTTATATTGTGAGGAACATGGGAAAGAACAACCAGCATGCCCGGCCAGCATAACTATTTTTATATAGGGCCATGATATTTTGGGCTTCAAATTAACATATAAAATAATAAATAGGCTTATTCATTCAGTAATTTTCTCATCTGGATGATAAATAAATAAAAATCAAGATTCAGATTTTGTTAGTGGTTTTAAAGCCGAAAGCCGGACGTGTAATTTATTTTACAAACAAAATATAAGATTTATTTTCCAGTTTTGTCAATAGTCCACCATACTGCTGTTTTCCTGGGGTTTTTTTGGGGGGGGCTCGTCCACATTTGCACTGCACACAGTACGACGATACTCTCGAAGAGAGGAATGTACTCACCGGTAGACAATGGTAGAAGAAGAAATGTTTCATTTCAAAAATATCTAATTGGCAATTTTAATGACTTTATCCTTCAAGTACACTTAGGCAATAACAAATTTGTATTTTACACCTTCACTGGGATGTCACGGAGGCTAGGGCCTTAAAATAATTTAATTGTATAAGTATCGTTTGGTTCCTGTTGTTGTTGCTATTTCTTGTTGTTGTGACTCGCCTATTCTTTTGTTTTTTCCTGTTTGGCATTCCCCAATTGTATTTGTTTTGAGTCACGTCGTACGATGCAATCATATTAATATTGAGAGCAACAGATGCCGGGAGCAGCTGAGACCTAGACGCAGGTCGTAAAGCTCACTCCGGGAGCTCACTCGATCACGTAACACAGGGACAAACATATTAGGAAAAATTGTTTATATTTATTCAATATTCATTCAAAAGAGGACCCTGTTTTGTTTAGAATGTGTGTGCATATTTATTGGTTTACCTGCTGTGATCGGGGCTGCTTTTTATTTATTTTTTTTGAAGGTAGTAGTCGCCATTTGAATTGGACGCTGCAATTCCCAATGCCAATTCTTTATCCATGTTCGGGGCCCCGATCACCCCATGTTTTGATTGCTACGTCAGAGACGCGGAAGTCATTGTTATGCGTCCGAGTCAATTGTGAGATATTAATGACCTCAAATTTTGTTCGCGTTTTCACAAATAATAAAATATGATTGGATCATACGCATCATGCATATTCATGAGGTTATGAATTCAAACTAGCACACCGTTTTCCCTTTTGGCTGTGACATGGTAACAACCCACTCTGATGGTACAATACCTTAATTTATATATACTACAGTGCAATTAACCCATGGAAATTGGCACTTCCTGATACATGAGACCTGTTTATAGTGTAAGAAAAGAACCAAGTCACCTCTGGGTTATGTGCTGCTAAACTGGGAAGTGAACTTCGTTGACCCAGTATTGGGCCAGTGCTGGGCAATATATGGTGGCGTAATGGACCAGACGAAAAGGCTTTCACATGGTCCAGCCAAAGTGACACTTTAACTGGACCATATGAGTAGGTGCTTTGCAATGGGCCACTTAAATTTAAACTCCAAACTCACCTAATTGGTCAAAGATCCTCATTCCTTTCTGGAACTCTTCTTCATCAGCTTTGACATCAAGATGAACCCTGCAGCCAAACTTCTCTTCCAGATCCTCAGTGATTATAACCCTGGTCAAATTTTCTACAAGCCTGCCATCTCGATATGCCTGCCAGATGTTGGTAAGTTCAGTGCGGTTGCCAAAGCGAACATACAGGAGAATGCTGCCCACACTTCCTCTATCCAATCGTCCAAATGCATTCCGACAAAACATGCTGCCAACAGCATATAGCGTCCTCTCAAACATTGACTGTCCCATTTTGTCACTCACACGTTGCATAGGTTCTTGTCCAACAGGTTGACATGTTGAGGCAACAACTTGTTCTTTCAATGCCTCAATTGTACGATCCTTGTTTCTGCTTTCTTCTACCAGCAATTCATTTATTTTAGTTAGTACTTTAACTGACTGACTTAAATCTGCATTGGTCTGGACTATGTTTTGGAATAACTCAACCCTGATCACCATTTCTGTGAAAGAATAAGATAACAATAGCTTAGTTTCAGGGGGAGATAGTAAGAATGAAAATGAATGTTTTTAGGTGAGTCTGGAGCCATAGCAGCCACCCCCAGGCACACCACTGATCCAAGTGAAATGCCCAAGCAGGCATAGAAGTGCTGGAGGCCTTAACTTGCTTCTAATGAGGCGGCTTGAAATTATTTCTTAAATTGAATAACATGCAGTGAAGTTTCCTTGTATTAAATACTATTCTTCTCACATTCAAAAACAATGTGGTAATACACCTTTTTACTATTGGGAAAATAGAGGATAATTACACACCCCTCCTTCCAAACAGGTTTCCACCCATAATTATGCTCACTTTTAATACAGGTTTCTATTCCATGTCATAACATGGCCAGCACTCACACACTGCACATGAAAACCACTCTGAATCCAACTCGAAACTTAACCTCAAAATTATGGTCATATTTAAGCAATAATGTGATATCTCCAACATATTTTGAAGTTTATTATTTTCCATTTCAAAACTCACCATGCATTTTTCCCCAATTTATTTTTCCCCTCCCTTCTTTTTGGATTTGGTGGGGCGGTCTTAGAGGTGCATAGCACCTTTTCGCACCAGCCATTCACTGGACTTTTTTTAAATTTTGTTCCTGTTATGATATTGTTTAATTTTTGATGTAACTTATGTGCAATATTATATTTTTATCATTTCTGTGCCAGTTATAAAGTGTAATAAATAAAATAAAAATATATAAATACTAGACATAGTTGTGGTCTAAGACCACAAACACAGCCGTGTTGTGACCTCTTAATGATCTTTGACCCTAAAATCTACGAAAACCCCATAGGCATTGGCTTATGTCAATGCATGTGTGCACATAGTATCACTCTGCCATGTTATTTGTGACAGACGGGACACTTTGAATGTTTTTCGTCTTGGACCGGAAGTGACCCCTTAATGACCTTTGACCTAAAATCTGGGTATGATTCATAGACACTGGGTAATAGCAATGCATGTGTGCAAGTTACGTCACCGTCCTACGTAATATGTGGAAGAAGTAGCATTTTGATGGTATTTCATTTTATACCGGAAGTGACCCCTTAATGAACTTTGACCCCAAATAAAAAATACCACATACACATTAGGTAAACATAATTCATGTGTGCACATACTGTCACTGTCGTATGTTTTTCGTAGCTAATAAAATTTTTTGAAGGAATTTGGTTTTATACCGGAAGTGACCCCTTAATGACCTTTGACCTTAAATCTGTGCATGATTCATAGACACTGAATAATAGCAATACATGTGTGCAAGTTGCATCACTGTCCTACGTAATTTGTGGGAGAAGTAGCATTTTGAAGGTTTTTCGTTTTATACCGGAAGGGACCACTTAATGACCTTTGACCCCAAACAAAAAAATACCACATATTTATCAGGTTAACATAATTTGCGTGTGCACATACCGTCACTCTCCTATGTTTTTCTTGGCTGATTTTTGAAGATATTTGATTTTACCCTGGAAGTAACCCCTTAATGACCTTTGACCTCAAATCTGTGTATGTTTTACAGACAATGGGTAATAACAATGCATGTGTGCAAGTGGCCTTACTGTCCTACGAAATTTGTGGGAGAAGTAGCATTTTGAGTTGAAATCACATTTTTGACCCCTGTGATCCCTACGTGACCTTTGACCCCACAAATTTCATGTAACATGTAGCATGTAACTAACGTCACAGCTGTGTAAGAAGAAAGAAGAAGATCCTGTAAGAAAAAAGACACAGAAAGTCACGGCTGTGTAAAAAGGATTTTAAACAATATTGGTACTAGTATTATAGCAGATTCAACCCATCGTGGGACGTTTTTCCAACAAATTCAGGCTGCCGGTCAATCATTTGTAACTCGTCTTTAGCGTGCATAATATGCATGAACGCCCGGTAGCCTGGATTTGTTTGAAAAACGTCTCACGATGGGTTGAATCTGATAGCAGTAGTAGTACAGTCAGTCAACTTCCATGTACATTTTCAATTTAAATAATTAAGTAAAGTAAATAAATCATCTTTAATCCTAACTCTTTCTTTCCATTTTGCATTTGTACCCCACTAATTAGTTATCATTGCAAGTAACCAAATGGAGCTAGTGAATGTGCTTTAGAAAAAGTGATACTTTTCTATAGTGATGTCAACACATGGAGACAGCTGTTCCACATGCACATGCACATATGTATAATTGATTGATTGTCTTTTGATTTTATTGATTTCATTTGGCATTCAAGTTCAACAAAGTATTTCACATGAAATATTATAAAAATATACATACATAACACCTTGCAAAAACACAAAAACACTTCAGGAACCAGGAAAATCAAGATAACATTTGGTAAAAAAAGTGGATGAGGCAACTCAAAAGAAAGGACAAGTCTCAACTCAACCACTTCTGCATTTCCTTGATAATTTTTTGACAGCATATTTAAAATTATTATGATGTATATTCATTTATAGCGGTAAACGAAAATAGAAAGCAAAATTGTATTTCTACGCTACTCAAATTTGAAATTGATTTTGTTATTGAGTAATAGATTTGATGTGCTCAGGGAGGACATTCCAATCCTTGATTGTATTAATAAGTAAAAAGATATCAAGTGTAATGAGTCTGATATCGATGAAAATCAAAATTCAGTTTCATTACATGAGTCTGAAACTTATTTTGCTAAAACCCCAATCATAATGATACTTACGGTTCCAGAGATATGGTCATTTTAGTGTTGTTCAGAACAATTACAAAGGAAGTTAATACTATTATTGGCTATATCTCAAAATCAATATTCCCGACATTCAACTCATTTTGTTTGATCACATCAAAATTATTTACTTACCAGCAGGTTCACACCGTTTCCCATAATTAAAAGTATTGTTAACAATCACTGCATTCCCATTACTGGAAAGAACATTTGCTGCCTGTGACAGAGATCCAATGTCAATACCAGGTCTTGCTAGACAGAATTCTCCATCCACTCTAGACTGCAAAACAGGAGCTGTGAAACAAGGAAGGACATTACAAATGAAAATTGTGATCAAATTAGTGACAAGTTATACACCTATCGTATTATCTGTAATAGATGCTCCCCTATAATATACTCCTCCCCCAATCATTTTTTCAGTGAAAAAGTAACACAAATGCATAAATGTCCATGCTATATCATAAGCTGGTATCAGTGCTAGCCGTTGTGATTGCTAAATTGTATGGACAAAACCTACTTAAATTAAATTCCATCCAGGTTTAGTTATTGCCAAATTATGGTAGAATTTCACTCTTGCTTTAAAGTGCTTCTAAATAGCAATATAGATTTACAATGAAAACTCTAAATATTACTTGACTATTAAAATTTAGTGACTGTTAATATGCAAAATGGGAGCCTCCTCCTGTTTTCCAAGCAGTGGTTATTTATTGAAATCAAACTTTTATTTTGTTTAGTCTATATAATAGGTCCAAAACTACTATGTAGCTAAATTAATATCTGTTTGTCTTGAAAAATTACAGCTGTATTACTTTTGAATGAGGATTGAGCACTGGCATTTGTGGGAATTTGAAGAAATTTGATATTGACTTATTATATTTTCTACTAACCATTATGTAACACAGGGTTGGCAGCATTGATATTCATTTGAATTCCTTGATTGCGATGGGCTCCAGAAAAAATAGCCTGGTCTCTACAATCAATGTTCTGGTTCCCAGCAATAGATGTGTGGTCACCAGCCACATTCACCTGATCACCAGCCACATTCACCTGGTCTCCAGTAACATTCACCTGGTCACGAGTCACATTGACCTGGTCTCCTGTTATGGTAGCTTGGTCTCCAGAAACATTGTACACGTCCCGACTCTGACTTTCATCCACAGTAATATTAACCTCTCCTAAGATAAAGGAAAAATTGAGTAATTTGAGAATTTCAATATAAAAGTTGAATTCCCTAAACCTGGAACTTTAGCATTTCTCAATTTTTGATGATGGCTTTCTAAGATACCTACATATACACCTAAACATAAGGGCATTACAAGATTACAGAACAGAGTGATTGTTATACCATTACACAGTGACACATAGCCTTTACTTCATCAGCTTTGATCCAACTGCATCTGTTCAGAACTAATCACAAGGCGGTTCTTAAACCACCAAGTCTTGTCTGCTTTCATGACCACCTGTTATCTGGCCTTAACTGATGATATATATGCCCCGATCCGCACAACCTGTAAATTCAGAACAATTTTCAATCCGATCCGCTTTCGGTCCGGGGTATTTCGGATTTTTGGGTTGCCCCGCAGGGCGTTAATAACAACCACCAAGTGACATTTAAGCAAATGTCAAAATGACAAAGTCCAATATATCAGTTTAAACAAACGTACATTGATTGATTTGTGACAAATGATGTGTTCCAGGACAGATATGTTTTTTATCTGAAATTTATGATGCATAATAATAGTTCAAGGACAATGGACTTAGTATAATTATATAAGAGACTATGGTTTCTCTCATATCAAAGGATATTCTATCATCTCACCTTGTGATTGTTGTTCCTTATGTTCAATTCTATGGATGCCTGAAAAAAATAATAACACCTTATCATTTCTTATGCAAAGGACTATACAGAGTCATGACAGTTCTTTGTTCTAATTTATTTGATTGTTATTAACAATTTGACCTTGTTTCAATCAGCCAATTCAGGACCTGAATCAATAAGCCAATTAGGACCCGATTCAATCAGCCAATCAGGACCTAATTCAATCAGCCAATTAGGACCAATTCAATCAGCCAATCAGGACCTGATTCAACCAGGCAATCAGAACCTAATTCAATCAGCCAATCAAGATCTGATTCGACCAGCCGTTAATTCAATCAGCCAATTCAGGACCTAATTCAATCAGCCAATCAGGACCAAATTCAATCAGCCAATCAGCCCTAATTCAATCAGCTGATCAGGACTGATTCAATCAGCCAATCAGCCCTAATTCAATCAGCGGATCAGGGCCAAATTCAATCAGCCATTCAGGACTGATTCAATCAGCCAATCAGGACTGATTCAATCAGCCATTCAGGACTGATTCGACCAGCCCCTAATTCAATCAGCTAATTAGGACTGATACATCAGCCAATTCAGGACCTAATTCAATCAGCCAATCAGGACTAAATTCAATCAGCCCTAATTCAATCAGCTGATCAGGACTGATTCAATCAGCCAATCAGGACCTAATTCAATCAGCCATTCAGGGCTGATTCAATCAGCCAATCAGGACCTAATTCAATCAGCCAATCAGGACCAAATTCAATCAGACAAACAGCCCTAATTCAATCAGCTGATCAGGACTGATTCAATCAGCCAATCAGCCCTAACTCAATCAGCTGATCAGGACTGATTCAGTCAGCCAATCAGGACCAAATTCAATCAGCTCAGCTGATCAGGACTGATTCAATCAGCCAATCAGGACCTGATTCAATCAGCCATTCAGGGCTGATTCAATCAGCCAATCAGGACCTAATTCAATCAGCCAACCAGGACCAAATTCAATCAGCCAAACAGCCCTAATTCAATCAGCTGATCAGGACTGATTCAATCAGCCAATCAGCTCTAATTCAATCAGCTGATCAGGACTGATTCAATCAGCCCTAATTCATTCAGCTGATCAGGACTGATTCAGTCAGCCAATCAGGACCAAATTCAATCAGCTCAGCTGATCAGGACTGATTCAATCAGCCATTCAGGGCTGATTCAATCAGCCAATCAGGACCTAATTCAATCAACCAATCAGGACCAAATTCAATCAGCCAAACTGCCCTAATTCGATCAGCTGATCAGGACTGATTTAATCAGCCAATCAGGACCTGATTCAATAAGCCATCCAGAGCTGATTCAATCAGCCAATCAGGACCTATTTCAATCAGCCAATCAGGACCAAATTCAATCAGCCAAACAGCCCTAATTCAATCAGCCAATCAGGACCAAATTCAATCAGCCAAACAGCCCTAATTCAATCAGCTGATCAGGACTGATTCAATCAGCCAATCAGCTCTAATTCAATCAGCTGATCAGGACTGATTCAATCAGCCAATCAGCCCTAATTCATTCAGCTGATCAGGACTGATTCAGTCTGCCAATCAGGACCAAATTCAATCAGCTCAGCTGATCAGGACTGATTCAATCAGCCAATCAGGAACTGATTCAATAAGCCATTCAGGGCTGATTCAATCAGCCAATCAGGACCTAATTCAATCAACCAATCAGGACCAAATTCAATCAGCCAAACTGCCCTAATTCGATCAGCTGATCAGGACTGATTTAATCAGCCAATCAGGACCTGATTCAATAAGCCATCCAGAGCTGATTCAATCAGCCAATCAGGACCTATTTCAATCAGCCAATCAGGACCAAATTCAATCAGCCAAACAGCCCTAATTCAATCAGCCAATCAGGACCAAATTCAATCAGCCAAACAGCCCTAATTCAATCAGCTGATCAGGACTGATTCAATCAGCCAATCAGCCCTAATTCAATCAGCTGATCAGGACTGATTCAGTCAGCCAATCAGGACCAAATTCAATCAGCTCAGCTGATCAGGACTGATTCAATCAGCCAATCAGGACCTGATTCAATCAGCCATTCAGGGCTGATTCAATCAGCCAATCAGGACCTAATTCAATCAGCCAATCAGGACCAAATTCAATCAGCCAAACAGCCCTAATTCAATCAGCTGATCAGGACTGATTCAATCAGCCAATCAGCTCTAATTCAATCAGCTGATCAGGACTGATTCAATCAGCCAATCAGCCCTAATTCATTCAGCTGATCAGGACTGATTCAGTCAGCCAATCAGGACCAAATTCAATCAGCTCAGCTGATCAGGACTGATTCAATCAGCCAATCAGGAACTGATTCAATAAGCCATTCAGGGCTGATTCAATCAGCCAATCAGGACCTAATTCAATCAACCAATCAGGACCAAATTCAATCAGCCAAACTGCCCTAATTCGATCAGCTGATCAGGACTGATTTAATCAGCCAATCAGGACCTGATTCAATAAGCCATCCAGAGCTGATTCAATAAGCCATCCAGAGCTGATTCAATCAGCCAATCAGGACCTATTTCAATCAGCCAATCAGGACCAAATTCAATCAGCCAAACAGCCCTAATTCAATCAGCTGATCAGGACTGATTCAATCAACCAATCAGCCCTAATTCAATCAGCTGATAAGGACTGATTCAGTCAGCCAATCAGGACCTGATTCAATCAGCCATTCAGGATTGATTCAATCAGCCAATCAGGACTGATTCAATCAGCTGAGTAGGACTTGATTCAATCAGCCAATCAGGACTGATTCAATCAGCCATTCAGGACTGATTCAATCAGCCAATTCAGGACCCAATTCAATTACCAATCAGGACCTGAATCAATCAGCTAATCAACTAATTCTATATTCGAACACTATTATAAGCTTATCATCAAAATAATTGTGAAACCAGTTTGTGACATTTTATGCCAAACACCCGCAGTGACCTGTCACAAACACCCCCAAACATGAAAATTTACCATTATATACATGTCCCTTTACATAATGGATGTGACAATAATTAAAATGCTTAAAATCAACCATTGAACTCAACATACCATCTTTAACATCTTCAAGCAGGGCTTTGGCTTCACTTGTTTTTTGGTCAGAGTCTGAAAGAAAAAAAGAAAAGAAAAATAGCACAAAATAAATATCCATGTAAGGCATCACATCTTATTTGGTCCTATAGTACTATCGGTGACCTTTCTATCATACCCTGAACATTGTATAGTGTTTTCATTTTTTTATCTAAATAAAAAATGATGACACTATATAAATTTTAAATATTATGCTTATACAATCTATTACATCACCAGAACATGATAGTAAGAGTCATCTGTACCTAACCGGGCACCGATGGTGCTATAGGACCAAATAAGATGTGTATGCATGTTTGAGGACTTTGAAGTCACCCCCCCCCCGTATTCTTTGCATTAGCCTGACTTTATTTTGTTTTTTTACTTCCCACAACAAATCTCTGACATGTATTCGTTCAAAATTCATTTTAATACCCATATTAATATCTAAGAACTGTACATCTTGTGATTGTAAACACAAACCTCTTGTCTCAACTACAACTGAAATTACATTGCTTTAGTGCCCCAGAAATTTGAGTTTTCTACTTGCTTCTAAATTGCTCTTGACAAAATGGGCTCCAATAACCATTTCAAATTCTACTTTTGAGAGATGACAGTAAAATTACATGCAAATGAACAAACTACCTTTTCTTGAGTCCATCTGGTTTTGCTTTATTTCTTCAACACCTTGGTGAATTCTACCAGTTTCCACTGAAACAAAAGTTAATCAACATTAATATTACACTCAATTTATGACATGTTACAAAGATAGTAACCTATCTGCTGCAACATATTTCATTATTTTTTTATTGTCAGGCAAAATATTTGTTAACAGTGGACTCTAGAATTAGTTCACTTCCTCCATATTTGCTATTTTGGTGCAGATCATGTCTGTGATTATATTAGGTCAAATAGTACCAATGGTTTTAAATATCAAATTATACAAGTACACCAAGTACACCCAATATAAGACACATGACCCTATGTTAAGACTGTGGTCTTTCATATCACAGGATATTTTACCATCTCACCTTGTGATTGTTGTTCACTTTGACTATTCTGGTCTTCAAGTCTATGGATGCCTGAAAAAAAAACCAATAACACCATTATCATTTCTTTATATGCAAAGGACTATACAGAGTCATGACAGTTCTCTGGTCTAATTTATTTGATTGTAATTAACAATTTGACCTTGTTTCAATCAGCCAATCAGGATCTGAATCAATAAGCCAATCAGAACCTAATTCAATCAGCCAATCAGGACCTAATTTAATAAGCCAATCTAGGCTGATTCAATCAGCCCCTAATTCCATCCACCAATTCAGGACCTAATTCAATCAGCCATTTAGGACTGATCTAATCAGCCAATAAGGTCCAAATTCAATAAGCCAATCAGGACTGATTCAATCAGGCAATCAGGACTGATTCAATAAGCCAATCAGGACTTGATTCAATCAGCCATTCAGGACTGATTCAATCAGCCAATTCAGGACCCAATTCAAAAACCAATCAGGACCTGAATCAATCAACTAATTCTATATTCGAACACTATTATATAAAGCTATATCATCAAAATAATTGTGAAACCGGTTTGTAAAATTTACGTCAAACACCTGCAGTGACCTGTCACAAACACCCCCAAACATGAAAATTTGCCATTATATACATGTCCCTTTACATAATGGATGTGACAATAATTAAAATTGTTAAAATCAACCATTGAACTCCACATACCATCTTTAACATCAACAAGCAGGGCTTTGGCTTCACTTGTTTTTTGGTCAGAGTCTGAAAGAAAAAAAAGAAAAGAAAAATAGCCCAAAATAAATATACATGTAAGGCACCACATCTTATTTGGTCCTATAGCAATAACGGTGCCTGGTTAGGTATTGATGGCTCTTTCTATCGTACCCTGAACACTTACGATAACACTATATAAATGTTAACTATTATAATTTATACAATCTATTACATCACCAGGACATGATAGTAAGAGTCACCGGTACCTAACCGGGCACCGGTAGTGCTATAGGACCAAATAAGATATGTATGCATGTTTGAGGACTTTGAAGTCACCCCCCCCCCCCCACCCTCGTATTCTTTGCATTTGCCTGACCTTATTTTGTTTTTTTACTTCCCACAACAAATCTCTGACATGTATTCATTCAAAATTCATTTTAATACCCATATTAATAATATCTTAGAACTGTACCTCTTGTCTAAACTACAACTGAGTGTACTATAAACACAGTGCTCAAGTGAAATTGATTTGCTTTAGTGCCCCAGAAAAATGAGTTTTCTACTTGCTTCCAAATTACTCAAGATTGTCAAAATGGGCTCAATTTAAAATTCTACATTTGAGAGATGACAGTAAAATTACATGCAGATGAACAAACTACCTTACCTTTTCTTGAGTCCATCTGGATTTGTTTGATTTCTTTAACACCTTGGTGAATTTTACCAGCTTCCACTGTTATCAAAACAAAAGTTAATCAACATTAATATTACACCCAATTGAAAATGTGTAACATGTTTCAAAGATAGCAACCATATCTGCTGCAACATATAATTATTTTCTTATTGTCAGGCAAAATGTTTGTTAACAGTGGATTTTAGTTTACTTCCTCCATATTTGCTATTTTGGTGCAGATCATGTCTGTGATTAGATTAGTAGTATATGGTGTTACGTAGAATTATCATAAGTCAGTGCAAAATTTGCTACACTAGTGGAACCAAGGTTATTTTGCTTCCTTATACCCTAGGTAACAAAACCTGAGTTGGTTCCATTTTTTTTCGAGTGTGTCTTGTGCCATTTTGAAATTCAAAATGGCCACTATATTTAGCCTTTTTAAAGCCGTATTTGTCCCTAAAGCGCACAAAGTCATATTTTTCTTAATGATTATTTATACTTTTGATTGTCAAAACCCACTAAGAACATAATAAGGATCATTTTCTAGAATCCAAGATGGCTGCCAAATCCAAAATGGCCGCCAATTTGTCTAAAATGGTCTGCCAGCTATAAGGACATTGATTTCTTTCCTTTTCCTGATTATTTCCACTGCTTATGTTTCTGAGAATCCACTGAGAACTAAAAACTTAATTTGGTCCATTTTCTCCAATCCAAGATGGCCTCTAAATCCAAAATGGCCGCCTTTTATTGTAATATGGCATACCACTTTGAACAATTACTATCATTGAGAGTAAAATACATCTATCTTATTTCTGTTAGATATGGATAAGAAAATGATTCTAAACATCTGTAGTACAACAATATTGTTTAAGGAGATTATAGGTGCATTTAACCTTTCAAAATGGCCGCCAAAGTGTCTTGAAATTGGCTAAGATTAATTTTTCAGCATTTATGCAATGGAATTTCTATATTGTAATTCAACTTCAAACATTTATGATAGAGCTGACCTTGATGCATGTAAATGCCTAGTTGTCATCATAAGTTCCTCAGTTTGGTGCACAGCTGTAGGCCTATCATATTGGTACACTCTTCATCTGCTCTACAATCACATGCTTTTGTACAAGTCAGATTGTGTCGTCTGCAGGAACATCTTCTGGAGCATTTGCTTATTCCACATCCGCACCTAACAAGCTCGACAACAGACTCGGGAGCTATTGCAATGTCTGACAGGATAGGTACTGGAAATGTTATCTGTATCACTCGACTATCCTAGCTTGAACGGGTCTGGAATATTTGGATTTACCACAAGGTCTTGACTCCAAACATATGCTTGCATATGCGCCCGCAGAATGTGTTGATGCCACACACTTGAAGTTGAAGGAATTTTATCAATCCTCCCTGGTTGGCTCTTGAAGCCTGCCTGCACAAAAACCTTGACTCAGTGCTGTGAGTTCTTCAGGTGTACGTTGCTTCAGTAAAGGCCTTGAAGGCAGTCTTTTTGCCTATACCTCTGATATGTCCACATGTGTCGCATCCTGTTAAACAATGAAATCCCGGAAGCGCTGCTGCTTTTGATGTCCCAAGACGGATATGTATTGGTTTCAGAAAGATTTTCCTTCTGTTGTCACCTGTTCCCATAAGCATGGTTGTCTGAAGACCAAGAACCGTGAGTCTTCGAAGAGCAAGAACCATAACATCTGTATCTTGGGTTATGATATGGACATTCTTTCCAGCTTGAGAGATCTCTGCTAGCTGCATGTAGCATGATTATAGTGTCTGCTTCCTCTTGCGTATTAACACCTGTCGATGGCTGAACATAATTTGTGTTGCTTTTCACATGCAGACGTGTTAGAGCGACTATGAAGGTTGCCGTGTCATATTTGATAATTATGGAAGAGAAAACTCAATCAAAGATATAATCAGACGAATATCATTCAGACAACCATACTTATGGGAAGAGGTGACAACAGAAGGAAACTCTTGCTGAAACCAATACATATCCGTCTTGGTCGTGGGACATCAAAAGCAGCAGCGCTTCCGGGATTTCATTGTTTAACAGGATGCGACACATGTGGACATATCAGAGGTATAGCCAAGAAGACTGCTTTCAAGGCCTTCACTGAAGCAACACCTGAAGAACTCAGGTGATGCAGAGTCTGTTGTCGAGCTTGTGCGGATGTGGAATAAGCAAATGCTCCAGAAGATGTTCCTGCAGACGACACTATCTGAGCTGACTTGTACAGAAGCATGTGCTTGTGGAGCAGATGAAGAGTGTACCAATACAGCTCTGTGCACCAAACTGAGGAACTTGAAAATACTGATAACATAGATGATGAGTATTGATGACAACTAGGCATTTAGATGCCTCAAGGTCAACTCTATCATAAATGTCTGAAGTTGAATTACAATATATTTCAACTTTTAAAAACATGATTTTCTGCATTTCATTGCATAAATGCTGAAAAATTAATCATAGCCAATTTCAAACACTTTGGCGGCCATTTTGAAAGGTGAAATGCATCTTTATTCTCCTTAAACAATGTTGTTGCACTACTTTAAGATGTTTAGAATCATTTTAATATCGATATCTGACAGAAATGAGATACATGTATTTTACTCTCGATGATAGTAATTGCCAAAAGCGGTATGCCATATTTAAAACAAAGGCATCCATTTTGGATTTAGAGGCCATCTTGGATTGGAGAAAATGGACCAAATTAAGTTTTTAGTTCTCAGTGGATTCTCAGAAACATAAGTAGCAAAGATAATCAGGAAAAAGGAAAGAAATCAATGTCCTTATAGCTAGCAGACCATTTTAGACAAATTGGCGGCCATTTTGGATTTGGCAGCCATCTTGGATTCTAGAAAATGATCCTAATCATGTTCTCAGTGGATTTTGACAATCAAAAGTATAAATAATCATTAAGAAAAATATGACTTTGTAGCGCCGAACAAATACGGCTTAAAAAGGCTAAAAATAGTGGCCATTCTGAATTTCAAAATGGCACCAAGGCACATTCGAAAAAATGGAACCAACTCAGGTTTGGTTCGTGAGGGGTATTCAGAAGCTAAAAGCATTGGTTCCACTAGTGTAGCAAATTTTGCACTGGGTTACGTAACACCATGTACTATAGGTCATATAGTACCAATGGTTTAAATATCAAGTTATACAAGTACACCCAATATAAGACACATGACCCTATGTTAAGACTGTGGTCTCTAATATCACAGGATATTTTACCATCTCACCTTGTGATTGTTGTTCACTTTGACTATTCTGGTCTTCAAGTCTATGGATGCCTGAAAAAAAAACCAATAACACCATTATCATTTCTTTATATGCAAAGGACTATACAGAGTCATGACAGTTCTCTGGTCTAATTTATTTGATTGTAATAAACAATTTGACCTCAAAGTGTTTCAATCAGCCAATCAGGATCTGAATCAATCAGCCAATCAGGACCTAATTCAATCAGCCAATCAGGGTCTGAATCAATCAGCCAATCAGGATCTGAATCAATCAGCCAATCAGGATCTGATTCAATCTGTCAATCAAGACCTAATTCAATTAGCCAACCAGGACTGATTTAATCAGCCAATCAGGACCGAATTCAATCAGCCAATCAGGGTCTGAATCAATCAGCCAATCAGGATCTGAATCAATCAGCCAATCAGGATCTGATTCAATCTGTTAATCAAGACCTAATTCAATTAGCCAACCAGGACTGATTTAATCAGCCAATCAGGACCGAATTCAATCAGCAAATTCAGGACCAAATTCAATCAGCCAATCAGGGCCTAATTCAATCAGCTGATCAGGACTGATTCAATCAGCCCCACTTCAATCAGCTGATCAGGACCAAATTCAATCACCCAATCAGGACATGATTCAATCAGCCCCTAATTCAATCCACCAATTCAGGACCTAATTCAATCAGCCATTTAGGACTGATCTTATCAGCCAATAAGGTCCAAATTCAATAAGCCAATCATGACTGATTCAATCAGCCAATTATGACTGATTCAATAAGCCAATCAGGACTGATTCAATCAGCCAATCAAGACCTGATTCAATCAGCAAATTCAGGACCAAATTCAAAAAGCCAATCAGGACCTGATTCAATAAGCCAATCAGGACCTGATTCAATAAGCCAATCAGGACCTGATTCAATAAGCCAATCAGGGTCTGATTCAATAAGCCAATCAGGACTGATTCAATCAGCCAATCAAGACCTGATTCAATCAGCAAATTCAGGACCAAATTCAAAAAGCCAATCAGGACCTGATTCAATAAGCCAATCAGGACCTGATTCAATAAGCCAATCAGGACCTGATTCAATAAGCCAATCAGGACCTGATTCAATCAGCCAATCAGGATGCAATTCAATAACCAATCAGGACCTGAATCAATCAGTTAATCAGGACCTGAATCAATCAACCAATCAGGACCTGAATCAATCAGCTGATCAACTAATTCTATATACACTATTATAAGCTATATCATCAAAATAATTGTGAAACCAGTTTGTGAAATTTACGTAAAACACCTGCATTGACCTGTCACAAACAACCCCAAACATGAAAAATTACCATTATATACATGTCCCTTTACATAATAGATGTGACAATAATTAAAATGCTTAAAATCAACCATTGAACTTCACATACCATCTTTAACATCTACAAGCAGGGCTTTGGTTTCACTTGTTTTTTGGTCAGAGTCTGAAAGAAAAAAAGAAAAGAAAAATAGCACAAAATAAATATACATGTAAGGCACCACATCTTATTTGGTCCTATAGTACTATCGATGGCTCTTTCTATCGTAACATTTGTATAGTGTTTTCATCTAATTGAAAAAACGATAACAATTAACTATTATGCTTTATACAATCTATTACATCACTAGGACATGATAGTAAGAGTCACCGGTATCTAACCAGGCACCGATAGTGCTATAGGACCAAATAAGATGTGTATGCATGTTTGAGGACTTTGAAGTCACCCCCCCCTCATATTCTTTGGATTTGCCTGTCCTTATTTTGTTTTTTACTTCCCACAACAAATCTCTGACATGTATTCATTCATATTCATTTTAATACCCATATTAATATCTTAGAACTGTACATCTGGTGATTGTAAACACAAACCTCTTGTCTAAACTACAACTGAGTGCATAAACACAATGCTCAAGTGAAATTGATTTGCTTTAGTGCCCCAAAAACGATGATACTATATACATGTTAACTATTACATCACCAGGATATGATAGTAAGAGTCATCGGTACTAGTCCGGCTGCCACAGTTTTTGCCACAATTTTGCCACAGAAGCTTGTTTTGGTGTACATAGTTTTGTTTTTGATGGATATTGCTTCTCAAGACTATGAAGTCACTCCCACCCTCATATTCTTTGGATTTGCCTGACCTTATTTTGTTTTTTACTTCACCCAACAGATCTCTAACATGTATTCATTCAAAATTCATTTTAATACCCATATTAATATCTTAGAACTGTACATCTGGTGATTGTAAACACAAACCTCTTGTCTAAACTACATTGTACAACTGAGTGCATAAACACAGTGCTCAAGTGAAATTACCTTGTTTTAGTTGCCCCAGAAATTTGAGTTTTCTACTTGCTTCTAAATTATTCAAGATTGTCAAAATTTGAAAATGGGCTCCATTTAAAATTCTACATGTGATAGATGACACTGAAATTACATGCAAATGAACAACCTACCTTTTCTTGAGTCCATCTGGATTTGTTTTATTTCTTCAACACCTTGGTGAATTCTACCAGTTTCCACTGAAACAAAAGTTAATCAACATTAATATTACACTCAATTTATGACATGTTACAAAGATAGTAACCTTATCTGCTGCAACATATTTAATTATTTTTTTTTTATTGTCAGGCAAAATGTTTGTTAACAGTAGACTCTAGAATTAGTTCACTTCCTCCATATTTGCTATTTTGGTGCAGATCATGTCTGTGATTGTTTAGATCAAATAGTACCAATGGTTTTAAATATCAAGTTATACAAGTACACCCAATATAACACACATGACACTATGTTAAGACTGTGGTCTCTAATATCACAGGATATTTTACCATCTCACCTTGTGATTGTTGTTCACTTTGACTATTCTGGTCTTCAAGTCTATGGATGCCTGAAAAAAAACACCATTATCATTTCTTTATATGCAAAGGACTATACAGAGTCATGACAGTTCTCTGGTCTAATTTATTTGATTGTAATAAACAATTTGACCTCAAAGTGTTTCAATCAGCCAATCAGGATCTGAATCAATCAGCCAATCAGGACCTAATTCAATCAGCCAATCAGGGTCCGAATCAATCAGCCAATCAGGATCTGAATCAATCAGCCAATCAGGATCTGATTCAATCTGTCAATCAGGATCTGAATCAATCAGCCGATCAGGATCTGATTCAATCTGTCAATCAAGACCTAATTTAATTAGCCAACCAGGACTGATTTAATCAGCCAATCAGGACCTAATTCAATCAGCCAATCAGGATCTGAATCAATCAGCCAATCAGGATCTGAATCAATCAGCCAATCAGGATCTGATTCAATCTGTTAATCAAGACCTAATTCAATTAGCCAACCAGGACTGATTTAATCAGCCAATCAGTACTTAATTCAATCAGCTGATCAGGACTGATTCAATCAGCCCACTTCAATCAGCTGATCAGGACCAAATTCAATCACCCAATCAGGACATGATTCAATCAGCCCCTAATTCAATCCACCAATTTAGGACCTGATTCAATCAGCCATTTAGGAGTAATTCAATCAGCAAATTCGGGACCAAATTCAAAAAGCCAATCAGGACCTCATTCAATCAGCCAATCAGGACCTCATTCAATCAGCCAACCAGGACCTCATTCAGTCAGCCAATCAGGACTGATTCAATCAGTCAATCATGACCTGATTCAATCAGCCAAACAGGACTGATTCAATAAGCTAATCCAATAACCAATCAGGACCTGAATCAATCAGTCTCCTGAATCAATCAGCTAATCAACTAATTCTATATACGAACACTATTATAACAGGGATGCCAACCTTGCAACTCAAGAAACTGTACTCACAGACCCCAAAAACTGTATTTTGCCATACAAAACTGTATTTTTTAAGATCATGTGTAATTTCACTTGGAACTAGCTATAAACATTAAAACCTAACTTGTTTTCATGTTTGTCAGAGTGTTTCTACACTGTAAAAACCCTTTTAAGCCCCTTACAGAAGACAAATTTGATAGTTAATGCAATTTTCAAAGAGGCTCCATTTTGGAGTTATAGCACTTTTTAATGTCCACTTTCCTATACTTAACCATGTACAAGGCATTTTTGAAACGGCTGCACTGGCTTTATTTCATGATTTGCGTGGCTGACCTTCCTATATGTGATGCACAATTACAAACTCATAATTCATTGATTCAAGTGACCATCCACCAGAAGTCAAACACCCACCTCCCCCACTCCCACCCCGGGCTACTGGTGATTACTATTTTTCACAAGGACAAGCTTGGTATGAATCACTAAGAAATTAAAATGTAATTTTCAAAGAGGCTCCATTTTGGAGTTATAGCACTTTTTAATGTCCACTTTCCTATACTTAACCATGTACAAGGCATTTTTGAAACGGCTGCACTGGCTTTATTTCATGATTAGCGTGGCTGACCTTCCTATATGTGATGCACAATTTTATACTAATAATTCATTGATTCAAGTGGATCATTCCAACAGAACCACCCCACCCCCACTTGGGGGGGAGGGGTCACCGGTGTGGCCTACCTCACATCATAGATACATGCTTGAAACGCTGAAGAGCATATTTGAAAAAAATATTAATGTGCCACTGCCTGTAACCATTATTTTTTTTAATGTGCATGCATCATCTGAAAGTCGGCAGTTAGGAAACCATCTTGTAGGCCTATTCTTTTGCACCAATAAATAGTTGACTAAATACTTGCATATTGCATAATTATGTAGCAGTTAGATAGTTAATAAAAATATTAATGTGCATGAACCATCTGAAAGTCAAGAAAAAATTATTTCGGAAACCATATTGTAGGCCTATTAAACATGTTAAATATTTTTTAATGTGCATGCATCAACCGAAAGTCGGCAGAAAAACGCTAGGAATCCATCTTGTAGGCCTTTTCTTTTGCACCAGTAGAGATAAATAGTTGACTAAGTACCTTCAGAAGACATTACATAGGTAGCAGTTAGATAGTTAATAAAAATTATTAATGTGCATGACCCATTTGAAAGTCAAGAGAAAATTATTTCGGAAACCATATTGTAGGCCTATTTTAACATGGTTAAATATTTTTAATGTGCATGCATCATCCGAAAGTCGAAAGTCGGCAGAAAAACGCTGTAGGAATCCATCTTGTAGGCCTATTCTTTTGCACCAGTAGAGCTAAATAGTTGACTGAGTACCTTCAGAAGACATTACATAGGTAGTAGTTAGATAGTTAATAAAAAATATTAATGTGCATGAACCATCTGAAAGTCAAGAGAAAATTATTTCGGAAACCATCTCGTAGGCTTACTAAACATGTTAAATATTTTTTAATGTGCATGCATCATCCAAAAGTCGGCAGAATGCGTGATTAACGGGCAGTGGAGTCGGAACGAAGAGCGATTTTGTTTCAACTTTTAAGTTTTATACATCGCTAGGCTTCAAATTATCAGTTATTTTAACTCTGGTAAGTGAAATTGACATCCTTAGAACTCACCCCCAAATTTTATTTCAAATCACATCGAACTCAAAGACCACAATTTTTTTTTTGATAGGCTAAACGAAAATCGTATTTTTTGAGGGGAAAACGTAAAATCGTATTTTAATCAAAAAATCGTACAAAATACGGCAAAATCGTACTAGTTGGCATCCCTGTTATAAGCTTTATCATCAAAATAATTGTGAAACCAATTTTACGCCAAACACCTGCAGTGACCTGCCATAAACAGCCCCAAACATGAAAATTTACATGTCCCTTTATATAATGGATTTGACAATAATTAAAATTGTTGAAATCAACCATTGAACTCCACATACCATCTTTAACATCTACAAGCAGGGCTTTGGTTTCACTTGTTTTTTGGTCAGAGTCTGAAAGAAAAAAAGAAAAGAAAAATAGCACAAAATAAATATCCATGTAAGGCACCACATCTTATTTGGTCCTATAGCACTATTGATGGCTCTTTGTATAGTAACATTTGTATAGTGTTTTCATCTAATTGAAAAACGATAACACTTAACTATTATGCTTTATACAATCTATTACATCACCAGGACATGATAGTAAGAGTCACCAGTACCTAACCAGGCACTGATAGTGCTATAGGACCAAATAATATGGGTATGCATGTCACCAGGATATGATAGTAAGAGTCATCGGTACTGTTCCGGCTGCCACAGTTTTTGCCACAATTTTGCCACAGAAGCTTGTTTTGGTGTACATAGTTTTGTTTTTGATGGATATTGCTTCTCAAGACTATGAAGTCACTCCCACCCTCATATTCTTTGGATTTGCCTGACCTTATTTTGTTTTTTACTTCACCCAACAGATCTCTAACATGTATTCATTCAATATTCATTTTAATACCCATATTAATATCTTAGAACTGTACATCTGGTGATAGCAAACTCAAACCTCTTGTCTAAACTACAACTGAGTGTATAAACACAATGCTAAAGTGAAATTGTCTTGCTTCTAATAGTGCCCCAAAAATTTTGAGTTTTTTACTTGCTTTTAAATTACTCTTGACAAAATGGGCTCCATTTAAAATTCTACATGTGAGAGATGACACTGAAATTACATGCAAATGAACAAACTACCCTACCTTTTCTTGAGTCCATCTGGATTTGTTTTATTTCTTCAACACCTTGGTGAATTTTACCAGTTTCCACTGAAACAAAAGTTAATCAACATTAATATTACACTCAATTTCTGACATGTTACAAAGATAGTAACCTTATCTGCTGCAACATATTTAATTATTTCTTTTTATTGCCAGGCAAAATGTTTGCTAACAGTGGACTCTAGAATTAGTTCACTTCCTCCATATTTGCTATTTTGGTGCAGATCATGTCTGTGATTGTTTAGCACCTGGACCTACATGTACAGGTATAGTCTCTGTATGTGGGACCAATCTTTGTGCTCCCTTCAAATGGTAACTAGAATTACGTGGTTCGTAATTAAGGTGGCCCCCACACAGTGTCGACTTCCTATTCGATAAATATAAATTTAATACTCCGTTGGTGAGCGACGGGCGACTGGTATTTCACCGAACGCAAGAAAAGGAGTTCTATCTGATTGGCTAGCAATCGATCGCTTAGGTCGCTTAGTAGTCAACTACAAACTCAAAACTGAGCATCGTATTCAATTCGATTGAAATCGATATTCTATTATTGCCGTAGATAAAGAGAGTGATAGTGTGTCAATAATGTACATTGTATTGCAGCTGGATTTTACATGCATTCTTTTATATAAATTTTTTCTCAAAGAGTTGAATATGATCAAAATTTTTACTCAGGATTTCAAATTTTTACCCAAATTGCAGTTAAACATATCCACAGCAAAATACCGGTCCTCACTAATTAGTGTATTTAATTTCCAGTTAGTGTATTTAAGATAAAACCTGACAACAAATAAAATTTTCTTGCAATAGAAATATCATATGGGATACTGATATGGTAGGTCATAACCGCCACAACGTGGAGCTGCTACGATGTAGCTGACTTTTTGCTCCGTGGAGCCAAATTGACCAATCATGATCATGTTAGAGTTTTTCATTACTCGGAGGTAAAACTGACTAATTAAGTACGACTTACTCATTACGTGAAGCAAATTTATTCATTAAGAATTTGCCAGACGAGCATCACATAGTTGCAAGATATCCTCGGTCACGAAAGTTATGATTCAAAAAGTAGTTTACGGTATGAAAAGTACGAACTGACTTATTATTAAGATGGACATGCACTCATAAGAAACTCATACAGTATTGTACATAACTATATAGCTAGGCAGAGTGGTGGTAAACTATGCACACAGTTCTGCGATCTGCAGTGTATCGCCGGGAGCTAATTTGTATAACTTGCGCGGTGTCCCCTGCGAATTCGACCTTCAGCAAACTGCAAACCAGTTCGGATTTACTTTATATACTAGTAGTAGGCCATACATACTGTAGTTACTGTCCGTTTTCCTATAATACTCAGTGCGCTCACCATTGACGCGTGTCCTCTACAAATAGTGTATGTTAGAAGTATAGGCCATTGCCTAGTTGACGTCACTACTGTGTAAAAAATAACCGCCAATATTTAAAGTATTCTCTGAAATTCTAGAAAATATAGTTTTGTAACATGTCCTAAATTTTTAGCTAATTTAGGTGTTTGGAAATATTGGTACTTTTGTACCAAAAAATATGAAGAAATTATTTCTAAACCGTGTTAAGTCATTAAGCTTCTCATTTTCAAGAACGCTGGTTAACAATAAGCAGACTATTGTCTCATTTCGTAAACAAAAGCCCACAGTATTGTTACCTTGCGTTCAGCTTTATAATCGCTCACCCAACTGAAACTATAATACCAGCTCATTGCTCATTGCACAGGTAAAACAGACACAAGTGCAGTATGTATTTAACCAGAGAAGATCTGATGTAACATAGTTGAGCCGTTTTCATTGAGTGTTGTCTTGGTTTAATAGCTTTTAATAGGGTTTAAGTCCTTCAAAGGTCGTGGTGAGTTCTACTGTAGACATGACTGCATCATGATTATTTTTAAGTCAACAACATTCAACAATATGATCACCGTGATAGTATGAGAGTATCAGTACCGTGGGTGTCAGTGATCCTGGCCTGACACAGTAGACAAACAATGCATGCAAGCAGGAGGGTGAAATTGCATAGGAACAATGCCGGAAACTACGTCACGCTATTGTTCGACTTAAACTACATCATTTTTAACCCCTTCCGTTTCCGTTAATACAGCTTTAGTCTCCTCCACCTTCGCAACACGGTACGTGGAGTGACTGAATCACAATGACAGCGGAGGAGAATACTAGCTGGTCAGACAATTTAATTCTATCAAGCATATAATACCTGAACAATCACCGTCCATTTGATCGATTTACTACAGAATATATTGTATACACAAAATATAATTTTAAAATTGTAAACCTGTTAACTTATATACTTGTGTACTAAAGTATAAGGACACGTGAATAAAATCATGTAGAAGACAAAATGGCCGCTAATCCGCCTATTGTCTAGACTTAAACTACATCTTCCGGTTTGTTACGTAATACTAGGATGCCATGCCCTGATGCAAGGTAACATTGACTATACACTAATCAAACAATGGTATTGATCCTGTACAACTGGTCGTGGTTTATTTACAATCGATTCATTTAAAATCCCCATAGTAAACATTAATTTTGGCAAGAGTTTTTCTCTCTGGAACGAGGATGCATCCACTGGCTCCGCGTAATGAAAAGATCTAACATGATTGGTCAATTTAGCTCCGCGAAGCGAAAAGTAAGCTACGCGTAGCAGCTCCACGTTGTGGCGGTTACGGCCAGCCATATATTGATCATGCGAAAATCGTGAAACATAGAATAGAAACAGTGTGGCAGGCGCCAAAATCTCAAATTGTATGCTTAGCCTGAGTTGCACGGCCTATCTCGAATAAAATCACCATGCGTAGTTGTTGAAAAACGTGAGGATTCATCGTACTATCACGGCAATTTTTAACACGAAGATATAGGGATGATGACGGTGTGCCCCACACAAAGGTGTGTAAATAACAAAGGTTTGTAAATACAAATAATATGCAATATATGCAAATAAGCTCATTAATATTCATAAATATGCAAATAACATGACACAAAACTATACAGCACATCAGGCCAGCATATCCAATCACCAAACCAAGTTTGATATAATATTGGATGGCTGAGCATGATACCATAACATATCGGATGAGTCATAAAAATATCGGACGAGCCAACAGCGAGTTCGATATTTGTATGACAAATCCGATATGTTATGGTATCATGCAAAATAAGCCATCCAATATTATCATTATTAGGTTTTCTTAACTCCTAATAACCCTGAAAACATAATAATGAAGTTGATCGGTTATTACGTTTAAGCTGTAGAGTGGATTGATGAAAATGTAGGCAAAATATGCAAATAAGCTCATTAATATTCATAAATATGCAAATAACATGACACAAAACTATACAGCACATCAAGCCAGCATATCCAATCACCAAACCAAGTTTGAAGTTGATCGCTTATTGCATTGAAACTGCAGAGTGGATTAATGAAAATGTAGGCAAAATATGCAAATAAGCTCATTAATATTCATATATATGCAAATAACATGATACAAAACTATACAGCACATCAGGCCAGCATATCCAATCACCAAACCAAGTTTGATATAATATTGGGTGGCTGAGCATGATACCATAACATATCGGATGAGTCATAAAAATATCGGACGAGCCAACGGCGAGTTCGATATTAGTATGACGAATCCGATATGTTATGGTATCATGCGAAATAAGCCATCCAATATTATCATTATTAGGTTTTCTTAACTCCTAATAACCCTGAAAACATAATAATGAAGTTGATCGCTTATTGCGTTTAACCTGCAGAGTGGATTAATGACAATGTAGGCAAAATATGCTAATAAGCTCATTAATATTCATAAATATGCAAATAACATGTCACAAAACTATACAGCACATCAGGCGAGCATATCCAATCACCAAACCAAGTTTAAAGTTGATCCCTTATTGCGTTTAACCTGCAGAGTGGATTAATGACAATGTAGGCAAAATATGCAAATAAGCTCCTTATTATTCATAAATATGCAAATAGCATGTCACAAAACTATACAGCACATCATGCTACCATATCCTATGACCGTACCAAGTTTGAAGTTGATCTGTTATTGCGTTCGGGCTGCACAGTGGATTAAAGAATTTGCTTCCGCCCGGACAGCCAAACAAACAAAGAAACAAACAAACAAACAAAGAACCAGGCAACCATCCGGATGATAACATAAGCCCCACACATGTGTGGGGGCCAAAAAGGGGATGAGCAGTAAACCAGATTGAATCTATTGATATTTTTGATATTTAACAGTCCTCAAAGTAAACTTTATAAATCTAATGATATGTACTTAAAGTGTATGTAGCTGGGATGAAAAGCTGATGGTCAATTGAAAATTTTGACCTTTCGTATTGAAGATATGGATTCCCCCCCAAAAAAAAAACCCAAAACAAAACAAAGTTGGTCTTTTGGGGCCAAAAAATATATTATCTTCAATATGAAAGGTCAAAATATTCAATTGATCGTCGGCTTTTCATCCCAGCTACATACACTTTCAGCCCATATCATTAGATTTATAAACTTTTCTTCAAGGACTGTTATAAAACTCAAATTTAAAAAATATCAAATTTTAATCATTTGTCATAGAATTTGTATTATATCGCGAATTTCAAAAAATCAAAATTATTTGATATCAGAAGGGCATTCTTTGTATTTGTTGTCGTATGCAATTCGATACATGTATGTCTGATGTGCTCTCATGTCCCACAAAAAATGCTGTCCAAACGCTCATACCAGAGCCCTTAAATCCGAATTAAACATGAGCTGCTTAAACTGGCTATTGCGGCACAAACATAGATTTGAGAATAGTTTATATTATCCAGATTTGCAATAGTACGAGGCTGCATTTGGTGACTTTAAATGACTTTTTGTTTGTGTGTAAATAATGCTTCATTAATGACTCACATTTGAAGATATTTTCCAAGGATGTAGCTGTTTGCTGTAGCACATCACACAAAGCTGTCTTCATTTCTGATGTAAAAAGTATTGGAGAACTGCTAATCTGAAAATATAAAGTTGGGGAGATCAAATGAAATTTAACTAAAGAGATGTATCAATTTAACACTGAATTGTTAATGCATTAACACTTTTCACTGGACCATTTTGCTTGTTATTGTTTCATTTGGTTTTCAGTTCAGCACATAAATGCATGTACATGTAAGGTAAGGGTGAAACTTAAAAGGGGAAATTGATAGCCTCATCCTCCCTTTACCCCCATCAAATTTGAGATTTTGGCATGTACAGTTCAACTTCCCTTATCCAGATCTTGTTCACACACAGATATCTTGTTATCCATCTGTGTGATCTTCATTGAAAACCAACTTTGTTTAAGCCATCATAACAAAACTTATTTTCAGGTCCAAAATTTCATTGGGGTTATGAGAAGAAAATATTGTCCAGATCTCAAAATTGATGTTTAAAATAAGTGTGGGGTTATATCAACAGCGCCACACCCAGAGGGTTGGTCACTTGAACATAAAAGTGCAATACCCATGCTCATTAATCAACCTCAAAACATGTATACCCTAATCACACAGCTGATTGTAGCAACTTTGCTACCCTAAATGGTGTAACTGTCAACATTCAATTTCCTATGCTGTAACCACAACCACAAAATGTACCAATATCACATTAAATCATGATGATAAAAAGACTATTTTTACAGATTTTGTAAAAGTCACAATAGCAGCTGATGACATGTATAATAGAACAATACTAGTAATATTCATTACCTCCATAACTTTTGTCTTCATATGGGCAGATTGAGATGAATTGAGACGCTGAAGTTCTTCCAAGCATGTTATAAAGTCTTCTACATCTTGCAGATGCTGCTTCATGTCCTGATCACTGATGTGCAGATCACCTTTCAGATCAGAGTGTGCAAGATTGTTTCTTACTCTATTAACCTAGAAAGAATAAACATGGAGCAATTCCAAACAGGTTTATCTTCAAATGGATGCAGCTATACATAGATGTTAATTTTACTTCAATGGGTACTCACAATTCCACTCAAGACAATGGTGGCAGCACAGCCTTACATACGAGGGAATATATCTCAGAATTTGCCCTCCCTATGATGAGGGGCAAAATCAGTACAGTATAATTCATTTACAAGCATATGCCTCTAAATGAGCGGGGGGTTTTAACAAAAGGCAGACACCCTCCACAACAACATTACAATAGATAGGTCTTACTTATTAAATACTTGTTTGTACAGCCACCTGTATCAGTAATATAGTTGCTCAAATGGCAAATAGTGTTTTTGTGTAGGTTATCTGCCTTTTGTCTCTTTCATCACCCCCCCCACCCCCCTTTCAGTACGTCATTTATTTCTTTTTGTGCAACAGGAAATCTGCGAAGTCCAAAAATCAAGTTCGCAGTACATACCTTCTGAATAGTTCCATAAGGATCGGGACAGTTGCTTGTGCCATGATTCCTCCGATGAAATTCTCCAAAGCCAAGCATGATTTTGAGAATACTTGCAGGGTCTAAATGTTCAATTTTGGTTGGTATTTGTCCAGAAGGCAAATGAAGTGCAAATGCTTTGGCTATTTCAATTGGGTTGGTGTACAGATGATGAGCGTTGACATTCTTCCATGCAATCACCGACTTCGGCGACTTGTACGCAGCTTTTTCCAAAGTACTTCCACACAGGATACAATTTGAACAGGAGGACAATTGCCTCTTTGGCTTGCAAGATTGTGACTGGCGGCAACCAGCAGCAGCACCTACACATTGCAGTAAATGACCACCCTGTATCTGGTTTGAATGCCATGATCTGATGGCAGCCTCGACCTCAGGCGCAGTCTCCTTGCAGACATAATGGAGAACTTGACAGAGTTTGAAAAAGTTGGTTGGGGGTGCAGGCTGAGCCATTATGACTTACAAATCATGGTAATGGAGTTGGAGATATCAGTCATCTAAAGAAGAAAAACAAAACATTTTGTAAAAAACATATACAGGACTCAGTTTTGCAAAATCATCAAGTAAGAATCGTCCATGGATTTCTGGTCAAGGATGACAACAAATTGTGTTTGATTGCCCCTCCCCCCTCCCTCCCCGAACAAATTATCAAGATTTGGTTAGTTTATAAAGCATGGAGCTGACAGCTTATTCTTTGTTAGTCTATACCAGGGGTTCTCAATTAAATTCCCTCAAGGGCCCTAATCATTTCAAAGATTTGTGTTTGGTCCAAGCTCTGAAATGCTTACTGTACATTTCAGAGCTGTTCAAAGGCCTACCACACTTGGTCAACTTGGCCAGATCTGGTCCGCCTATTGAGAACCTCTGGCCTATAATAAGTCTATAGCATAATTTAGCCTCACATGCTAGCCCCAAGCGCAGGGTTAAGAATCTCAACTTTCTTTGTTCATGGGCCACTTGAAAAAGGGGTCAACTGTCAAACACATTTCAAACTTACATGCTTAAGGGCCAAATATGCACCTGTTTCTAACCTTTTCCATTATGGTACATTTTAGAGTTGGTCAAGGGATACATCAAGTGGGAGGCAGGTTGTGGCAGGCTTTGAGTTTTGAAAAAACTAGGCGTGCAATAAATCGCACTCTGTCAGGCAAGCTGTCAGGTGTGCTAAACTGCACGTGTGAAGAAGTTTTAAAACTTAAAGAGTCACACAGATGGCTAACTTAAGATGAGCCCTCCACAAGCATTGCATAAGCTTGCCTAAAACTCAAATTCTGTTGCAGGCTACCTGGTAACCAATACCATGGGTCAATTCCACTGGCCTGCCATATTTTAACACATGTGTTTTTAACTTCTGTTTTGGATTTTAGGTAACCTTCAGTCAAGTATTTTGGCCCATTTTATTTAACAAGGCAGTTCTCAAACCACGAGTCTCGCCTGCTTTCGCGACTTCTGTTTTTAACTTATTGTTTAGAATTTGATTCTCTTTCAAATGAAAGAACTTTCAGCTAAAAATATTGAATGTAAAAATTTTATGAACATCCCTAGCGACGCTTAGTCAGGTACAGCGTGAGCAAACTCAAAATAAAAATAGCGCAAATTGCGCGAGCGTACACAAAAGAAACTTCGCGCATAAGACAGCGATGTCGCCAGATCTGAACACTGCTTCTTCTTCCGAAATAGTGTCAACTGCATTTTGATGAGTGTGTGCGGCGGGCAAACTAGTCTAACTTGTTTTGGGCTTCTTTAAATGCTGCTGGTGATGGTGCTTTTGATGACTGTTTCAGATAGAAGATTCCACTCCTGGATAGTGCGAGGAAAGAAGCTGGTTCTGTGATAATCAGTACGGGAGTGTGGTATGTGGTAGGCGAGTGTGTTTTCAGAGCACGTTGGTGTGGTGAGGTTTTTGGATATGACAAACTGATTGGGGTCAACAGCAACATGGTTGTGATGAATTTTGTAGAACATTGAGAGTCTTGCATTCTGTCTTCTTTCTGCCAGAGTAGGCCATGATAGAGTTTTGAGCATTCCAGTTACGCTGTTGGTGCAACAATATTTGTTTAATGTGAATCTTGCTGCACGTCGCTGGACCATCTCAAGTTTTTTGGTGAGATGATCAGTATGAGTGTCCCAGACGGAGTAACTATACTCTATAATTAAAGACAAAGATAAAAAGACTAGTTTGCGTCTGACGTCACTGTCAATCAAATTCTCTACGATCCTTGATTGGCTAATAGCGCGTATAAGGAAGGTCGATTCATCTGGCTGGTGCTGATCGGAGAAAAGGAATAGCAGTGAATGGCTAAAATTACGTACTCTTACCAGGCAAAAAACAACTTTTCTAGGCATTGTGGACATGGTGCCTTCGGTTAAGAAAGTTTCCTACTATTAAGACCTAACTTTTGAGATGGTTTGTATGTTTGATGGTGCAAAATTAACAACAAGGTGCCCGATTTTACCGCCGTGTTCAGCAACTCATATCATCACGACACTTGTAAACAAACCGTGCTCAGAGTTTGATTGACAGATGACGTCAGACGCAAACTAGTCTTTTTATCTTTGTCTTTCATTATAGTAGCGGACAGACTAGCGACTTGAAGGCTTGGGCTTTGACTTTGGGGTTATTGACATTCAAATTGCGACAAAGGAAATTCAGGGTGTTATTTGCCTTAGCCACCACGCGATAAACATGCTTATCCCAGCGGAGATCATGAGATACAGTAAGACCAAGATATTTGATGTAGTTGACATGTTCTAATTGATGACCATGCATGGTGAAGTTGTTCATAATAAGATTCTTCTTACGCGAGATGGTGATGACTTGACACTTATCTGGATGGAACTGCATTTTCCACTTTTCTTCCCAAACTGTTAACGTATCAAGATCTGCCTGCAGAAGTTGGGCATCCTTGTCACTTTTGACAGCCATATAAATCATTGTGTCGTCAGCGAAGAGGCGAGTTGTTGATGTTAGCTGCTCGCTGCTCCGCAATGTCATTGATGTAGTATAAAAACAGACACGGTCCCAAGACCGACCCTGGGGGACTCCGGAGATAACGGGCACTCTGCTAGATGAAACACCTTCGACCACGACTGATTGCGTACAATCTCTAAGAAAGCTGGCAATCCAACTGTTGACACAACCATCATCCATCAATGCCATACCATTATATTTAAGCTTCTCCACAAGGCGGCGGTGACCAACTCTGTCGAAGGCTTTTGTGAAATCTAATACACAGACGTCCGAATGATTACCTTCATGCATGTTGGCAACTATATCGTGGACAAATTCTAAAAGCTGAGTCTCGCATGACCTGCGGTCCCTAAAACCGTGTTGCAGTGCGTAAAAGATGTTGTTACGACTCGCATGGTTCATCAGGTTACTACAAATCACATATGTGACGTGTCATGTCAAAAGGAGACACTTTTGGGCAGGATCGTAAATGGAGAAATAGCCAAAAATATGCCCGAGGGTAAATTTTTCACAAATTGGCGTTTGTTTAATTTGTGATGTTATTAATGTTTGAAATATTGTCTGATAGTTTCAGACCGAATATAACTGGCATTTTGTATTTTTAGAGACATTTTCAAGGTAATTCCTACTCCCAACATTGTCAATAATATTTTTAATGGCCGATATCTCAATTTCCAATTTTATAATACCATAACTTACGAACTCAATATCTTCGCTTAGGAATGTCCGATTTCATTGGGGAAAACGGTGTTGTGGAGCAAAACATCTCTTTATTTAAGATATGTAAAAACCTCAAAATTGATAACCTGCCCAAAAGTGTCTCCTTTTGACATGACACGTCACATATGTTCCATAACTTTGGAGGCAATGCAAGTTAAACTGATTGGGCAATAGTTAGCTGGATCATACTTCTGACTGACCCTTTTTGAAAATGGGTGACACGTTCGCATGTCTCCAGTCAGATGGCACACTACCCTCGCTGAGAGATTTACGGAAAATTCTGGTTAGAGGATCCGCGATGATACTTGAAAGCTCTTTCAACTGGGGCTGACATTATCTGGTCCAGCTGCTTTACCAGGTTTGAGATTTTTTAACAGCTTCTCAACACCAGGAACCGTGATGTTAATAGATGGCATAGCACCTTCAGTAAGACCGCCTGAAACGATACCAGCGAATGAAGTGTTTCTAGATGATTTCAAGAACACCACCACCCATGCGTAAGACCTCTTTAGCCTACGTCTCGTATCCTATTATATCACTCATACATAAATTCTAGACAGTTCATTGGTTGATTACCATTTATCATTTTTACTATCACCCTCTCTGTGTGATAGTCTTTACCATCATAGTGCTCTGCCGTCAGAGTGCGCCTGCACCAAGCCGCATGCGCAGACTCTTGGACTCGCCGATGAAGTTATGGGGTGGACCCCAAAATGTGAAGTATATCACGGCAAAACATGGTGTTATGTTGATGAAAAATGTATTTCCTACCTTAAATAGTATTTTAGTAATAGAATTTATGCATGAGTGATATAAAACAAATATTAACTGTCTTAAATTGTGTAATGGTCGAAATATAAATCACTCGGTGAGAGATGTATTGTTCCATTCCACTCGCCGTTCCGGCTCGTTTGATAAACGTCAACAAAAGGTAATTTTTCTCACGAGCAGAACGCACATGTCACAATGGCGGCTCTAATGCTGGTTTCATACTTTCATGTAGCTTGCCGCTGATCGACATGACGCATGAGCAGTGCAGTTAAACGGACATAAACAAGGTTTACGATACACCCATCGAATGTGTGTCATTGGCCCGGTCATTGGCCCTCAGAGACACACACACACACAGGCATAGAGTTCTGCAGTAGCATGTTTTGTTGACATTTTTTTAAATGTTTATCTTCATGACAGTTCTAATACCATCAACTGACAACCAAATACAAAGGATATCAGTTGGCAATCTTAATGTTATGCAATCAAGTTTATTTACACTATCAATCTTACAACATCAATTGAGCAGAAAGTCACTGAGTCACACCATTCAAGTACCAATATTGATTACCTCAAGTGGCATACTGCAGTAACTAGATATGACCCCATGTGATTTCAATGATATTTTGTATTAACAAAACCATGTTTTCCTTGATTTTGGTATGAAATTGATCAAATAAAATTCAATGTCATGTCAATTTGGAGTTATTAAGGGCAACTAAAACTGATTTGAGGTAAGTTTTATCTGTTTGGAATCTGTATTGACTATTCTGAGGGAATTACTGCAATAT
This sequence comes from Amphiura filiformis, assembly GCF_039555335.1. Classification (NCBI taxonomy): domain Eukaryota; kingdom Metazoa; phylum Echinodermata; class Ophiuroidea; order Amphilepidida; family Amphiuridae; genus Amphiura; species Amphiura filiformis. The sequence continues at coordinate 58,499,570 of NC_092643.1, forward strand.
GTAAACAAACCAATTCATGGCCCATGAACATGCTGTACTGGTTTTCAGTACCGGTACCCTGTTTTCCATGGGTGACTGTAGGAACCCATGGATTCGATCCATGTAGGTTTACGATTGGCTGATATGTCATCGCATCGCATGTGTATAAAATTAGTCTCAGGCCAGCCGGCAGACTGTATGTGGCTATCATGGGTTTGCTAGGATCGACAAACGTCAGGCCGACACAATCTGGTTGTGTATGAGACTATCATCGTGATGCCCACGTTGGAACCCAGCTGGAACCATTGGAGTACGGAAGAAATATTTATTAATGGGACTGAAGCAATGTGGCTATTTCTATGTTTGTACCGGGCAAGTACCGGGCATTCTTCGACATGGAGACTGCTACAAATTCGTCCAAAGGTATAAGCAAAGGGTTGGGAATCGCATTTCTAACACTGACTTAACTGTTGCGGAGTTGAGGTGCGCTAAAAGTAAAAGTAGACCATTTTGGGGCTGTATTTGGTGTACATGTCACATTTTAAACACGGTAAAAAACGACCATTACTTTATAGTTGCAAAAGAGACTCGCTTTACCACACAGCAATACTTCGTTCGTATTGTATGCGTGAGCCACACATAGATGGCATATACATGTAGATGGGTAGCTCGAATTAGATGGAGTGAAATTAAAGTGAAATCTCATGACTCTGGTGTAAACACTGATTGAAATGAAACTGCCGATTGTACGCTGAATTCGAGAACGCTTAGAGGGCACAAGCATGGAAAATTCCAATCTGTGTGTTTATTAATCTATGCTGCTGCTGTCTTTTCTTTGCATGTTTCATGGCTGTCATTAGCATCAGGGTTTGATTTACTTTGAAAAATTTGCGTAGCATTTTTAGCGAAAACTTTATAAGCCGGTTCGCAATTTCAGATTTTGGCGTAATTGCAATGCATTATGGGGAAAAAATTGGAGATAAATACGAGGAGGCTACTGTACCTTTCCAATGCGGTGAACTGTGTCGTTTGCATAAAAACATCTTGTACCGGTACTGAAATTTTGCCGATTATTTTGTCTTTATTTCTTCATGATATCAATATATTTAATCAAATACAATGTATCATAAAGAAATAAAGACAAAATATTCGGCAAAATTCCAGTACAAACGGCACAGTTCACCGTATTTTGGAAATGTACAGTACTTAGCCGCCCTCCTCGTATTTATCTCCGATTTTATTTGGCGATTTTTGTTTCTGCACATGCGCAGTTGTAATTGCGAAAGGGCTTAGGTGATGTTCTTATAATATTAGTAGGGATGACCAATGAACCATCAACTTGATTAGAACACTCCCATAGACATGCAGGGAGCTCACCTGTGCACTGCTTGCACGGACATTGCTAAATTGATCTCATTCTTTTATTTTTCAATTTTCAAGTTAATGCCAATTATATTTTGTAACTATCTTGCAAATTAAAGCAACATAACTTATTTCATTTTCCTGTAAGTGCGAGTCAAAATTGGTCCATCGCCACAGTGCGCTTAATTACCAGTGGCTGAGTTCAGCACTGCTCAAGAATGGCACAAAATATTCATGTCAATAATTTCAGGTGAAAAACGTGGCCTACTGAGCTGCAATTTGGCAGAGTTGCCAGTAATACCTCTATCATACCCTCTGTAAAAAGGTTAAAATATTGAACAAGTAGATCTCGAGTTACAAATTAAATCACCAGCTTCCCTTTGGAATTTCCATACTCCTTTCGAATCATGCTAAGACAGGGTTCGAGGTTTGAGTACTGTTTTACTGCCAAAATGGGGGAAAATGAAGTTCATGTTATCATAACATTATACATGTTTTCTGGACTAGAATTTTGTGCTGAGTCCATTTCTGAAGTTTTTAATACACAGGGTTTCTTCATTTTAAAGATATGTAACAAATTCTAAGCGCATGTTGTTTTTACGAAGAATGATATGAAAATGTTAACCAATCCTGGGAGTCTACTTGGAACACAACTGTATTTAAAAAAAGTTAAAGAGCATTATTACTTCAGTTAAAGTTGTTTTGAATCTATAAATATGTTAAACAAACTATAAAGACTGCTTAAACACTGTTCTCATGTATGAAAATGAAATTATGTTGGTACTGAGGCCCCTGTATTCCTACATATTTAGTAAACATATAGCGGTCAGGTTTGGTGTCAAGACAATATATCTATTGATGTCTAAACTCATAAAGAAATGATGTTCTTAAAGTGTTAATGTATAAGGTCATTTTCACGGTAAAGGGTGTAACTTTGGATTTTTAACATTTTAATCCGTAGTGTTCTAATAAAGCCACAGAATTCCATGATTTTTGGCCACATAAATCATCTAGGTAGCAGCTACCTTGGGTAGCATAATCAGCTTCAATGGAGTTACTGCGTTCAGTTTTAGCAGGCTTAAATGTACTTAAATATTGCCATTTTGAAAAACTATAAAAAACAGTAACATTTTTGTAAAACCCTGTGTTTTCTTCAGTTAGTTCATGGATAATTGTTCTTATCCTGAAATTACAGTCATATGTTCAGTAAACACTGCCACATTAGATTTAATTGTGAACAGCCCTGTATTTTTGAGAACCGGACTTCGATATTTGTCGCTTCGAGGCTTCATTTTCCGTTAACAATTGTTAACAAACTTTGTGGGTGTAGCTTTGGTTCATAATTCTTGGTTATTTCTTCACTTCTTCTTGATTCATAACAGTTGTTATCTTAACTTGAAATGGGTAACAAAAATTAGTCGATTTGCAAGCTTTTAAATTTTTTATAAAATCTTGACTTCAAAGAGCCATTTTTCCGTTAACTTTTTGAAGCCTCAAACAAACTGTTCAGCAAGCTTGTGCAAAATAAATAAAAGAGCTCATCCAATCTATTTATCAAAATGTAGCAAAGTAGATCCTCAAGTCACATGTTTTTAAATCGTGGAGATATATACAGTCTAAACGCAGGACAACCGATTGTTATTGTTCTGCAAGGCTCACTTAGTCATTTAATAAGGCAATACAAACGATCAAATTTGGTATTCAAATGAACAAAATTTTGAGTTACACCTTTTCAGTGTAAAATTTTTTTCTCGGCCAAATGAAAAGCAATAATTTTCATTTTCTCAGTAAATGTCAGGAAAAACTGTAATGCTTGATACTGTATTTTTTTTTTCAAATCTTAGTGTTAAACTTAGTCGTGAAATTCAGTCATTTAGTGTAAGATTTTCGATTTTGATAGCCTTCAACTCTGCCCTCGAGCCTTTTTTTGGATCAACCTTTTAGCTTTTCAAAGTAATATAGTTCGCTAAAGAAGGATTTTTCCCAACTTTCTAACGCACATCACCGTGAGCGATATATCATAGTTTTGTCAGAATTTCCGTTTTGATTCCATAATTTTGACTACCAGCTGAGAAAATTTCAAATCCACGCGTGAAAACTTAGGCTAATACTAGCATTGTGGATCGATATCTCTGGGTGCCTGGCCTGGATACAGTTTTGCCAGTACTTCAATATAGCAAAGAAATTAACTAGTTTTTCAATTGTCATGAAGGTGACTGGTATAGTGCCTTTTGTTTGTGTTTGTTTGAAATTGCTTAAACCCACCGAAAGTCATAATGAAGCAGCCAAAACAATACAAGGTTAAACACGGAAGTTTATAACAACCTATTATAATGACCTAAAGGAAAAATCATTTATGGTTTTTTACCTTACAACAATGAGCCTTGCATTGTAAGTCATGGTTAAAATGTGTTGAGTACCCACCCCACCCCCATAGGCCTACATAATATTACATACCGGTACCTTATAATATTTATATAGTGCACGGCTATAGCTATACATTTAGAAAGTAGGTCCTATAGCGCTAAATTATGACAAATAGGCCTACACAAACCCGAACGCAAGTCTGAGAGGTGTAATGAAAATGCCAACCCGCGATGGGGGGGTGGGGGTCATTCAAAATTAAAATCCCCTCTAATAACACGCGAATTTTTCTAGGTTTGGACAGTGGATTTTCCCATGGACCTCATCCTAGGTAAATAAATAAACAAACAAACAAACAGACAAAATGGTTTTCATAATCATGGAATCCATAGCCCCTATAAATTGAAATTGCAGGCTATCACGGGAGCAAATTTCCAAAATCCACCTCATTTACCAGAATTGGGGATTTGGGCTACCAAATCGCTGGTCAGGCAATCCTGGTTTTCAATGGAAAAGGGACCTGGGTTGACAACAATTGAAATATCGATTATTTCTGCTGGTTGCTCTCGAGGTAAAGTACTAAGTTTGACATTTTCAGTAGCATGAAGGGGAAAAGGGTAAAATAAAAACGGAAATTCTGACAAAACTATAATATATAGACCCACACGATGTGCTTTACAGAGGTGGGAAATATCTTTCTTTAGCAAACTATATTAGTTTGAGACGCTAAAAATGAATTCTGTAAAAAGCTCACGGGCGTAACTAAAGGCCTATAAAAATCAAAAATATCACAAAAAAAAACACAATTTGATGCTTAATTTTAACAAAAAAAAAAAAAAAAAAAAAGTTCATCCAAGCACTATGTTTTTATTTGACATTACTGAAGAAAAAAAATTTTGCTTTATATTTGACCGAGAAAATAAATTTCATAGCAAAAAGGTGTATCTCGGAATTGTGTTGATTTTAACATGTATCGATCGACTTTTAGTGCGACTAAGCAGAACAAAAGATCGGTTGTCCTGCGTTTAGCCGGTATATCACCGTTTGAAAATGGGACCCAATACAAACTTTCCGTTAACAATTGAAGCCTCCGAAACAAATGAAGCCTCCGAAACAACAATAAGATTAATTATCATCTAGGCATATCTAAATTGGTGTGTTTCATACTGATATCTGCATTGTAATTATTACTTGATATGTGCAGAATGTCATAAATAAAAAAAAATTTGACATTATGGTTAATGTTTGAAAAATATACTGATACCCAAAAAGCCTGTTTCGGAGGCTTCACATGCAAAAAACACCATACTTAACAAATGGGTGAAAAATTAACATGTGATAAATCTACAATATCTGCCGCATAGAATCATTGATTCAATACACACAAGAAAATAACAGCTTAGATGATCCCAACACTGTTGTTTTCAAAAAAACTACTTCTGCAATGTTTAACAATTGTTAACATGAAGCATAAAAAAAAAAAAAAAATGACTTGCTGTGATAATTTAATTTTTGTCACAACTGAAATTCAATACTTAGAAGCAAAGCATGAAAATTGGTAATTGTGATATTTTTTACCTATTTTTTTATGTCAACTTGTACTAGTTAGCCAAATATTTTACTTTTATGATCACCTGTGTTGTTAACTGAAGCCTCCGAAACACAAATCGCTTGAATTGCCAATTCTAAAAAATAACTCCAATTTCTGTGAAACTTGGCTGGGAGGTTCCTTTCATCAAGTAGTATTTGTACATGAAGTTAGACATTCAAATTATTTTAGGAACCCAATTAAAACTTAAAAATATGTTTCAGGTTTGGAAATTTCCATTGTAAATGACACTTGATGTTAAAAATTTTCAAAACTGCAATTACAAACATAGCAAAACATGGTATAAAATTGAACTTATATCTGTTGACTTACTTTGGAATGGGATTTCACATGTATTCCAGCTTTCATGTCATAATTTTCTGAGGTTATGTAAAATACATTTTTTCTTAGATTTTAACCAAAATGTTATGGAAATGTCAAATTTTTTATTAGAAATCAAAAGGTTTAAGCCTTGAAACATTATTTTACTGGAATTTAAGTTGCTTCTATGCATGATTTCAGTAAACAGAAACATATTTAAGTGGTTTGAAATTTTGACCCTAAAATCAAAAGTTACACCCTTTACTGTGAAAATGACCATAACTGATTACCTTTACACAATCTTAAAATGTTTATACTGAAGCATAGCACTTCATTCACCCCTGACATCAGAAATGGCTTGATGATAGCGCAACTGAATATTGTGTGATCTAGCGGCACGGGCTGCATCAACTTTATTTTCTGATAAGTGGTTGATCTGATGAGCTGGTACAGAACTTAAGTTCTCTTCACCATACCACTTGACTATTACTTGATTCTGTTTCAGTTTTCTCAGGATAGAACTTCTCAGATGTTCAGGTACATCAGTTGGGGAAATGACTTTAGCTGGATACCAGAAGCAACCATGCTTTGCCCATATTACATCTCCCGGTGTGAAAGATTCTTCATCATCAGTGGTCGTATTATCATCAGATCATCCCTTTATAATTACATATTTGAGGGCACAACATGAAAGGCATTGACTGCCCTTCCTGGAATAACTTTTATGGGTGTGACCTTTGGGTTTAAGGGGTTGATACGTCAGAAAAATGGAGTGAACCTCAAAATGGGGCAAAATCTGAGTCGTAAAAAAAATTATTTTGAAAAAAGTATACATGGCATCATTCCACAAATCTAATCGATTGTGGGGATTGGTAGAGTGCACAATCGATCAACTTTTCAGAGCTGTACCTCCATAAGTTTTTCCGAAATATTTTTTTTTACAATTTGCCATATTTTTTTCACGCTTAATATTTTTGCAATTTTCTTCAATTTTTCTTTTTTGAAGGAAGTTAAAATTATTACCAGTTTGTGGCAAATTGAAATATCATTAAAATGAGGGGTTAATGAGGTCTCTAGCCCTTTAGATCAAATTTTATGGCTTAAACTAAGATACAAATCTCTCGAAAATGACCTTTTTGGGCTTTGTTTTTCACTTTCAAGTTCAACTTTATCCGGGTATGGTATACAAAGTAAGCAATGGAATCAATTAAAAACAGTTTTATTTGAACAAATAAACCATCAGGTAATACAAAATAACAGAGAAAGACAACATTTATCTATATAAATATTAGGGAATAAAAATTAATGGTGAAATTTTTTTTTCACCTAAAACTGGTCATTTTCAGTAAAAAATGGCCATAAATCCATGTTTAACCCAAAAACGACTTAAGATACAGTATTCTAAGTTAGAAAAATTGAAAATTCAGACATTTTTACCTTAGAAATACTATATATATGCTCATTTTTAGAAGTATTCTTCACACCTAAATATTTTTTCACACATTTGGCAGTGAAACCGTACTCAAACCTCGAACCCTGTCCTAAGAAGACACCTTTCTGAACATAAATGTGAAGTTTCGTGCTCATTTGATGTATTTTTCACCTGATTTCAATCCTAAACGTTTTCTTATATTTAGGCCCATACCATCTACAACTTGCTGCTGGCTATACCTTGTTTAGAACTTTCAAAAGAAGTACCTGAATGTGCAACCATAACTGTTTCAAAATAGCCCGCGAAAGTCATGCAGGTAACTCCGAGGTCATGTTTTGAATTGTTTTGAATGGGGAATACTACGGGAACCAGCATGATGAGTGAAGTGGATAACCTCTATTGTTGTGAATGAGTCAATGACCTTCAATATCAATTAAGATTTTGTTTGCATACACCTACTAATTGGTCATGAATATTAAACCCAATAACATCAAAATTTTTGGTTGTGAAAAAAAAAATTTACCTGGACTTAGTGCAATTTTGATTTTGTGCCATATCGGCCATCTTGGATGATTTTTGGCAAATGTTCGCTAAATGCATGATTTCAATGCCTCGGTTTGAAAAAATAATTGATGCCATTGACTAGTAAAGTGCCATTTCATAAGAAACCCGTTTGATACTTTCACAATATGCTTGTTTCATGTTTGCATATATGTTAAAATAAAGAAATATATAAAGGTAAATATATGCTTATGCCAATTTTGCTCCCAATTGATATTTTTGGACCTTGTCATTTTATTTCGTTCCAATGACCGGTCAGAATGGGAAACTTTGAAAATTCATACTTCGAAAAGTTTTTGACCGATTTTGACCATATTTAACCACCAAAATACTTCTATTGATGAGTTCTATCCAGAAAACAATCTTTTGTAGCAATAGGGGCAACATGAAATTTTGATGGTTATCCCTAATATTAGCATACATGTATAATATGTTTACATTGTAAAAAATTGCTATACAAGTTGAAATTTGTGTAGCAGGTTGTCCAAATTTTACGGTAAAAGCAGACATATCTAGAAAGGATAAAATTCAAATTGAGAAAATATTCTAGGTATGAGTGAAATCAGTGAATAGTATGACTTGTTGTACTAGCATTAGGTATGCTAGGTGAATTCAAATTTGCCATCAAACTGCATCATTTTACATATCAAATTAAAGCCCTTGAGTAAAGAAAACCAAAACTGAAAACATTTTTGTCATAGCACTTTCCGTAACAAAGTTACATCTTGTCGAAGATTGACTTTCATCAAAAAGATTCTGCGAGCAAAATTCCCCAAAACAGCATTTACGGGTGTTTCTAGATCTTAGTCTCATGGCGATAGCAGCTTTTTTTAATGGAACTGCTATCAAAATCCCTCTAAAATTCCATGTGCGTCTAGCTCATCACCATAAAAAATCATATATTTGGGTCAAGTGAAGTATAGAAAACATATTTATGTAGGTTTCCTTCACCGACCTGTTCTCGAAAAAAATTCAAATTTCTATGTAAATATGCATTGTGTTTGGGCCCCGGTCTAGGCGAATTTTGATGACTAGCAAATGTGTTAACTACTAAGGTTTGCTTGGAATACTAGCTAGCATGCTAGTATAGTACAGGTAGGTAGGGTGCGTTGTAGACTGCCTACTAGCCTGTATCTCGTTTCAGGGAAAGAACGTCTGTAGTACATACCTGTTTTTAATGACGTTGCAACAATGTTTCTATTGTCAGCAATAACACCTTGCATTCATACTTTTGAGTTTGTATGGAGGACGTTCGTACACATTATAAATAAATGAAATCAGAATATCCTGAAAAGAATTTAGGTAACAAATTGAACGACACTGACCTCGCAGCAGCTAATGTTTTCATGTAAAAATGGCGTAATGAATGACGCCATTAGACATTTTAGCCTACGCTTCAGATCCTACTATCGGATTGTTGAAACAAGAAAATCTCATTCCCCGGCCTCATTCACGAATTCACTCACCTTCCTGCACCACCAGTTGAAATAAAACTCAAAACATCCCGTGTTATTCCTCAAAACTACATGCACCTTTATTAATAAAAAATTGAAATCCTAGTAGAAATCTGTTATCGAAAATTGTTTGATATAAAACGTCAACAAAAGTAATTTTTCTGAAGAGTAGATACCACGTTGCAAAATGGCGGCTCGCAGTCGCATCCCCTGCTTTGTATGTGTACCCAGGTCACGGTCTGACTACGTGACTAACACTCAGGGTCAGAGGACAGCACAACCTGTCTGCTGCCATGCCGTAATATATGCGTGACGTGTGCACAACAATAGCCTCTTATGCAGGTAAGAGCTCACGCTGTCCTCACTTTAGCGATTAGGATCGACGAGCGTCAGGCCGACACAATCCGGTTGTATGTAGGAGACTATCATCGTGATGCCCACGTTGGAAACATTGGATTACGGAAGAAATATTCATATCAGGACTGAAGCAATGGCAATGCGGCCATTTCTATGTTTGTACCGGGCAAGTACCGGACATTTTTCAACACGGAGCTAGCGGAGATTACAACAAATTCGTCCAAAGGTAAGCAAAGCCTTTGGCAAAGGGTTGGGGATCGCATTTTTAACTTTGACTAAACTGTTTCGGAGTTAAGGCTCGCTAAAAGTAGACCATTTCAGGGGCTGTATTTGGTGTACATGTGACGTTTTAAACAGAGTAAAAAACGATCATTTATTCGCTATTGCTGATATATACTCGCCGAATCATGTAGCAATACCAAGGTATTGCTACATGAGATCAGGTATACATGTAGGTGGTCGCATGTCACAAGTTGGTACCCAAAAAAAGGTGGAGGTGTTACAATTTTTCGAATGTAGGCGAATGAAAAATGTCATAGTGAACCAACCCCTTGTCCTATTGAGCTACTTTGGGTCTCATTTTAAAGCTAAAGAGCAGGGCTAAAACTGTGTAAACTAGTACTGAAAAGTGAGTCAAACTAAATAAATGGCATCAGCTGGAATTAAAAATTGACGGGGTGGAGGAGCAGGTGGGTCAGAAGCAGGTGGGTCAGGAGTAATGTATTAGCATAGGAAAATGTAAGATTTCCATAGTGTTGGTTTGAATAAATTATTGTATCTTCATAACTCCTTGTCATATTGAGCTTTTTAATGTCTCATTTTAGAGCCAATTACTCAAGGAAACAAGATTGACTTCAAAATTGATCAATTTCATTCCATATTAGTTTCTCATTACATTTTGTACCACGGGTTGCCTCGAATGCACAGAAGTCAATGCAATCACGTGCAAAAACTGCAAAGGTCCATATCTCCTTTAATATTCACTCTATCATGATAAATGTATGTATTTTCTGAAAGGAAATTGCACAAGGAAACTAATTTTTGCATTATAAAAATGGTAGGAAGTACTGTTGGGAAAATATGAATGATTAATTAAATTTTAGTTTAAAAATTTCAACTTTTTTTGGCACACCCTGTATATCGTGAATGCGATTACATAATTTTTTTTTGAAGTGTGAGACTGATGCATCACTATGTTGTGAACATATCCTAGCACATTGGACAAAATCCAACTTCAGATATTTGTTGTGGGGTATTTTATGTGAATAAGGTCCAATTTGAGAAAAACGCATTTGAAAATTTTGATTTACATTATGCCTATGGGCTAATTAGTTATTAATTAGGCAATTACGCCAAAATGATAAACATTTTTGAGGTAAAATGGTATGAGATGTTGCAGTTTTACAATATCTATAACATATTAAAAAATAATTTTTTTGACCATTTTGACCATGTAACACAAAATGGACCACCTCGTGACATGCGACCAGGTGCGTTGTACGCCGACGCAATTGTCATTAGAAATACCTTAGGTCTTAGGCCCCCTTTTATTTTTAATTTTCATAAATGACCTCCCTGAAAACTTGTCATCCCAAGTGCGTTTATTCAAGAATTTTGCAACTTATAGATGTTAAAGAAACGGGCCTGTAATTTGATGGTTTTGTGCGTTCACCTTTCTTAAAAATTGGGGTTATGTTAGCCTGACGCCAGCTCTCTGGTAGAATACCAGAAGTGAGGGATTTGTTGAAAATAATTGTAAGAATGGGGGCAATCCTGGATGCAAAGACTTTCAGGATGTAGGATGGTATTTCATCCGGGCCAGGGGCCTTGTGAATGTTGAGTTGGTTGAGAAGTTTCTCAAGCGCGTGCACATCAACATGTATGTCAGGCATACTAGGAAATTTGGGTGAGTTTATGGTGGGTAGGGAAGATGAATCATCTTGTGTAAAGACAGACTCAAATTGACTGTTTAACAGATTTGCTTTTTGATGTTATCTGTCACAAGCATGTTATTTTCATCTTTGAGTGCTGGGATACCTGAACTGTCTTTTTCAGGCTCTTGATAAACGACCAAAATTGTTTGTTCCCTGTATGCATACTTCCTTTATGTAACGCTCTATAAAGTCTTCTAGTCTCTCTGGTTATATTCCTCCTTATTGAGCTTAAATTTTTGCCAGTCATCATCATCACCAGTACTTTTGGCATGATTATACGCCCTTTGTTTTTGTTTCAATTGGCGTTTGGTTCTGTGGTTAATCCAGGGTGATGTCTTACCACTGGTCACGTATTTGGATGGTATATTTTCATCCATGGTCAGTTTGATGTTATCAGAAAATTCTGACCATAATTGTTCAACAGAACACTGACCTAAGTCCTTACACTCAAAAACTGAACACAGTTCAGTAAGATCACTGTCAAGTTTATCATGATTGGCCTTGTGGTACATATAAACCTTCCTCGGTTTGGATTTGAGTATTTTTGGTCTGATGTTGATAGTCACCACCGGTATACCATCATGATCACTGATGCCAGGTATGACAGTTACCTTATCCACCAGTGTGTTGTTGTTGGTGAAGAAGAGGTCCAGTATATTATTTCTTCTTGTGGGTTTTCTGACAACTTGCTCCAACCCGTAATCGTTGGCTATGCTTATCAATTGTCTACATAGACCAGGTTTAGGACAAAGTGGAAGGGTTGACTGGGTTTCCTAATCAATGCCAGCGAGGTTAAACACCCCCGGGAGCCACACATTTGGGCATTTTGAGGAATCAATTTTTGATAAGGAGAAATCAAGTTGTTCTAAAACTTCTCCTTTGGAGCTTGGGTGTCTGTAATAAGCTCCAATCAAAACTGGCTTACTGCCAAAAAGCTCCAGCTGGATCCAAAGAATCTCAGTATCTGAGTCTAAATCCACACGATGGGCAACAACAAGATCGGTTTTGTACTGCGATAAAAACCCCGCCATAACCGTCTTTTGCCATAAGTACCCACACGATCTTTCCTAACTACAGAGTAGTTTGGGGGTACAATCTCAGAATTACTAACACCATCATCCAACCAAGATTCAGTACCAATCAATACATCTGGCTGATGATTTTCAAGGCAAACTGCTAGCTCAGCAACTTTGCCCCAGATGCTTTGAAAATTGATCACCATAACCTTGATTTGCTGACGAGTCTGGTTACGAGGTTGTCTTTGAGTTTTCTTTTTAGTTTTCTCACCAGTATGCATACTATCTTTTTTAGATTTACTCTTATCAAAGGTTTTTGGAGAGGATTGAGCCAGCGGGGATAATAGCTCCTCACTTTCGCTAAGTGAAGCTAAGGTGCTAAAGCTTTTTGTCAAGTATACCGTTAAACGAGAGCTAAAAAGCGAGCTTGAGAAACTAGGCATCCCAAGACTGGCAACAAATCCAACTCACGTTACTGTGTTCAAGTGCTTTGTACACAACTGAGTTTATGTGCATACATTCTGTGTGATACCAACAATCACAGTTGTCGCACTGGACAGCGGGCTGTCCCCAGTCACATTCCAGTGCACAAATAGGACATGGAAAATCAGGACCTGGGTTTACCTCAGTGTCTCCGGATTGCGTAATACATAACAAGCACAGATAGAGCAAAGTCAGTCTCTTACTTTTGCTACTGCTCGAGATTGGTTTCAGTAAATTTTCCTTACCACACAATCCAGTAAGTAGACTATCAGCAGGGTGCGAACCAAACTGAAATGGTCCCGAGGGTACCATCTCTAGGGCAGTTTGGTTCAGGTTACATAATAAATTACAACAAAATGATTCCATGTTTACGTAACAAGTATGTTCAATGAATATCATGTACATGTATATATTAAACCAGTCATCAATATAAATATCAAAATCATCAACTCCTACATCTGCGATACAATATAAATATCAGCGACATCAACAGCAATACAATAGATATCAGCGACATCAACAGGTACCTCTACATGTAGGGCAACTTGGTTCAGATTACATAATGAATAATAACAGTATGAGTCCATATTTTCAGAATAAATGTGTTCAATGCATATATTAAACAAATCATCATCATCGTATACATGATAAATATCATGATAATCATCAGCGACATCCACGATGGGCGTCAATGCCATCGATGACAAGACTCTTTCCACGTGATCAAATTCTTGATGATCAAACTCCATCGTTGCATGAATAAGTCCCACAGTAATACACAAAACGACAAGGAACATACTCACAGATGTTTTATACTTCATCATGATGATAAAGACGAAGAAATAAGCCAAAAGGAGAGGGTCACCCAGCGCCCGCCAGTACTACTAAATACTACTTCCGCCCCAACCGTCTGCCGTTACTCCTCCATGCTGGACGCCATCTTGGTATTGGTAAAATCAGCGTCACACGAGTAGAATTTTACTTGGAAAAATGTGCAAAAGTTCAGACCCAAAGCGGAACAAAAATCACTCCAAAAGAAGCTCAGATGTTAAGTATACAGTCCACACGAGGAAATGATGGAAATTTATTCCTCTAGATGGTTGAAATAAGGCGAAGTTTTTCTGAGATGTAGCAGACAGAAAAACACGTCCGACCTCGCTCAGGCCCCGGGGGTGCCACTCATATACCATTGCATGTTGTCATCACTGACCAGACACTTTTATTTTTCACCCAAAACACTGACATGCCCAAGGGCTGAAAGGTAACCCTTACCACTGACCTGCTATGAAAAAAAGGATACCCAAATCACTGACCACAGCCATGGTGCAAACAAAGGTACCCATATCACTGACCTTACATGTCCCAATGACCCTTTTCACTGACGAAGGTAGAAAGCAATATTTACCTAGTGTATTTCCAATCCCTTTACATACAATTTCTGTTATAATATGAAATAGCCTGGAATATCATCCTTAACACAAAATTGTGGGCCGAATCCATGATCCGCGCTAAGCTCTGAAATCTGAAATATAAAGCACTTTTTTTCCCCGTTTAACTTCGGTTTTGCGCGGGTGACAAACAGCGATGGCAAATGTCACTTCACGATTTCCAAAAGGCATGGTTCCTGTCATTTCTGGTTCAGCAGTCAAACGTATGTCGTAATCCATTCCGATTACACAGTATCTGTACCTTGTACAAAATTCGTAGTCTCTACGCCCGTCTCTACGCAGCCCGCTCGGCAGCCCGCTCGGCAGCATGCACAAACATCACTGAGTTTTAATCATGGTACAAGACCGGGCACAAGACTAATATATTACACTTACAGACCCGGAAGTAAGAAGTTGTTTACAATCAGGAACGAAAACAGCGGCTGACGTCAAATGCTGGACTTTGATTTTTCATGAACCCAAAACGCCGACATATCTATTGTAAAAAGGTACCCTTTTTCCAGAAAACACCAAAATTGAGACCCTTTTCGCGTCCCGCGCGGGACGTGGCCTATGCTTAAAAAGATACCCTTTTACCGCGAAATTTTGGTCGGTGATGACTTCATTGACGGTTCAACTGGCACCCCCGGGGCTCAGGCGCACACACCTTCGTAGACTACAGTACAAGTACAACCGGGATTCTAAAGATTCACATCTAAATTTATAAATACCATGTCAGTGATGTCACCATACATCTCAAGTCAAGACCAATATTTAATATACCTTCTTCAGTTCTTCTTCTTTCACGGCTTCAGTCGCGAAAACAAATTCAAACAAAGTGATAACTAGAGCTAATTGCGCATACACATATACGCGACCTTAGCAATAGCTAATTACCTAGGCCTATAGCTAATTAGCCCAGCTATATAGCATGAATGCATGTAAGAGGTAGTATATTATGCTGATTTTACTGAGAGGTCTTTTTTTGAAATGCACTATAACTTTGGAATTTGGCTAGAGACCAAGGTTAATTCGTTAGCTCACCTATAGCATATGCGAGTTCAAAAGGTCCAGCATATGTATAATTCATTGGAATATACATGTATGAACAGAGTTTGTAGTATTATAATTATAATCATAAATTATATTACATAATTATTTTCCATACTATTACAGTATGTGAAATCATTTTGATAAGGCCAAGTAAAATAAAAAACATGTTTCCAAAAGGAGGAAGAGGGGGATTTTTATTTTTTATCGTAAAATTGGTGCAAATACCCATAATTAGAACTGTTTTAGCGCACACAATAATGCCTGGAAAAAGGAGGAGGCCTCTTTTTATATCTTGTTCAAAGAGATAGGCCTCCTCTAATTATCACAAAACCTTCCAAAAGTGTTTCTTGTATATTGGCAAGGCTATAGAAAGCACCTTTAAACCCAAGAGTTATAACTGAATTTCAAAAAATAAAAATATAATTGAAGAAACCTCAAAAAGGAAGCGGGAGAAGACGCGAAACATGATTATTTTTTATTTGGCCTAACCAAAAATTATTCAATATTCATGTAAATATTTCTGTGCAACTTTGGTCATGCGCTATTATAGTGCGACTTCCTAAGGTAATTTGCTACATACTGGAAGTAATACCTACATGACCTTTGACCCCAATGACCTTTGACCCAATGACCTTTGACACCAATGGTTGTATGCAAGTAATGTCATGCTATAATTTATTTGTGATTGACTTAGAATTGTTAGTAACAGAACAGAAAATCACATCAGCCATAATGACCTTCGTATGACCTTTGACCTCAAGGCTAATGCATGTGTCAAGTGACGTCATCTTGCTGTGTAATTTAGTAAGGAGTAGCAGTTTTAGTAAAAATAATAGGAAATAACATTTTCGGCCATAATAACCTTTCCATGACCTTTGACCTTGAGTTGGTCATGTGATATTTGTGCCACCAGCTATTAGTCCTGATGACCAAGTAACATTGTTGTACTATATATATTTGCGACAGGAGCAGCATTTTAGGGTATTTGGTCATATACCGGAAGTATCCCCTTAATGACCTTTGACCCCGATTCTGGACAATAACTTTTAGACACTGGGTATAGCTGCTGCATGTACCAAAGTGCCATCATCGTGCTGTGTAATTTGTGGAAGGAGTAGCATTTTTAGTGAAATCACGTTTTTGGCCATTGGCCGGAAGTGGATGACCTTTGACCTGAAGTTGATCATGTTTCATTTGTCCCCCACCCAATGGTCCTAATGACCAACTATGGTCAACATGGCTCAAAGCATATGGCTACGGTGGCTCATTATAAGATTGACAGAAAGAAAGAAAGAAAGAACTAGATCTGGTTACAGATCTGGACCTAGCTGGGGCCGGAAATGCCAGTCTTAACTTAAAGTTTGACCTTTGTCCGGCTATTATGGACATCTCACACCATTAATGATGCATCACTGTAGCATGTAGGGGCTTTATCCGTCTTCCATAGGCTGAGATACAGCTACTTTTCCGTAATTTTAAATTTTTTTTTGCAAATTTGACGTTTTGACCTCATTAATGACCTTTGACCCCAATACAAAAAAAACCTCATATACACCGCTAAAATGCATTGTTACAGTTTAAATTTAAAAAATCTACTATGCTTAGTGAGGGAGAAAAAAATTGTTGAAGTTATTTACCTTAAAACCGGAAATGACGTCCAAATGACCTTTGACCAAAAAATAAAAATACCGTGCATACATCGGGTAACACTAATGCATATATGAAGTTTATGTCACTCTGGTCTGGTTACGTTTTGAGATTTTAAAAAATGAACATATTTGATGATTTTTGGTTTTTGACCGGAAGCGACCCCTTAATGACCTTTGACCCCAAAACTGTAGACACCTTAAAGACACTGGTTAGTAGCAATGCATGTGTGCTAATGACAACACTCTGCTATGTAATTTGTAAAAACAGTGATTTTTTGAATATTTTAGCTTTCAGACCGGAAATGACCCCTTAATGACCTTTGACCCAAATTCTGTGAATAATTTATAGGCACTGGATATAGCCAATGAATATGTGTAAGTGACATCATCGTACTATGTTATCTGTGGCAGAAGAAGCATTTTGAAGATATTTGGTTTTATACCGGAAATGACCCCTTAATGACCTTTGACCCCAAATTTGTGAATATCCTATAGACACTGGATATAGCCGATGCATATATGCAAGTGACGTCATTGTAGGATGTAACATGTAGGAGAAGAAGCATTTTGAAATTTGTTGCCAGAAAGAAAGAAAGAAAGAAAGAACTAGATCTGGTTACAGATCTGGACCTAGCGGGCCGGAAATGCCAGTCTTAACTTAAAGTTTGACCTTTGACCGGCTATTATGGACATCTCACACCATTAATGGTGCATCACTGTAGCATGTAGGGGCTTTATCCGTTTTCCATAGGCTGAGATACAGCTACTTTTCCGTAATTTTAAACATTTTTTGCAAATTTGACGTTTTGACCTCCTTAATGACCTTTGACCCCAATATAAAAAAACCTCATATACACCGAGAAAATGCATTGTTACAGTTTAAATTAAAAAAAATCTACTATGCTTAGTTATGGAGATAAAAATTTTGAAGTTATTTAGCTTAAAACCGGAAATGACGTCTAAATGACCTTTGACCAAAAAATAAAAATACCGTGCATACATCAGGTATCACTAATGCATATATGAAAGTTATGTCACTCTGGTCTTGTTACGTTTTGAGATATAACAAAATGAACATATTTGATGATTTTTGGTTTCTGACCGGAAGCGACCCCCTAATGACCTTTGACCCCAAAACTGTAGACACCCCAAAGACCCTGGTTAGTAGCAATGCATGTGTGCTAATGACAACACTCTGCTATGTAATGTGTAA
The DNA here is from genome assembly GCF_039555335.1 of Amphiura filiformis. NCBI lineage: Eukaryota > Metazoa > Echinodermata > Ophiuroidea > Amphilepidida > Amphiuridae > Amphiura > Amphiura filiformis. The sequence continues at coordinate 58,517,763 of NC_092643.1, forward strand.
AGACAGTGATTTTTGAATATTTTTAGCTTTCAGACCGGAAATGACCCCTTAATGACCTTTGACCCAAATTCTGTGAATAATTTATAGGCACTGGATATAGCCGATGCATATGTGAAAGTGACGTCATTATATGATGTAACATGTAGGAGAAGAAGCATTTTGAAGATATTTGGTTTTATACCGGAAATGACCCTTAATGACCTTTTGACCCCAAATTTGTGAATATCCTATAGACACTGGATATAGCCGATGCATATGTGCAAGTGACGTCATTGTAGGATGTAACATGTAAGAGAAGAAGCATTTTGAAATTTGTTGCCAGAAGAAAGAAGCAGAAGAAGAAAGAACTAGATCTGGTTACAGATCTGGACCTAGCCGGGGCCGGAAATGCCGGTCTTAACTTAAAGTTTGACCTTTGACCGGCTATTATGGACATCTCACACCATTAATGGTGCATCACTGTAGCATGTAGGGGCTTTATCCGTCTTCCATAGGCCGAGATACAGCTACTTTTCCGTAATTTTAAACATTTTTGTGCAAATTTGACGTTTTGCCCTCCTAATGACCTTTGACCCCAATATAAAAAAAACCTCATATACATCGAGAAAATGCATTGTTACAGGTTAAATTAGAAAAATCCACTATGCTTAGTTATGGAGATAAAAATTCTTAAAGTTATTTAGCTTCAAACCGGAAATGACGTCTAAATGACCTTTGAACAAAAAAATAAAAATACTGTGCATACATCGGGTAACACTAATGCATATATGAAGTTTATGTCACTCTGGTTTGGTTACGTTTTGAGTTTTAAAAAATGAACATATTTGATGATTTTTGGTTTTTGACCGGAAGCGACCCTTAATGACCTTTGACCCCAAAACTGTAGACACCCCAAAGACCCTGGTTGGTAGCAATGCATGTGTGCTAATGACAACACTTTGCTATGTAATTTGTAAAAACAGTGATTTTTGAATATTTTTAGCTTTCAGACCGGAAATGACCCCTTAATGACCTTTTGACCCAAATTCTGTGAATAATTTATAGGCACTGGATATAGGTGATGCATATGTGCAAGTGACGTCATTGTAGGATGTAACATGTAGGAGAAGAAGCATTTTGAAGATATTTGGTTTTATACCGGAAATGACCCTTAATGACCTTTGACCCCAAATTTGTGAATATCCTATAGACACTGGATATAGCCGATGCATATGTGCAAGTGACGTCATTGTAGGATGTAACATGTAGGAGAAGAAGCATTTAGAAATTTGTTGCCAGAAGAAGAAAGAAGAAGAAAGATCCGATAGCATCACAAGACCTAGCCGGTGTCCCGGCTAGGTAAGAAAGATCCGATAGCATCACAAGACCTAGCCGGTGTCCCGGCCAGGTAACTAGATCTGGTTACAGATCTGGACCTAGCCGGGCCGGAAATGCCAGTCTTAACTTAAAGTTTGACCTTTGACCGGCTATTATGGACATCTCACACCATTAATGGTGCATCACTGTAGCATGTAGGGGCTTTATCCGTTTTCCATAGGCTGAGATACAGCTACTTTTCCGTAATTTTAAACATTTTTTGCAAATTTGACGTTTTGACCTCCTTAATGACCTTTGACCCCAATATAAAAAAAACCTCATATACACCGAGAAAATGCATTGTTACAGTTTAAATTAAAAAATCTACTATGCTTAGTTATGGAGATAAAAATTCTTGAAGTTATTTAGCTTAAAACCGGAAATGACGTCTAAATGACCTTTGACCAAAAAATAAAAATACCGTGCATACATCAGGTATCACTAATACATATATGAAATTTATGTTACTCTGGTCTGGTTACGTTTTGAGATATAAAAAATGAACATATTTGATGATTTTTGGTTTTTGACCGGAAGCGACCCCTTAATGACCTTTGACCCCAAAACTGTAGACACCCCAAAGACCCTGGTTGGTAGCAATGCATGTGTGCTAATGACAACACTCTGCTATGTAATTTGTAAAGACAGTGATTTTTTGAATATTTTTAGCTTTCAGACCGGAAATGACCCCTTAATGACCTTTGACCCAAATTCTGTGAATAATTTATAGGCACTGGATATAGCCGATGCATATGTGAAAGTGACGTCATTATATGATGTAACATGTAGGAGAAGAAGCATTTTGAAGATATTTGGTTTTAGCCCGGAAATGACCCCTTAATGACCTTTGACCCCAAATTTGTGAATATCCTATAGACACTGGATATAGCCGATGCATATGTGCAAGTGACGTCATTGTAGGATGTAACATGTAAGAGAAGAAGCATTTTGAAATTTGTTGCCAGAAGAAAGAAGCAGAAGAAGAAAGAAGAAAGATCCGATAGCATCACAAGACCTAGCCGGTGTCCGGCTAGGTAAGAAAGAAGAAAGATCCGATAGCACCACAAGACCTAGCCGGTGTCCCGGCTAGGTAACTAGATCTGGCTACAGATCTGGACCTAGCCGGGGCCGGAAATGCCAGTCTTAAAGTTTGACCTTTGACCGGCTATTATTTGATGTCAGTGATTGATATTATGGACATCTCACACCATTAATGGTGCATCACTGTAGCATGTAGGGGCTTTATCCGTCTTCCATAGGCTGAGATACAGCTACTTTTCCGTAATTTTAAACATTTTTTTGCAAATTTGATGTTTTGACCTTCTTAATGACCTTTGACCCCAAAATAAAAAAAAAACCTCATATACACCGAGAAAATGCATTGTTAGAGTGGAAATAAAAAAAATCTACTATGCTTAGTTATGGAGATAAAAATTCTTGAAGTTATTTAGCTTCAAACCGGAAATGACGTCTAAATGACCTTTGACCAAAATAATAAAAATACCGTGCATACATCGAGTAATACTAATGCATATATGAAGTTTATGTCACTCTGGTCTGGTTACGTTTTGAGATAAAAAAAAAAAAGAACATATTTGACGATTTTTGGTTTTTGACCGGAAGTGACCCTTAATGACCTTTGACCCCAAAACTGTAGACACCCCAAAGACCCTGGTTAGTAGCAATGCATGTGTGCTAATGACAACACTCTGCTATGTATTTTGTAAAACAGTGATTTTTTGAATATTTTTAGCTTTCAGACCGGAAATGACCCCTTTAATGACCTTTGACACCATATCTGTGAACACCCTATAGACACCGACAAAGCCAAGTCACATGTCCTAAGCATGTTACCATCACATGTAATTTGTGGAAGAAGAAGCATTTTGAACATATTTGGTTTTATACCGGAAATGACCCCTTAATGACCTTTGACCCCAAATCTGTGAACACCCTATAGACACTGGATATAGCCGATGCATATGTGCAAGTGACGTCATTGTAGGATGTAACATGTAAGAGAAGAAGCATTTTGAAATTTGTTGCCAGAAGAAGAAGAAAGAAGAAGAACTAGACTAAGCTGTGGTCTAACCCACGAACACAGCCGTGTTGTTACCCCTAATGACCTTTGACCACAAAATATATGAAAACGGCCAAAGACATTGGCTAATGTCAATGCATGGGTGCATGTGGCACCACTTTGCTATGTTACTTGTGGCAGAAGGGGCATTTTGAAGGTTTTTCGTCTCAGACCGGAAGTGACCCCTTAATGACATTTGACCCCAAATAAAAAATACCACATATGAATTGGGTACCCATAATTCATGTGTGAACATACCGTTACTGTCCTATGTTTTTCTTAGCAAATAAAAAAAAATTGAAGGTTTTTCGTTTTAAATCGGAAGTGACCCCTTAATGACCTTTGACCCCAAATCTGTGATGACCCCATAGACACTGGGTAATAACAATGCATGTATGCAAGTGGTGTTACTGTCCTACGTAATTTGTCGGAGAAGAAGCATTTAAAAGGTATTTCGTTTTGTACCGGAAGTGGCCCCTTAATGACCTTTGACACTTAATAAAAAATACCACATATACACAGGGTAACTACAATGTATGTGTGAACATACCGTTACTGTCCTATGTTTTTCTTAGCAAATAAAAATTTTGAAGGTTTTTCGTTTTATACCGGAAGTGACCCCTTAATGACCTTTTGACCCCAAATCTGTGAGGACCCCATAGACACTGGGTAATAACAATGCATGTGTGCAAGTGCTGTCACTGTCCTACGTAATTTGTCGGAGAAGAAGCATTTTAAAGGTATTTCGTTTTATACCGGAAGTGGCCCTTAATGACCTTTGACCCTAAATAAAAAATACCACATATACACAGGGTAACTACAATTTATGTGTGAACATACCGTTACTGTCCTATGTTTTTCTTAGCAAATAAAAATTTTTGAAGATTTTTCGTTTTATACCGGAAGTGACCCTTTAATGACCTTTGACCCCAAATCTGTGAGGACCCCATAGACACGGGATAATAACAATTCATGTGTGCAAGTGGTGTCACCGTCCTATGTAATCTGTGAGAGAAGAAGCATTTTGAGTTGAAATCACGTTTTTGACCCCTATGACCCCTGCGTGACCTTTGACCCCACGAGTTTCATATGACATGTAGGGGCATGGTCAATGATGGTTATGACCAAGTTAGGTCAAAATCGGTGTAAGCATGTAAGTGCTAGAGCAAATGAAGTGGTCGGCAGAAAGAAGAAAGAAAGAAGAAAGAAAGAAGAAAGAAAGAAGAAAGAACCTGTAAGAAAAAAGACACAGCCGTGACTAACGTCACGGCTGTGTAAAGAACTAGATCTGGTTACAGATCTGGACCTAGCGGGCCGGAAATGCCAGTCTTAACTTAAAGTTTGACCTTTGATTGGTTATTATGGACATCTCACACTGTTAATGGTGCATCACTGTTTATCCGTCTTCCATAGGCTGAGATACAGCTACTTTTCCGTAATTTTAAACATTTTTTTTGCAAATTTGACGTTTTGACCTCCTTAATGACCTTTGACCCCAATATAAAAAAACCCTCATATACACCGAGAAAATGCATTGTTACAGTTTAAATTAAAAAAAATCTACTATGCTTAGTTATGGAGATAAAAATTCTTGAAGTTATTTAGCTTAAAACCGGAAATGACGTCTAAATGACCTTTGACCAAAAAATAAAAATACCGTGCATACATCGGGTAACACTAATGCATATGTGAAGTTTATGTCACTCTGGTCTGGTTATGTTTTGAGATTAAAAAAAAAATGAACATATTTGATGATTTTTGGTTTTTGACCGGAAGCGACCCCTTAATGACCTTAGATCCCAAAACTGTAGACACCCAAAGACCCTGGTTAGTAGCAATGCATGTGTGCTAATGACAACACTCTGCTATGTAATTTGTAAAAACAGTGATTTTTGAAGATTTTAGCTTTCAGACCGGAAATGACCCCTTAATGACCTTTGACCCCTTATCTGTCAACACCCTATAGACACCGACCAAAGTCAAGTCACATGACCTAAGCATGTCACCATCACATGTTATTTGTGGAAGAAGAAGCATTTTAGAGTAAAAATCACATTTTGCCATTGTGAGCAGGTCAAAGGTCAAATGGAGTTCAATGTCATATCACATGTGGGGACATGGTCAGTGGTGTTTGTGACTAAGTATGGTCAAAATCGGTCAAAGCATAACAGAACTAGGGCGAAACGTGGCAAGTCACGCACGTGTTGCCAGAAGAAGAACTAGATCTGGTTACAGATCTGGACCTAGCCGGGGCCGGAAATGCCAGTCTTAACTTAAAGTTTGACCTTTGACCGGCTATTATGGACATCTCACATAATGGTGCATCACTGTAGCATGTAGGGGCTTTATCCGTCTTCCACAGGCTGAGATACAGCTACTTTTCCGTAATTTTAAACATTTTTTTTGCAAATTTGACGTTTTGACCTCCTTAATGACCTTTGACCCCAATATAAAAAAAACCTTATATACACCGAGAAAATGCATTGTTACAGTTTAAATTAAAAAATCTACTATGCTTAGTTATGGAGAAAAAACTCTTGAAGTTATTTAGCTTAAAACCGGAAATGACGTCTAAATGACCTTTGACCAAAAAGATAAAAAATACCGTGCATACATCGGGTAACACTAATGCACATATGAAGTTTATATCACTCTGGTCTGGTCACGTTTTGAGATATAAAAAAATTAACATATTTGATGATTTTTGGTTTTTGACCGGAAGCGACCCTTAATGACCTTTGACCCCAAAACTGTAGACACCCTTAAGACCCTGGTTAGTAGCAATGCATGTGTGCTAATGACAACACTCTGCTATGTAATTTGTAAAGACAGTGATTTTTTGAATATTTTTAGCATTCTGACCGGAAATGACCCCTTAATGACCTTTGACCCCTTATATGTGAACACCCTATAGACACCAACCAAAGTCAAGTCACATGACCTAAGCATGTCACCATCACATGTAATTTGTGGAAGAAGAAGCATTTTGAAGATATTTGGTTTTATACCGGAAATGACCCCTTAATGACCTTTGACCCCAAATCTGTGAACACCCTATAGACACTGGATATAGACAATGCATATGTGCAAGTGACGTCATTGTACGATGTAACATGTAAGAGAAGAAGCATTTTGAAATGTGTTGCCAGAAAGAAGAAAGAACTAGATCTGGTTACAGATCTGGACCTAGCCGGAGCCGGAAATGCCAGTCTTAAAGTTTATGGACATCTCACACCATTAATGGTGTATCACTGTAGCATGTAGGGGCTTTATCCGTCTTCCATAGGCTGAGATACAGCTACTTTTCCGTAATTTTAAACATTTTTTTGCAAATTTGACGTTTTGACCTCTTTAATGACCTTTGACCCCAATATAAAAAAAACCTCATATACACCACAAAAATGCATTGTTACAGTTTAAATAAAAAAATCTACTATGCTTAGTTATGGAGATAAAAATTCTTGAAGTTATTTAGCTTAAAACCGGAAATGACGTCTAAATGACCTTTGACCAAAAAAATAAAAATACCGTGCATGCATCGGGTAACACTAATGCATATATGAAGTTTATGTCACTCTGGTCTGGTTACGTTTTGAGATTTAAAAAAATGAACATATTTGATGATTTTTGGTTTTTGACCGGAAGCGAACCCTTAATGACCTTTGACCCCGAAACTGTAGACACCCCAAAGACCCTTATTAGTAGCAATGCATGTGTGCTAATGACAACACTCTGCTATGTAATTTGTAAAAACAGTGATTTTTGAATATTTTAGCATTCTGACCGGAAATGACCCCTTAATGACCTTTTGACCCCTTATCTGTGAACACCCTATAGACACCGACCAAAGTCAAGTCACATGACCTAAGCATGTCACCATCACATGTAATTTGTGGACGAAGAAGCATTTTGAAGATATTTGGTATTATACCGGAAATGACCCCTAAATGACCTTTGACCCCAAATCTGTGAACACCCTATAGACACTATATATAGACAATGCATATGTGCAAGTGACGTCATTGTAGCATGTAACATGTAAGAGAAGAAGCATTTTGAAATTTGTTGCCAGAAGAAGAAGAAAGAAAGAAAGATCCGGTAGCATTTCAAGACCTAGCCGGTGTCCCGGCTAGGTAACTAGATCTGGTTACAGATCTGGACCTAGCTGGGGCCGGAAATGCCAGTCTTAACTTAAAGTTTGACCTTTGACTGGCTATTATGGACATCTCACACCATTAATGGTGCATCACTGTAGCATGTAGGGGCTTTATCCGTCTTCCATAGGCTGAGATACAGCTACTTTTCCGTAATTTTAAACATTTTTTTGCAAATTTGACGTTTTGACCCCCTTAATGACCTTTGACCCCAATATAAAAAAAACCTCATATACACCAAGAAAATGCATTGTTACAGTTTAAATTTAAAAAATCTACTGTGCTTAGTTATGGAGATAAAAATTCTTGAACTTATTTAGCTTAAAACCGGAAATGACGTCTAAATGACCATTGAACAAAAAAATAAAAATACCGTGCATACATCAGGTAACACTAATGCATATATGAAGTTTATGTCACTCTGGTCTGGTTACGTTTTGAGATATAAAAAATGAACATATTTGATGATTTTTGGTTTTTGACCGGAAGCGACCCCTTAATGACCTTTGACCCCAAAACTGTAGACACCCCAAAGACCATGGCTAATAGCAATGCATGTGTGCTAATGACAACACTCTGCTATGTAATTTGTAAAAACAGTGATTTTTGAATATTTTAGCTTTCAGACCGGAAATGACCACCTTAATGACCTTTGACCCCTTATCTGTGAACACCCTATAGACACCGACCAAAGTCAAGTCACATGACCTAAGCATGTCACCATCACATGTTATTTGTGGAAGAAGAAGCATTTTAGAGTAAAATCGCATTTTTGCCATTGTGAGCAGGTCAAAGGTCAAATGGAGTTCAATGTCATGTCACATGTGGGGACATGGTTAGTGGTGTTTGTGACCAAGTATGGTCAAAATCGGTCAAAGCATAACAGAGCTAGGGCGAAACGTGGCAAGTCACGCAAAATGTCACGTGTTGCCAGAAAGAAAGAAAGATCCGATAGCATCCCAAGACCTAGCCGGTGTCCCGGCTAGGTAACTAGATCTGGTTACAGATCTGGACCTAGCCGGGCCGGAAATGCCAGTCTTAACTTAAAGTTTGACCTTTGACCGGCTATTATGGACATCTCACACCATTAATGGTGCATCACTGTAGCATGTAGGGCTTTATCCGTCTTCCATAGGCTGAGATACAGCTACTTTTCCGTAATTTTAAACATTTTTTGCAAATTTGACATTTTGACCTCCTTAATGACCTTTGACCCCAATATAAAAAAAAAAACCATATATACACCGCGAAAATGCATTGTTACAGTTTTAATTAAAAAAATCTACTATGCTTAGTTATGGAGATAAAAATTCTTGATGTTATTTAGCTTAAAACCGGAAATGACGTCTAAATGACCTTTGACCAAAAAAATAAAAATACTGTGCATACATCGGGTAACACTAATGCATATATGAAGTTTATGTCACTCTGGTCTGGTTACGTTTTGAGATTTTAAAAAATTAACATATTTGATGATTTTTGGTTTTTGACCGGAAGCGACCCCTTAATGACCTTTGACCCCAAAACTGTAGACACCCCAAAGACCCTGGTTAGTAGCAATGCATGTGTGCTAATGACAACACTCTGCTATGTAATTTGTAAAGACAGTGATTTTTTGAATATTTTTAGTATTCTGACCGGAAATGACCCCTTAATGACCTTTGACCCCTTATCTGTGAACACCCTATAGACACCAACCAAAGTCAAGTCACATGACCTAAGCATGTCACCATCACATGTAATTTGTGGAAGAAGAAGCATTTTGAAGATATTTGGTTTTATACCGGAAATGACCCCTTAATGACCTTTGACCCCAAATCTGTGAACACCCTATAGACACTGGATATAGACGATGCATATGTGCAAGTGACGTCATTGTAGGATGTAACATATAAGGAAAGAAGCATTTTGAAATTTGTTGCCAGAAGAAGAAGAAAGAAGGAACTAGATCTGGTTACAGATCTGGACCTAGCCGGAGCCGGAAATGCCAGTCTTAAAGTTTATGGACATCTCACACCATTAATGGTGTATCACTGTAGCATGTAGGGGCTCTATCCGTCTTCCATAGGCTGAGATACAGCTACTTTTCCGTAATTTTAAACATTTTTTTGCAAATTTGACGTTTTGACCTCTTTAATGACCTTTGACCCCAATATAAAAAAAACCTCATATACACCACAAAAATGCATTGTTACAGTTTAAATAAAAAAAATCTACTATGCTTAGTTATGGAGATAAAAATTCTTGAAGTTATTTAGCTTAAAACCGGAAATGACGTCTAAATGACCTTTGACCAAAAAAATAAAAATACCGTAAAAATACCGTGCATGCATCGGGTAACACTAATGCATATATGAAGTTTATGTTACTCTGGTCTGGTTACGTTTTGAGATTTAAAAAAATGAACATATTTGATGATTTTTGGTTTTTGACCGGAAGCGAACCCTTAATGACCTTTGACCCCAAAACTGTAGACACCCCAAAGACCCTTATTAGTAGCAATGCATGTGTGCTAATGACAACACTCTGCTATGTAATTTGTAAAAACAGTGATTTTTTGAATATTTTTAGCATTCTGACCGGAAATGACCCCTTTATGACCTTTGACCCCTTATCTGTGAACACCCTATAGACACCGACCAAAGTCAAGTCACATGACCTAAGCATGTCACCATCACATGTAATTTGTGGACGAAGAAGCATTTTGAAGATATTTGGTATTATACCGGAAATGACCCCTAAATGACCTTTGACCCCAAATCTGTGAACACCTTATAGACACTATATATAGACAATGCATATGTGCAAGTGACGTCATTGTAGCATGTAACATGTAAGAGAAGAAGCATTTTGAAATTTGTTGCCAGAAGAAGAAGAAAGAAAGAAAGATCCGGTAGCATTTCAAGACCTAGCCGGTGTCCCGGCTAGGTAAAGAAAGAAAGATCCGGTAGCATTTCAAGACCTAGCCGGTGTCCCGGCTAGGTAAAGATCCGATAGCATCACAAGACCTAGCCGGTGTCCCGGCTAGGTAACTAGATCTGGTTACAGATCTGGACCTAGCCGGGCCGGAAATGCCAGTCTTAAAGTTTATGGACATCTCACACCATTAATGGTGCATCACTGTAGCATGTAGGGGCTTTATCCGTCTTCCATAGGCTGAGATACAGCTACTTTTCCGTAATTTTAAACATTTTTGCCAATTTGACGTTTTGACCTCCTTAATGACCTTTGACCCCAATATAAAAAAAAAACCTCATATACACCACGAAAATGCATTGTTACAGTTTAAAAAAAAAAAATCTACTATGCTTAGTTATGGAGATAAAAATTCTTGAAGTTATTTAGCTTAAAACCGGAAATGACGTCTACATGACCTTTGACCAAAAAAATAAAAATACTGTGCATACATCGGGTAACACTAATGCATATATGAAGTTTATGTCACTCTGGTCTGGTTACGTTTTTAGATTAAAAAAAATGAACATATTTGATGATTTTTGGTTTTTGACCGGAAGTGACCCCTTAATGACCTTTGACCCCGAAACTGTAGACACCTTAAAGACCCTGGTTGGTAACAATGCATGTGTGCTAATGACAACACTCTGCTATGTAATTTGTAAAAACAGTGATTTTTGAATATTTTTAGATTTCAGACCGGAAATGACCCCCTTAATGATCTTTGACCCCTTATCTGTGAACACCCTATAGACACTGGATATAGCCGATTCATATGTGCAAGTGACATCATCGTACTATGTAATTTGTGGAAGAAGAAGCATTTTGAAGATATTTGGTTTTATACCGGAAATGACCCCTTAATGACCTTTGACCCCAAATTTGTTAACACCCTATAGACACTGGATATAGCCGATGCATATGTGCAAGTGACGTCAATGTAGGATGTAACATGTAAGAGAAGAAGCATTTTGAAATTTGTTGCCAGAAGAAGAAGAAAGAAGAAGAACTAGTTCTGGTTACAGATCTGGACCTAGCTGGGGCCGGAAATGCCAGTCTTAACTTAAAGTTTGACCTTTGACCGGCTATTATGGACATCTCACACCATTAATGGTGCATCACTGTAGCATGTAGGGGCTTTATCCGTCTTCCATAGGCTGAGATACAGCTACTTTTCCGTAATTTTAAACATTTTTTGCAAATTTGACGTTTTGACCTCCTTAATGACCTTTGACCCCAATATAAAAAAACCTTATATACACCGAGAAAATGCATTGTTACAGTTTAAATTTAAAAAATCTACTATGCTTAGTTATGGAGATAAAAATTCTTGAAGTTACTTAGCTTAAAACCGGAAATGACGTCTAGATGACCTATAACCAAAAAAATAAAAATACCGTGCATGCATCGGGTAACACTAATGCATATATGAAGTTTATGTCACTCTGGTCCGGTTACGTTTTGAGATAAAAAAAAAATGAACATATTTGATGATTTTTGGTTTTGACCGGAAGCGACCCCTTAATGACCTTTGACCCCGAAACTGTAGACACCCCAAAGACCCTGGCTAGTAGCAATGCATGTGTGCTAATGACAACACTCTGCTATGTAATTTGTAAAAACAGTGATTTTTGAATATTTTTAGCTTTCAGACCGGAAATGACCCCTTAATGACCTTTGACCCAAATTCTGTGAATAATTTATAGGCACTGGATATAGCCAATGCATATATGCAAGTGACGTCATTGTAGGATGTAACATGTAGGAGAAGAAGCATTTTGAAGATATTTGGTTTTATACCGGAAATAACCCCTTAATGACCTTTTGACCCCAAATTTGTGAATATCCTATAGACACTGGATATAGCCGATGCATATGTGCAAGTGATGTCATTGTAGGATGTAACATGTAGGAGAAGAAGCATTTTGAAATTTGTTGCCAGAAGAAAGAAGCAGAAAGAACTAGAGTCAACAGACGCTGATACAAGCCGCAATTTGACCCCTATAACTTGACCCCTGGGTTACGGATGGGGTCAACTGCTCTTGCATTGTGCTTAAATAAAAAATACCATGCATGCATCAGGGAACACTGATTCATGTATGATGATTATATTACTCTGGTCTGTTTACATTTTGAGATAAAAATTTTTTGAACATTTTTGATAATTTTGGTTTATGACCGGAAGTAACCCCTTAATGACCTTTGACCCCCAAACTGTATGCATCCTAAAGACCCTGGCTAGTAGCGATGCATGTGTGCTAATGGCGACTCTCTGCTAAGTAATTTGTAAAGACAGTGATTTTTTGAATATTTTTTAGACTTTGACCGGAAATGACCCCTTAATGACCTTTGACCCCTTATCTGAGCACACCCTATAGACACCGACTAAAGTCGAGTCACATGATATAACCATGTCCTCATCGCATGAAATCTGTGGAAGGAGTAGCATTTTTTGTGAAATCACATTTTTGACCATTATAGCTAGGTCAAAGGTCACAGCAAGGTCACAGTCAAATGGCAGGTTTGGCCTATCCCAGTGGTCTTTTGGGTCAAGTTTCGTTGAAATCTGTCAATCCCTTGCGGAGCTAGATGCAGTTGATTGCGGTTGCCAGAAGAAAGAGAGAAACAAGCCGCAATTTGACCTTTGACCCCTATAACTTGACCCCTGGGTCACGGATGGGGTCAACTGCTCTTGCATTGTGCTTAGGATGTCATAAGAAATATTTCAGGTCAATTTCAGCTTAATCGGAACTTATACATGGATTTTGATTTTTTAAATTTTTGATTGACCTTTTGACCCCTTAATGACCTTTGACCTCAATGAAAAAAAAAAACCTTATGTACACCGACAAAATGCATTGTTCCAATTTTAATTAAAAATTCTAACATGTTCAGTTGTTGAGATAAAAATTCTTGAAGTTATTTAGTTAAAAACAGGAAGTGACCCCTTAATGACCTTTGACCCCCAAAATAAAAATACCATGCATACATCAGGGAACACTAATTCATGTATGTTGGTTATATTATTCTGGTCTGTTTACATTTTGAGATAAAAATGTTTTGAACATTTTGATAAATTTGGTTTTTGACCGGAAGTAACCCCTTAATGACCTTTGACCCCGAAACTGTAGGCATCCTAAAGACCCTGGCTAGTAGCAATGCATGTGTGCTAATGGCGACTCTCTGCTATGTAATTTGTAAAGACAGTGAATTTTTGAATATTTTTTAGACTTTGACCAGAAATGACCCTTATAATGACCTTTGACCCCTTATCTGAGCACACCCTATAGACACCGACTAAAGTCGAGTCACATGATATAACCATGTCCTCATCGCATAAAATTTGTGGAAGGAGTAGCATTTTTGTGAAATCACATTTTTGACCATTATAGCTAGGTCAAAGGTCACGGCGAGGTCAAAGTCAAATGGAAGGTTTGGCCTAGCCCAATGGTCATTTGGGTCAACTTTGGTTGAAATCTGTCAATCCGTTGCGGAGCTACATGCAGTTGATTGCGGTTGCCAGAAGAAGAAAGAAGAAAGAAAGAAAGAACTAGATCTGGTTACAGATCTGGACCTAGCCGGGGCCGGAAATGCCAGTCTGAACTTAAAGTTTGACCTTTGACCGGCTATTATGGACATCTCACACCATTAATGGTGCATCACTGTAGCATGTAGGGGCTTTATCCATCTTCCATATGCTGAGATACAGCTACTTTTCCGTACTTTTAAACATTTTTTGCAAATTTGACGTTTTGACCTCCTTAATGACCTTTGACCCCAATATAAAAAAAAACCTCATATACACCGAGCAAATGCATTGTTACAGTTTAAATTAAAAAAATCTACTATGCTTAGTTATGGAGATAAAAATTCTTGAAGTTATTTAGCTTCAAACCGGAAATGACGTCTAAATGACCTTTGACCAAAATAATAAAAATACCGTGCATACATCGAGTAACACTAATGCATATATGAAGTTTATGTCACTCTGGTCTGGTTACGTTTTGAGATAAAAAAGAATGAACATATTTGATGATTTTTGGTTTTTGACCGGAATCGACCCCTTAATGACCTTTGACCCCAAAACTGTAGACACCCCAAAGACCCTGGGTAGTAGCAATGTATGTGTGCTAATGACGACACTCTGCTATGTCATTTGTAAAAACAGTGATTTTTTGAATATTTTTAGCTTTCAGACCGGAAATGACCCTTTCAATGACCTTTGACCCCTTATCTGTGAACACCCTATAGACACCGATCAAAGTCAAGTCACATGACTAAAGCATGTCACCATCACTTGTAATTTGTGGAAGAAGAAGCATTTTGAAGATATTTGGTTTTATACCGGAAATGACCCCTTAATGACCTTTGACCCCAAATCTGTGAACACCCTATAGACACTGGATATAGACGATGCATATGTGCAAGTGACGTCATTGTACGATGTAACATGTAGGTGAAGAAGCATTTTGAAAAATGTTGCCAGAAGAAGAAGAAGAAGAAAGATCCGATAGCATCACAAGACCTAGCCGGTGTCCCGGCTAGGTAACTAGATCTGGTTACAGATCTGGACCTAGCCGGAGCCGGAAATGCCAGTCTTAAAGTTTATGGACATCTCACACCATTAATGGTGTATCACTGTAGCATGTAGGGGCTTTATCCGTCTTCCATAGGCTGAGATACAGCTACTTTTCCGTAATTTTAAACATTTTTTTGCAAATTTGACGTTTTGACCTCTTTAATGACCTTTGACCCCAATATAAAAAAACCCTCATATACACCACAAAAATGCATTGTTACAGTTTAAATAAAAAAATCTACTATGCTTAGTTATGGAGATAAAAATTCTTGAAGTTATTTAGCTTAAAACCGGAAATGACGTCTAAATGACCTTTGACCAAAAAAATAAAAATACCGTGCATGCATCTGGTAACACTAATGCATATATGAAGTTTATGTCACTCTGGTCTGGTTACGTTTTGAGATTTAAAAAATGAACATATTTGATGATTTTTGGTTTTTGACCGGAAGCGACCCTTAATGACCTTTGACCCCGAAACTGTAGACACCCCAAAGACCCTTATTAGTAGCAATGCATGTGTGCTAATGACAACACTCTGCTATGTAATTTGTAAAAACAGTGATTTTTTGAATATTTTTAGCATTCTGACCGGAAATGACCCCCTTAATGACCTTTGACCCCTTATCTGTGAACACCCTATAGACACCGACCAAAGTCAAGTCACATGACCTAAGCATGTCACCATCACATGTAATTTGTGGACGAAGAAGCATTTTGAAGATATTTGGTATTATACCGGAAATGACCCCTAAATGACCTTTGACCCCAAATCTGTGAACACCCTATAGACACTATATATAGACAATGCATATGTGCAAGTGACGTCATTGTAGCATGTAACATGTAAGAGAAGAAGCATTTTGAAATTTGTTGCCAGAAGAAGAAGAAAGAAAGAAAGATCCGGTAGCATTTCAAGACCTAGCCGGTGTCCCGGCTAGGTAACTAGATCTGGCTACAGATCTGGACCTAGCCGGGGCCGGAAATGCCAGTCTTAAAGTTTGACCTTTGACCGGCTATTATGGACATCTCAGACCATTAATGGTGCATCACTGTAGCATGTAGGGGCTTTATCCGTCTTCCATAGGCTGAGATACAGCTACTTTTCCGTAATTTTAAACATTTGTTTGCAAATTTGATGTTTTGACCTTCTTAATGACCTTTGACCCCAATATAAAAAAACCTCATATACACCGAGAAAATGCATTGTTACAGTTTAAATAAAAAAATCTACTCTGCTTAGTTATGGAGATAAAAATTCTTGAAGTTATTTAGCTTCAAACCGGAAATGACGTCTAAATGACCTTTGACCAAAATAACAAAAATACCGTGCATACATCGAGTAACACTAATGCATATATGAAGTTTATGTCACTCTGGTCTGGTTACGTTTTGAGATTAAAAAAATGAACATATTTGACGATTTTTGGTTTTTGACCGGAAGTGACCCCTTAATGACCTTTGACCCCAAAACTGTAGACACCCCAAAGACCCTGGTTAGTAGCAATGCACGTGTGCTAATGACAACACTCTGCTATGTATTTTGTAAAAACAGTGATTTTTTGAATATTTTTAGCTTTCAGACCGGAAATGACCCCTTTAATGACCTTTGACCCCTTATCTGTGAACACCCTATAGACATCGTTCAAAGTCAAATCACATGTCCTAAGCATGTTACCATCACATGTAATTTGTGGAAGAAGAAGCATTTTGAACATATTTGGTTTTATACCGGAAATGACCCCTTAATGACCTTTGACCCCAAATCTGTGAACACCATATAGACACTGGATATAGCCGATGCATATGTGCAAGTGACGTCATTGTAGGATGTAACATGTAAGAGAAGAAGCATTTTGAAATTTGTTGCCAGAAGAAGAAGAAAGAAGAAGAACTAGATCTGGTTACAGATCTGGACCTAGCTCGGGCCGGAAATGCCAGTCTTAAAATTATGGACATCTCACACCATTAATGGTGCATCACTGTAGCATGTAGGGGCTTTATCCGTCTTCCATACGCTGAGATACAGCTACTTTTCCGTAATTTTAAACATTTTTTGGCAAATTTGACGTTTTGACCTCCTTAATGTCCTTTGACCCCAATATAAAAAAAACCTCATATACACCACGAAAATGCATTGTTACAGTTTAAATTTAAAAAATCTAGTGTGCTTAGTTATGGAGATAAAAATTCTTGAAGTTATTTAGCTTAAAACCGGAAATGACGTCTACCTGACCTTTGACCAAAAAAATAAAAATACCGTGCATACATCGGGTAACACTAATGCATATATGAAGTTTATGTCAATCTGGTCTGGTTACGTTTTGAGATAAAAAAAAATGAACATATTTAATGATTTTTTTGTTTTTGACCGGAAGCGCCCCCTTAATGACCTTTGACCCCGAAACTGTAGACACCCCAAAGACCCTGGTTGGTAGCAATGCATGTATGCTAATGACAACACTCTGCTATGTAATTTGTAAAAACAGTGATTTTTTGAATATTTTTAGCTTTCAGACCGGAAATAACCCCTTTAATGACCTTTGACCCCTTATCTGTGAACACCCTATAGGCACCGACCAAAGTCAAGTTACATGACTTGAGCATGTCACCATCACATGTTATTTGTGGAAGAAGAAGCATTTTAGAGTAAAAATCGCATTTTGCCATTGTGAGCAGGTCAAAGGTCAAATGGAGTTCAATGTCATGTCACATGTGGGGACATGGTCAGTGGTGTTTGTGAGCAAGTATTGTCAAAATCGGTCAAAGCATAAGAGAGCTAGGGCGAAACGTGGCAAGTCACGCACATGTTGCCAGAAGAAGAAAGATCCGATAGCATCACAAGACCTAGCCGGTGTCCCGGCTAGGTAAAGAAGAAAGATCCGATAGCATCACAAGACCTAGCCGGTGTCCCGGCTAGGTAAAGAAGAAAGATCCGATAGCATCACAAGACCTAGCCGGTGTCCCGGCTAGGTAAAGAAAGAAAGAAAGAACTTGACAGAAACAGACCTTAGCAATTTTGCAAATTGCTAAGGAATCACGCCATTTCGGTTCGTTTCCTGTAGATATTCCTTCTCTTGTAGGAGCACCTCTGTATTCATGGAGTACAGTCAAGTGAGTTCACAAAACTCTCACAAGTATTAAATTCGGTCACAACATAACATACATCATGGGACTATCATGTACATGAAGTCACATAAGGGGGATGTCATTTTCTTCGGAAGGGGGTGGGTCATGAATATGTCGTTGACTGGAGTAAATTTTTTATGACCCCCCTCCCTCTCAGGTCGAAAATTTTTATGACCCCCCACCTTCCGCCTACAAGCTCCTACACAGACTGTCGACAAATTATTCATCGCTGGAACTAAGGCGTGAAGTACGCAAAAACTTAAATGTGAAGGATGTGTGCGGAGCGCTTTAAAATTTTGATTGTAAGTTAAAACCCCTTCCGAAAAAAATGACAGCCCAATAAAAGCAGTGCAATATTCTATGTGAATTATGGGGGAGGGTAGGAGTCGAGGGCCAAGCGTATTTTGCCGTCATTTGGCACTCGGTTGAAAGCTAGTGATTTTTGGCATCTTTTTGATTAACAGTAGGAAAATGTTCAAATATGCTAAGGGAGTGTTCATAACTACTTTGGTGGGGGTTGGAAAATATGGGGGATCAAAAAAAAATTGAGTCCTTTAAAAATGGGGGGACTCAAAAAAAATTCAGTCCTAGGAGCGTAGTGTGGGTCATCACATGGGGGCACCGACCATGATTGGGGGCACTGGATCTGATTGGGGGGCACAAGCCGTTTTTCGGCAATTTTCCTATGGGATTTTTTTAAATTTCAGATCGATTGGGGGCATGCGCCCCCTCATGCCCCTATGATGCTACGCCACTGGGTAAAAGTCTGGGGTAAAATGGAGCGTGCATGAACATGTGAATGTTAAGTACAATACCGGTATTCTATTGTGTACTCTCAAGCTTCAAATCAACAAAATTTGCACACTTTAGGGACCGTTCATAAATACTTTGGTGGGGGGGCTGGGCACTTGGAAATTTTTGGAGTCAAAACTTTTGACCCCCCCAGAGAACCTAAAACTTTTTGACCCCCCCCTTAGACATACAAAACTTTTTTGTGCAAACTCAGTCACAATTATAGGCCTACATGTTTGTTCATGCATTTATTTATAATTGGCCTGTTTCCTAAAAACATGAAAGTTGAAGGTGTTTTTCACATGCTGAGACAAAAAAAATGCTGGTTGCATCATTTTGACATTTTGACCCGGTATTATCAGTGGGACTACATACATGTACCCTTTTCTTATAGCGACTGTAGAATACATGTAAAGTCTTTGAGATTCCAAAAAGGCTTTAACGGGATACCGGTAATGAGCGCGCATAGCGCACCAAAAAATGTATTTTACACTATTTTGGGCCATAATCGGGGTTAAAAGGGCTTTATTGGTACAAATTTTGTATGCTCTTGTTCTTTTGGTATTTTCTTGTTTAAAACTTTTTTGACCCCCCCTCCTTTAGTACCGGTATAACCAAAACTTTTTGGTCCCCCCCCCCCTTTGTGCAACTCAAAACTTGTGTCTCCCCACACTTTGCCCAGTCCCCCCACCCCACCAAAGTATTTATGAACGGTCCCTTACAATGGACTCCAATGAATAACTTGAAGCAGTCATTTTTGGCTAAGGGAATGTTCATAATAATATTACCTTATGGTGTGAAAGTTGTTCTTGGGCTGTTCTGTCATACATGTATGGTGACTTTTCTTGTCAGTCTCACAGATTTCCAGATTTGCCCAACTCAACTGCATTTGAGGCTTTCGTTCACGTTATAGCGCCTCCCTTGCTAATAATTATTTCACTCCTTTAATGTACAGTCATGCGAGGGCGTTGCAGTCTGTTCTCTGTGACCACCCTGTCTGTGACAGGCGCCTGCTCTGTGACTGTGATGTGAGTCCAGGCCTGAGTGGGACTGAAAAGCTGAAAAAGAAAGAGAGAAGGGGAGGGGGAGGCCTGGAGGCTTAATTTTTTTCTGCGGCATAACGGAACGCAAAAATATTATAACCCATAGGAACACAATAGGAAAGGGTTAGGGTTAGGGTAAGTGTTAGGGTAAGTGTTAGGGTAAGTGTTAGGGTAAGTGTTAAGGTCAAGGTTAGGGTTTAATAAAATTTTGCGTCCCGTTCCGGGGGCCGGGGGGTACTCAGTGCAAATGACCATACGGGGACGTGCCGCACATATGGGTAGCATTTTCAGGCTTTTGGTATATCAATGACCCCTTTTTCAAAGCCTATTTTGGTATATGAATGGGTCCTTTTTTCAAAATTTTCTCAATTTTTTGGAAACTAAGACAATTTGGGTTAAATTCGGTCGAAAATTTTGACTTTTGGTATATCAATGGGTCCTAATTTCTTGAAAAATTGCTATATTTATGGGTCCACTTTCAAATTCTCAGCGGCACGTCCCTACCAAAACCAAACTTGAGTACCCCCTTCCATTTCGGGGGTCCGTTATGGTTGCAGAAAAAATACGCGGCTCGGAGGGCAGAAAGGGGAGAGATGGAGAGAGAAAAGAACAGACGGAAGAGGGATGAGAGTATGAGATGCGGGTGTGAGAGAGAAGAAAGACTCAGTTGGTCATCTGCATATGGGGATTTGGGGGTCGGGGTGCCTGGACGTGCCCTGGACGACTTTTTTTTTCATTTGGAGTGGGGGGTCGAAATTGCGACGGATAAAAAAGAATAGGTCGACGAAAAGAAGAACTCAACATTAGAAAAGTAGGCGTTATTATGTTTGTTGTTGCTCTAGCCTCTATTTGGGTAAAAGGTGACATGTGATATGATGTAGGCATATGCCATGGTTACACCGTTGCTGTATATATTAAAAGGTGAAAAACTTTTTGCCAAATGCAATATTTTTAAATAGGACGACAATTTTAATGACCTAGGCCTATCCGGCACTTTTATCAATTAAAAAATGTATTTTTGCTGAACCATGAAATAGTAGGGCCTACGGTATCAGTCTATAGTGTATGTTACTATATCGCTGACGCTTAGGAAGTTACTGACTAACGTTTTGGTCTGAAATGGACATAAGCCTGTCTCTATAATGACACGAAGGTATGACCCACCGAGTGATGTCAAGAGGAAAAAGTAAACAATAATAAAAATATTTCCCCAACCAGGGATGACACACATCATATCTCACAATCAAGAAGGTATGACCCCCCGAATGGTGTCAAAGAGATAGAAGTAAAGAACAAAACAAAACTATAATTTCCCCACCTGGGTGACACTCATAAGACTGACCTGGGTCAATATTCATATTTTGGGTCCTTTTCATATCGCAAAATGCCAATAAGGTAGGTCCTATGACCTGAGACGAATATAACTATTCGTCTCAGGTAAGTCCCCCCCAGTGGTGTCAAATGAAAGAGAAAGTAAAGAACATGAAAAAAATAATTTTCCTCATAAGACCTGGTTTATATTCATATTTTTGGGTCCTATTCATATCTTGAAATGCCAAGAAGGCATGACCCCATGAGTGGTGTATATGTCAAATGAAAAACTAAAAGTAAAGAATATATTAAATAAAAATAATTTCCCCACCGGGGTGACACTCCTCATTAAACCTGGGTCAATTTTCATATTTTGGGTATATATCTCGAAATCCCAAGAAAGATGACCCCGGGTACAAGTGGTATAGGCCTACAACACTTACTGTCGAAGCCCATGGTTCAGCTATGGTGCGGTAACCGCTAGTATACTCCTTAGCGTTTGCGTCACGGACAGTGCCTAAAAAGTTCGTTGGGGGGGGTCGTTAGGAACTGTTAGGGTCAAAGTTATGGTTTAGGGCATAGAATTAGGGCATGGTTAAGGTACAGGTGTGGGTTCGAGTTAGGGTCACATTAGTAGGTTAGGGAGAGATTTTGGGTAAGGATTGGGTTTTCCAGAGAAGATGAGAAGACCGGGGTTTTCGGACAATAAATGACCCTTCGGACTATGTATTGGCTTAGTTAGTAGGCCTAGGCACTATGCTTGAACTTTCCAGGGGGTTGGCAAGTGTTTTACTTTATTTATTTATTTATTATTTATTTAGGCCAAATAAAAAATACACATGTTTCACGTCCCCTCCCGCTTCCTTTTTTGAGGTTTCTTCAATTATTTTTTTATTTTTTGAAATTCTGTTATAAGTTATAACTTTTCAAAAAATATGTCTAGGAAGTAGAGATGTTTTCTATAACCATGCTAATATATAAGAAACACTTTTGGAAGGTTTTGTGATAATTAGAGGGCTACCTCTCAGAACAAAAAATAAAAATAGGTCTCTTCCTTTTTCCAGGCACTATTGTATACGCCAAAATAGCTCTATTTGCAATAAAAAATAGAAAATAAAAAGCCCCCTCTTCCTCCTTTTTTCAAAAACCCGGACGTGAAACATGTTTTTTTACATTTTACTTGGCCTTACTTATTATTTTTATTTTCATATTTTTTTAGTAAAAGGGTATTTTAGTCAAACGCGGGATTTTTTATTGTGTTTTAGCCCTTTTTTTTTGTTTTGTTGGGTGTTTTTTTTTGCCTTTCCTGCCATCAACTAAATTCTAAAACAAAACTTTTTTTCTTGGCCAAATTAATTTTTTTAATTCCCGTGAATCGCTATAGAAAAGAAAAAGCTAATTTATCAGTGCTAAATAAATTTTATTATAGGCCTGTTTTGTGTTTTAATATTCAGCGATATCGTTTTGATGCAATATCATAACATCATCCCTCCATCTACTTATGGGATGGCGCTGGTCAACGTCCCTGGATGTTGTTTTTAGTTGGCTTCTCTACAATTTCCAATTCAATTCACCCGCCCTGACAAAATATCGGGAATCGGAGAAGATGAAAGCAATCAATTTCCCATAATGCTTAGCACTTATCGCATCGCCATGTTGTTGTTATCCAGCACAGCTGTACACACATGTACATTGTGGTGTGTTCCTATGCACCGGCCCGAATCAACCCCTCTCCATCCCACAACACGGATGCCGCGATGCTGAAGGATGCCTAGACGAAAGCAGCAAGCTCCAAAAAGACTAAAAGGTAAGTTTCTTGTGCAAATTTACCTAATATATCCGTAGTTTTCTTTGGTGCAACCATCAACATTTTGCAGTGAGCAGGGAAACATCTCGCATGTAACCAGTGTGTGTGTGATTGTCGGGACTATATTGGCTCCACAGTACGGTTTGCCTTTGATGTGTGACATTACAGAACTGACATATTTCGTTGCGATTGAAGCCTTCATGATTGACGTTTCTCGGTCAACACCCTTGTTTGGGTCAAGTGTGAGAGTTGCTTAATAAATCACCAAAGCTAGAACAAAATCAGGCGCCTACGAGGAAATTAAAGTCGAATCAAAATTCATCTGTGAACCTCTCGATACCATCACCTTGTTTACGCTATTTACCGTATTATGAAATCATTACTATTTCGTGCGATGTGCTGAGGCGCAACATCGCGAGAATGGGGGAAATAAAATGCATCTCGGCAAAGTTCACGCGGATTCAAGGGGAAGTACATCACCTTATTTTTATATCCATTAGACTATCTCTCCCGTATACATCTGATAAATATCATGCTTTAAAACACAGTTTAAATGTGTACTAAGATTCCTACCGGAACATAGCGGCTATAATTTAATTAGTACCAAGTCTTACGAGACCCCTTGAAGTGCTTACTGCAAGTAAACATTGAAAGGGGAGCCGCCTACTGAAGTGTGTTAGAGCCGCCGCTATCAGGCGGCACGATCAAAGAGGGTCAATGCGATTGTGAACAGACCTCGGTGGTTGGGACTGGGGAAAGCCTTTCACGGTAAACGCCTGGCGTCTGGAGTGATGGGAGTATGCATGGATTTGTTATGACATCAGAACCACTTTCTATCGCAAGGACTGCTATAACAAGGTTATGGGCCAAGGTTGATCAGTCTGCTATAAATGTTCCTGTTTTAATACTTTTATAGGGTGTATGTGATTTTACTTTTGATTATTTTACTGATGGTAGGGTTTGATAGGGATTTGTTGTGAATTTGGATTTAATATTTTTTAGGTATTTTCAGATTTTGCAGATTTCAATCTCATTTCTGAGATTTGGGTATAGGTTAGGAATTAGGATGTACCACTAAAATAAGAATTAGACAATATGTCATGAATTTGGATGATTTTTAGGTATTTTCTGACCGGGGGCAGTGTTTACTCTCTCTGGAAATTGGGTGCGCCAAATTAAACCTTTTCTTCCCAAATTGGTCCAATTTTGGCTCAGTAATTCCCCAAATTGACTAATTGTATAAATACATCATTGCAAATTTGTGTGGGCCAAAAATAATTTTCACTGGGCCAAAATTGAGACATACTGCCTCTGAGTATTCACTGCCGGGGGGATACTCTTGGTAGGGATGTGCCACTATTAAAGGATTTGAAAGTGAACCCTTCAATCCCACCTTCAATATTTAATATGTTTTTCCCAAAAATTTGGACCCGCCAATAATATTTTTGGTAAATTTGACTATTTTTCAACATTGGACTATTTTCCGAAAAAATAGAAATCATTTTGAAATAATTAGTATTAATGACCTATCCAGATACAAAAATGGCATAGAAAATGGGTGATGTATAGGGGCCTAGAGCTATTAGCTAGGGGTTGTCCAGGGCAAGGATACAGAATGTCCTAAAACTTGTACAATTATATTTTGCCGACTAAAATTGTTAGTTGTTGACCCAAACAATCTTAAAAGTAGGGGGAGGGGGTTAGAGATCAAACAAATTTCAAATGCACAAAATATATACCAGTAGCAATATTGACTCCTGTCTTCAGAGTCTATGATATGACCAAATTTGGTTCATTTTTATGAAAACAGACAAAAGGGAAGAAGCTAAATTTCAAATTGGGTTGCCTAATAAATTTTTTACCAGCGGCGATTCAGTGCCACCATCCCCCTAAGATGGCGCCCAGGGCACGTGCCCCCTTGACCCTTAACTACGCCACTGATAAAGGGGTCATTTAAATATGACACATGTTTGCAGCTCACATCCTATGGTTATTTGTACTGAGTAACAAACCATAGACCCTGGAAATGGGTCTATGATGAACACAGTAAAAGGCTGGTTTCACCACTGCTATAATTCTATTAACTTTCGTGTTAACACAAAAGCGCCGCAAATACCACAGACAGTTGTTTACGGTGTAGTTAATGGCAATGGCGCGGGCCCAGACGATTTAAACCATAGCGAGGTATGGGCGACCAATCACAAGGCAGATCCATTTAAAGATGCATTACATCATTGCCAATTTTAGTTAGGCCAGAAATTGGCCTAACTCTCCATAGAGTCCCGTGTTAAAAATCTTAACCGCAAGGCAATGTCAGTAGTCCACTTGGGAAGCTAACAAACAGAGGGAGTAGGGTGACTGATCAGATGTGAAAATCTATCAATTGTGCACACATTAATTAAATCAGAGTTTTAAGCTTAAATACAATATCCAGAGTATGCACAATGGGCAAGTGGACTACGGGGTAGTCTAGGGGGAGGCACATCATACATTTTTGGTTTGTGTGCTCCCACAGAATTTTGAGGTTGTGTGTCTTTGGGAGCTAATGGCGGACTGGTGAAAGGGGGGATCTTTTGGAGCTGCGAACAGGAAAAAATGGTGGTCTTTTAGAGCTGCGAACGGTCAAAATCAAAAAGCTTTGTTGAAAATCACCTAAAAAAACTGTAATGTGAGGAATGAGCAATTTAGGGGTCTTTTAAGAGCTGAAATCAAGGGTCTTTCAGTGCTCTATTTTGGTCAAATTCAGGGGGTCTTTTAGAGCTGTTTGGTAAAAAAAACAGGGGTCTTTCCGGAACCGGGAGCATGATCATTTGTGTTGAGTGCCGGATTAGGTGAAGGCTTGAATAACAACTTCCTCAAATTCATCTCCCCACTTTCTACAACAAACATAGGCCTACACCATGCATGCTTTTTACCTTACAAGTTACATTAATAATTGTTCCCATGGAATATCAGGTGAAACAATATTGACCCCTTTGTGTTATTTTGTACAGATTTGTATATAAAATTGGTTGTACTATTTTATGTATCACACTCAGGTGCAATATGCAATCTATTGGAGATGGATCAACATTATAGTTTCATTTGTCATATTTTAACTGATAGTTAATAGTTAGGCAACCTGAAAGGATTTGACAGATTTTACATAAAACAGAAAGCATTCTTTACTCAAATAAATTGTGTACTTTTTGTATTGAGGCTCAGACAGTTTACAGGAGAATGGGCTATTCTAGTTGAAATCCTTACACCTATGGAAAACATGACCTTTAATCTTCCACACAGAGAGTGTGAATTTCTAATGGGGTTACCTGAATGGGTGATTCCATTTGAAATCTACACTCCCTGTGTGGAAGATAAAGGTTGCGTCTTTCATAGGGGGTGTATGGGTTTCAACAGAAACAGCCGTGGGACCGGTTGTTAGATGAATAGATCATGATCATTATTTATTGTTGAGCTCTCCTGTGGTCCATTGTGGAAAGCATTATGCGAAAAATAAAATTACCAGCTTTTTTTTCTTCCTGGGCAGTTAGCTACACCTGAAAGCTTGGCGCCAGTCGTTTGACATCAATCAATCATAGAGAGAAGCTGTCACTTTGGATATTACTGCCATGGTTAATAATGACAATCTCAAAATCCAAGGTGAAGTTCACTGATCTGTATATGTCCCTCATACATCTATGTGGTTCGAACATGAGGCTAAGTACTCCGGATGCAAAGTGTATAATAGAAATTATAATAATTATCGTGGTTTGAAAATGAATTGTGTAATCGGGGAATTAGAGGATGAAAGGGCATGTCCCATTTTGCTGATTTTTTATGTGGATAGGAATATTGACAAGTAGATTCAATGTAAGTTGTCTGGGAAAATGCAACACACTCAAAACTATTAAATACAATCACAGAGAGACTTTGATTCGTTTTTGGTAAAAAACAATAAATTTAGGGTTGAAAACCTGAAAAGCCTTAATTCTCAGTCTCACATTTAGGTGATTTTGAGATTTTGGTACCAAAATAATAATCTTATCTTATTCTCAGAACCATAAAGCCCTAAACACATACTTGCATATGGCAGGTTTGGCTGCATTTCATATAGAGGCAGTTTTCAGTGTATTAGAACCAGAAAGGCTTATGGGGGGGGTCTTCAAAATATTTGTACAGAGATGTGCCACACACTGACAGACTTTCTGATACTGACTTTCTAAAAGTACCCTTAAAGACACCCAATTTCAACAAATTTGGGCACTTTTTGGGTAAAATTGATTCCGATTGGTTGTAAAAACAGCGAAAAGTAGGTATGCCCAAATGCACCCAATTGGTGCATTGGTCTTCACTGAAAACCTGTCACCCATCGATATACCAAAATCGTTGGAAAGGTGCCCCAAAACTGTGGCACACCCACATACACTTTCAACATGGAAGAACCCCTCCATGTCCTTATCTCATGTCCAATTAACCCTAACCCTACCCGTGGTTTTTGTGCTATCGGAAGGGAAAGAAGGAACGAAAAAGGAGGGAAGATGAGGAGAAAAGACACTTGGCACCCCCGGGATTCGAACCTCGGACCCCTTCCATGCCACGCAGATTCGCAGAAGATCCCCAGCATGTAGCTACACAGGTGGCGTTGGCCCGCCAGCGATTCCCTGGGTATATATGACTTGGTCTGATTGCGTCATCAAGTCTCGTGGAATGCATGCACGCAGAGTGGTTTTAATAGTGAGCTTTAGTGAGTCCTAGTTGGGTTAGGGTTAAGGAGGCATATAGGAAAAACGTGCATATAGCTTAACCCTAACCCTACCCGTGGTTTTTGTGCTATCGGAAGGGAAAGAAGGAGCGAAAAAGGAGAGAAGATGAAGAAGAAAGTCACTTGGCACCCCGGGATTCGAACCTCGGACTCCTCGCATGCCACGCAGAAGATCCCCAGCATGTAGCTACACAGGTGATGTTGGCCCGGCCAATGATTCCCTGGGTATATATGACTTGGTCTGATTGCGTCATCCAGTCCCGTGGAATGCATGCACGCAGAGTGGTTTTAATAGTGAGCTTTAGCGAGTCCTAGTTGGGTTAGGGTTAAGGCTTTCTGGTGCTAAAAATTACAGAATCTAGCATGGTTGTAACTTGTTACCCACTGTAGGGTTGAAACTCATGAGTAGGATAGGTACCCCAAAACCGTGGCACATCCACATACACCTTCAACACGGAAGAATCCTCATGGAGCCTTGCTTTCTAGTTCTAAACCCTCATTGTCCCTCAAAGATTTAAAAAAAATCCTGTTACTCAAAATGCCATTTTATAAGTTACGTCATTTTGTACAGCGCTGTACCTGTTTAGGGTGTCAAAAACGCCAAAAATCAGGAAAAAGGGTATACT
The DNA here is from genome assembly GCF_039555335.1 of Amphiura filiformis. Lineage (NCBI taxonomy): Eukaryota > Metazoa > Echinodermata > Ophiuroidea > Amphilepidida > Amphiuridae > Amphiura > Amphiura filiformis. Next base: position 58,546,336 of record NC_092643.1, read on the forward strand.
TTTCCAAGCAAAATACTTGCTTAGGCCTTTTTAGGGTACCAAAGTTTAATGGCAAAATAAACTAGAGATAATTTGCGCTCAAAGAGCGCAGACAATCGCAAGGCATGTAACCCTTTAATGACCGTTTGACCTGACCTTTGACTTTGTTTCCCCTGGTCACGAGGTTTGTTGTCACGAAATTGCGCCCCCCATACCCCTTACAGAAAATGAAATTACAGTATAAGATTTGACCCCAGATAACATTTGACCTGACCCTGCAAAGTGTTCCAACATATTCCCCTGGTCATTAAGTTTGTTGTCACCAAGTTTGAGCCTCGTACCCCTAACAAAAAAAAAAAAAATGCATTTCTAAAATTTGACCTCTGCATGACCTTTGACCTGACCCTGCAAAATGTTCCCCTGGTCATGAGATTTGTTGTCACTGAGTTTGAGCCCTATACCGTTATGGATGTCCAGAAAAGGAAATTATAAGATTTGACTCCAGATAACCTTTGACCTGACCCCTGCAAAGTGTTCTAAAATATTCCCTGGTCATTAAGTTTGTTGTCACCGAGTTTGAGCCCCGTACCCCTTACAGATGTACAGAAAATGCATTTCTTAAATTTGACCTCTGCATGACCTTTGACCTGACCCCTGTAAAATGTTCCCCTGATCATGAGATTTGTTGTCACCGAGTTTGAGCCCCATACCCCTTACGGATGTTGATATAATGCAATTGTAAGATTTTACCCCCTTAATGACCTTTGACCCCAATTCTTTGTACAACTTTTAGACACTGGCTAAAAGCGATGCAGGTATGCAAGTGGCGACATTGTATTATGTAATCTATGGAAGAAGAAGCATTTTTAGTGAAAATCCCATTTTGGCCATAATGACCTTTGGATGACCTTTGACCTCAAGTTGGTCATGTAACATTTGTGCCCCCACCCAATGGTCCTTGTGACCAAATATGGTCACATTGGCCTAAAGCATATGGCTACGATGGCTCGTTAAAAGTTTGACAGAAGAAAGAAAGAAAGAAAGAAAGAAAGAACTAGAGCAACTGTGCCCTTTGCAAGGGCACGAGGTAAGATAGGCGTATGACTGTGATGACATCACACAGCAATACTGTGCAACGTTAAATTTGACCCGACCTTTGTCTTGGTTGACCTTTTCGGTTTCATATTCTGAGCAACGTTAAATTTGACCTCGGATGACCTTTTCGGTTTTACACTCCCCAAGTGTTAGGGATCATTTGCCGTAAGTTGCAGCCTGATCGGAGCAACTTTAAATTTGACCTGACCTTTGAACTTGGATGACCTTTCCAGTTTCATACTTCTCAAGTGTCAGGGATTATTTTCCCAATTGCAGCCCAATCAGAGCAACTTTAAATTTTACCTGACCTTTGACCTCGGATGACCTTTGCGGTTTAATACTTCCCAAGTGTCAGGGATCATTTGCCCCGACTTACAGCCCAATCGGACCAACTTCAAATTTGACCTGACCTTTGACCTCACATGACCTTTGCGGTTTCATACTCCTCAAGTGTCAGGGATCATTTTCCCAATTGCAGCCCAATCAGCAACTTTAAATTTGACCTGACCTTTGACCTCGAATGACCTTTGCGGTTTAATACTTCCCAGGGACCATTTCCCCCCACTTACAGCCCAATTGGAGCAACTTCAAATTTGCCCTGACCTTTGACCTCACATGACCGTTGTGGTTTTATACTCCCCAAGTGTCAGGGATCATTTCCCCGACTTACAGCCCAATTGGAGCAACTTCAAATTTGACCTGACCTTTGACCTCACATGACCTTTGTGGTTTTATACTCCCCAAGTGTCAGGGATCATTTTCCCCGACTTACAGCCTAATTGGAGCAACTTCAAATTTGACCTGACCTTTGACCTCACATGACCTTTGTGGTTTTATACTCCCCAAGTGTCAGGGATCGTTTTCCCCGACTTACAGCTCAATTGGAGCAACTTTAAATTTGACCTGACCTTTGACCTCACATGACCTTTGTGGTTTTATACTCCTAAAGTGTCGGGGATCATTTTCCCTGACTTACAGCCTAATTGGAGCAACTTCAAATTTGACCTGACCTTTGACCTCACTTGACCTTTGTGGTTTTATACTCCCCAAGTGTCAGGGATCATTTTCCCAGTTACAGCCCAATCAGACAACTTGTAATTTGACCTGACCTTTGACCTCACATGACCTTTGCAGTTTAATGCGGTCATATTTCAACATTTTACTTACCCCCCATTATTTACCATTATTGCATAAAGTGGGATTATTGATTTTCATAAATGCATCATGGGAAGGCATGATGCAGTTTTAGCCAAGATATCACCCCCCACACACACACACACCCACCCCAACCAGTTCGATACATTTCTTCAAGAAAGAAGAAAAATGCGTGTGTGCAGTACCAGTGCAGCACAAAAGCTTTTATAGTACTAATACCACTGCATCACTAACCTCACAATATTCAGATCAAATCTGATTGAATGAAGTCATTTCCCACAATAGCCTATTTCACAACCACATGTAATAGCTTCTAATACCATTGCCATCTCTACATGTACATGTACAAACAACTGCAATCACACCTATTTAAAGACATGACTATCTCAAGCAATGCATAATACTGTTGTAGCTGTTTATATCTAGCATACAGGCATCACATCACAAGTTACACTCAAGATATGTAACAAAATTGGCATCTGAACATACCTCAGTTTGTTTCGTGTGAATCGCCCACTTGCGGTTTCACACACCCCAACTGGGCTGTTCCAGTTGAAATTCATACAACCTCTCCGGAAGACATTATCTTAATCTCCCACACAGGGCGTGTGAATTTCGAATGGGCCTACCTCAATGGGTGACTCCGTTTGTAATATTCACTCCCTGTGTGGGACGATTCCGTCATGTCTTGCATGAAGGGTGTATGGATTGCAGTTGGAATAGCCAAAATTTACATGTTTTGATGTATGGATTGCAGCTGCAATAGCCAGGCGGCGACTGGTATGATAGAGCCGGCAACTTGTGAAACCGCCCGGCCGTATGACATTTTCCACACGGTTGACGATGGAAATTTACTGAATTTAGAGAATGCACGGCATTCACCACCTAGCACTAGACCAATTGAGGCGAAAATTTACACGTTTTGAAGCACAGACAGCAGAACCATTGCCTGTGGTTATCTCTTGTTTATCAAAACACTAGACTAGATGTCTCCATGTTTTGCCCCTAATTATAATGGGAAGTGCGGCACATATGAGGCAAAACTGACCATTTAGGACCCTGTGACCCCTGGATCACCTCCGATATTAAAACATTTTAAGACTTTTGTAGCCACCTACCCAATACGGCTTGGGTATGCATTTGGTCGAAATCCGATCACGGATGTAGCACAAGTAGTAAATTGTGAGAAAGAAAGAAAGAAAGAAACAGCAAGAAAAAAATAAGTTAGGCTGCACGCCTAACTTAAAGAAGAACTGACCAAAAACAGAACACTCGCAAATTGGAAATTTGCGATTGTAAAAAGAGTGAAATAGGCTATGTTTGGCTTCTATCAGAACAAATCGTAGGGTAAAACATTAAGGAACATCAAACTACTTATATTAAACAAGAACCTGAACATGAATTTTTACTTTCTTAGTGTTAAAAAAATGGCAAAATACTTGTTTAGGGTATGTTTTGCATGCGCTGAGTAATACTCGTTTAGGGTGCATTTCGAGAGTCCATACATGAGCATGGTGTCCATCACGTAATGTAAGTGGCCCCCCGGGGGTTATGTTGAAGTTAAACTTAGGATAAGGGTTAGGCTTTATCAGTTATTGGGTTTATGGTCTAATGATCCTTGGGACTATCGACCTGTAACCGAAATTTGAAAATATTATGTCCTATCATGTTCTATAGAATAGATGGACACCTCCATTTAAGCGTGAAAAGAACAGAGTTATGAAGGTCACATCAAGTTCATGTGATGTTGCAAGGCTTGTTGTGCGAATGAGTGCCAAAATCTCATTTGATTTTGCCCCCACTTTGGATTTTTTGTTTAAATTTGTTTACTAAAAATAGTTTTAATGAGTTTGTTGTTGAACTTCTTTTGTTTTTCATGGTTGTCTACTCATGAAAATATAGAATTACACTTTTTTTCACCATGACGAGTCAATGACGTTAGTGCGCCTTTCATTGGCTGCAGCTTCAAATAGCAAGCGTTCGCTCAAAGCACTAATTCCAAACATACAGATACATAATTGTGACACTTTCAAAACTTGAATTGGCAAAAAAAGTTCTATTTTGTGTGGCCAAAATCTTCAGAACCATCATTATCACATGCATGCATCAAGTCTTCTTCTTCGTATTTTGGGCAATTCCATTTAAAATCCATACTCCCCTTATGGAAGACATGACCTTAATCTCCCACAAAGGGGGTGCAGATTTCAAATGAAGCACCCATTCAGGTAACCCCATTTGAAATTCACACTCCCTGTGTGGCAGACTAAGGTCATGTCTTCCACAGGGGGTGTATGGATATCAAATTGAACAGCCCGATTTGCGTACCACACTAGCTATATCTCCGTGGCAGATCTCTTCTCTTGCATCATGTACTGACACCTCCTGAGTGCAGCGGTGTGATTAGATTGGCGTGCAGACCGTTATAAAAGCGTCTCCACGGACATGGGTGAAGAATCATGGTCTCGGCACTGTGGTGACACCGTGCATTTTTTAGCATGGCTTAACATTGATGAGGCCAGTTTAGAAAGGTGGGATGTTCTTAATGAATGCGGGGAATGAATGCTGCCTGCTGGACATTGACCTAACTTTCTTTGAACGCCATTACATTATCGGTGGTGTATATTACAGACATGTACACAGAAAAAGCAACATATTCTAGTCTACTTTGGGAAATTAGCGTGTGGAGCATCAATTATTTTCTAAACCAAAATGCCCAAATCAAAAATTCATCAAATTATAGTATTGGAAGCAACCCTGATACAGACAAAAATGTGATTTAGCAATGGCATGAAAGTTGGTTAAAAGTGTGAACAGTATTCTATTCTCATGCTATATTGAAAATGTCGAATTCGGAAACCACATATAAATGCGAGCTGTCAATGCTATGGATAGTCATTTTCCCACTTTTAATATAGTTTCACAGAATAAGGTTTTATGAAGCAAGCATGATGGTCTATGGGATAACATTAACAGTGATCTATTGTTATGCATCTTGATCAGACAGGGGATACTCAGTATGGTACAAATGACCATACGGGGATGTGCCACAAACATGGCTCTCATTTTTTTTCTAGGCCAATTTTGGTATAAGGATGGTTTATTTTTTCAATATTTTTTAGAAAATAGCTTTATTTTGCCTCACTGTAGCTAAAAAGTTTGAAATTTTCTCTAAAATTTGGGAAAAAGGTTGTAAAACTGACTCAGACAATTTGTGTAAAATTTGACTGAAAATTTGGACTTTAGGTATATCGATGATCCATTTTGGCAAAATATTGGGCATCATTTAGAGTTGTCTGACAGTCTCATCAGGGTAGTTTTACTAGTTAGGATACACTTGGTATGCCCGGTTGGTATGATGAGCAATGCGAATCAATCCAAGACCCAAGACCTATCTCTTTTCAGTCCATGGTACCAGTTATTTCGAGCAGGGTACTCCTTTTCCTCTATGGTGCAACCCATTTGCATGGTGACTGTATATAGCAGATCACATACAACCTTTATTATACCGTAATGACGCATCTGTCCTCAAACTCATTAGGTCGCTCATCTCATGATGGGACTTACTCTCTGGGCTTACTCTACATTACAGACCTTGCTACATCAAGACATGTCTTATACAGGGTGGACAAAGCTATGAATGATACCATGTATTTTTAAAATGTATTTATAGGCTGACATCGTCCACCTCTGGTCCATGTGCAGTGGATGAAGTGCACCATGCTCCTCTGGTCCATATATGCAGTGGACAAGTGCATCTGGTCCATGTGCAGTGGACGAAGTAGCCTTTCAATCTCACACAGTGTGTGAAAGGTTGATGGGAGGAGGGAGGGATTCAACAAGACCCTGGACTGAAGTTGCTCAAGCCCCCATGGTTTCCACATCTGTTTATACACAGAGATTTCTAATGTGTATGTTCTCGATTGATGGCGTTTACAAACACACACACCCTTACCATCCTGCGCCTGCAATCACAAACCTTCGGAATAGCTATCAAAACGAGGATGTCTGATGTTTAACTGATATACTCACCCAGTGGCGTAGCATCATAGGGGCAATGGGGGTTGTGCCCCCCAATCGATTTGAAAATTTTGACAATCACATAAGAATATTGTCGAAAAAATGCTTTTGCCTCCTTCCAATCAGGTCCTGTGTCCCCCAATCTTGGTCATTGCCACCCAAACCCCTACACCAGCTCTCGAATTAAGGATCTGAAGGGGCACGGCAACGTTTTTAGGACAAGTTGATAATTGCCTTGGATTTTCACTGAAAAGGCAAGGCAGCACGGCAGTTTGTAATATTTCAAGAGGGCATCATGGCAACTGTTGAAAAGTTGAGAAAGGCAATTTCTCAAAAGTGAAGAAATCAAGAAAACACACACAAACATAGATAGATGATTTTATAATGAAGGGGCAGGGCTGGGGCACTGACGTCAACTTCATTAGAGGGCACGGCAAGTGACTGCCTTGGGTAGGACATATTTTGAGGGCATCACGCGGCAGTGGGGATGGGCACCCACAGCAAAATGCCATGGGTGCCGTGGGTTAATTCGAGGGCTGCCCTACACACAACCAATAATTGCTTCTAAGCCAAACCAGGAAATCATGTTACAATAGATACGAATCAAGCACCCTGTATCTCATATAGTACACCTTGCAATCAGGACATTGTCACCAGGCCACAGAGCTCACCAAGCTACTGCATGCATGGTTCAATTACATGTTGTTGGCATAAACCAAATCTGAAATAAAACCCTTTGATGACACTAAGATTTGGTTTCCTCTTGAAGGTGAGCATGGTATCCCATGATATCAGTTTCAGTGTGAAGGCTCTCTATAGGGATAATTTGAGGGGTGGTTACAGGGTTTTTTTCTCTACAGTTTTGATAGGGAGGGGGAAACCTCAGTTTGGAGACATGGCAGGGTAAATTCTGGGGTTCATAGGGATGTGGGTGTGTCCCCCCTTTGTCAAAATGACCAATTTTTTGTTCTTTTCAGCCACTTTTTGACAATTCAGGCGAATGCCCCCCCCCGACATTTCAAGATGGATTGCGCTAATGACTGATCAGTGAATTACGCTCCTTTTCGCACCTCAAACTCAAGGTGAAGGAAAGCGTTATATAGCTACTTTTACACATCCCTGCACAGCATGCAAAATGTTTAGGCCATCGAGGGATAATAAGTACAGTACTAGTCAAAATTTTGATATTTAATTTTTGTTAAAATTCTATTTAACAATAACTTAATTTGTTATTGTAATTCATTTTCTACCTATTTTCAGTCGGAGAATGTCCATGACTAATTTGAACAATACAACTTTGTTTTGGTTCATGCATAGTAATTCCAAGCTAGCACTATGGACCACAATGGCCTCATCTCAATGGCATAGTTCAATAACCTCAATTAAACACTTGTAGTATAAAATTGGACCTCAAGTTGCAAAGTATGAGTTCTTGTACCCAAATTTTCAAAGGTCATCAATGAATGTACAAATGTATTGGGGTTAAAGAACTGTGCCCTGATGATAGACGAGCATGTTGTGGATCCTAGCATAGTCTTGAGTTGTAAGTGAGAGTATCATATATGCACAATTAGTTCCGCTTGTACCATAGATCTATTTGGCATAAAATCTGAAGGTCAAGTGTATACAAAATAAGTAAAGCGAGTGTTAGGTATGAATGGCGGCAGCGATAGCATAACAATTCAACTGTGATCGTGACGGTTAAAAAATAATACTGGCGGAACTAATCCCAAAGAACTATTATTAAACTCATTGATTTGAAGAAATGATAAACAACCAATTGTTTAGCTAATTAGCTATTGATCACAGGTGAACTCTTTCACAGACTTACAGTGGTAGTTGATAACAATGGGAATCTTGCGTATAATTGATGCTTGAATGAGTCTCTGTTGAAGAGATAGTTGCTTGATGGAATTTTGATCAATTTAAAGTCATTTCAAATTTCTTTGAATCATAAATCTTTGATGTCATTGTCACTTTTTGAAAATACCCTTTTGCCAAATTTGATGACCCTACATCATGTACTTTTTTGTATACCTTGGAGAAACATAATGGGGTAAACTTAAGGTTTATTGCCCATTATTTGAAGCTGAAGTTTTTTTTGTATTAAAATTTCATGAAAGAATCACTGTTTTATGTAATGTAATTACTATCATAGGATTTTGACCTTTGTGATAACTATACTTATTTTGAAAGTGCACTTTTCCCATGAATGACAGAGAATGACAGTTTCTTTCTTTACCAATTATACAATTGATATTCTTACGTTTAAAGCCATATAATGTATGATTTACTCAACAGCGATCTGATCTCTACAATTTTTATTGAATTTCTACTTTTTGCGTGATTGTAATGCCCAATGCCTGGTATGCTAAAATACCATGCGAAAGATGTGCTTTAATTACAGTAAAGTTTTATTCACTAATATCTCCATATAAAAGCTCCACTGAGTTAATGGCTAAGTGGTTTCTTTCATTTGAATTAATTATTTGGCCTTAAAAATGATCAGAAAATACCGGGCAGAAAACCTCCTTGACAATTGTTACTAATATTAATTATTATGTAATAAGGAAATTCCAATATTTATGTTTTTCTATAAATTGCTTTAGCTTGTGTCAGGACATCAACTAATTTATCGATTATGTTGAAGCTAAATTTTCAAAATCAAACCTGGTATTTGGAAACTTGCTTCTTGTTGTAGACCGATACTTTAGGCATTCTTTTGGTAAAAATGACTAGATATGTGCTTTTGCACTATAATGTGGCTCGTTCGAGTCTTATCAAGTTGAGAGTGCCATCAGTGCATTTACGAGGAGTTGTGGATGTATCTCCCCTTCGCCAGTTTGTGGACAATCCGCCTTTCTATGTGTGTATACACCCCACGGCTATAGAATTAGGTTAGCGCTCACAATTCTAAACTGCTGCACCAAAATACACACTTGAACTTGAAGTTGAGATGAGATGCACTGTAGTAAAAAACATTCATGATTTTTTTAGATAAACCTGACAATAATGAACAGACATTTCATTTATTCAAAGCTAGGATTGTTTCCAAGTTTGACTCTTGGTTTTCATCCCTGTGATTTTGTTCTCAGATTTTTGATCCTTTATAGTAATATTGCATTGATTTCGCTGGAAATTCATTTTTGACTGGAGGAAATTTATATACTTGATGAAGTTTTTTTTGTCTTTGATTCATCCAAGATTCATTGCATGGGCTTACCTGACAATGAACATTTTTGTCGTCAGTAAATTGTCAGTTAACATACAGGTGTGTGCATGCAGCTATGTTATGCATGACAAACTTACCATTAGGCTGAATGACATGTCCTGTCTTGGCTGTCATTTGGTTCATCAGATCAACAAAACAGACAAACAACACGGTAAAATCAACATCAATTAGGCTATTTTTAACACTGTCCACTGTACTATTTGAACAGAGATCTACAATGTATAGTGAATGGAGAGAATGGATATATGTATTTAATGTGTTGCTCCTGGGTGTTGCTCCTAATATTCTATAGCAGGTGTTTGTATGTTGAATGCATGTCTGAGGGGGGGAGGGGGTGCAGGGTGGCAGAGAGCCCCAGGGAGGGGGTGCAGGGTGGCAGAGAGCCAGCCCTGGCTTTAAGAATTTACTAAAACTGTAAAGTGTGCCGAGGCTTGTGAATCAGCGTCTAGGCGTTGTGCCTCGCACTAAAAATCACTGTGCTTTTTCTTTAGTTTTAAAAATATATTGTAAAATGTATGAAGAAAGGGCCAGTCAGTCACCAAAAAGGAATTTGTTGACTTTGGGCCCCTGTGTAAAATACATACTCTTAGGCCCCAGAATTCCTCCGTGGATCCTGTTTTAAAACTGATGTTGTATGTATGCTGAGAGTGGGGTGTGTGCGTCGGTGTGCTGTACGCAACTTTTCACATTTAATCTGTGGACCTACCTATGAACGAGTACCACTCTTGGTTCCCAGAGGTCTGCAGAATGTCCGTAACATGTCGTTTCGGACGTCCTCGTTTTGATAGCAATTCGCAAGGTCCTCAATTTCCTGTGCAGGATGGTAGGAGTGTGTGTGTTTCTATTCATTTGGGTCTATTTTTTTTGCTTATTATCTTTGGGTTATTGACCCCCCCCCCGCCACCACACACACACACACACCCACACATTAAGGATATGAAAAATTACAATTTATAAATTGTACCTTTTTCAAAGTCAAGTGATTCATTTTGTAATTAAGACACTTTTTTCAAAAATATATCATGTCAAATTTGAGTACAGCTTCTATTCATATAATTGCTACAATGGTCATTCATTATGAATTGGGTATCACCGTATGTATCATTCATTGTGTGGTATTTTGACCATTGAGGCACAGAACTTGCAACAGAAATCAATTGTCCAGCCACGTACTACAGAGGGTGGCGAGAGAAGTAAAATCTGTCACTGTGATAGATGAGGTCACAGTCATGTAAATGACAAGGTAATATTCGCTAGACTCTCAAACATGCTCACTTTAATACAAAGGACCGGTTCCATATTGTAACATTTCCATAAGAAATGTAATTTTTTTCCACAAAATGTTAGTTTTCACTCTCAGATCTGTCATAATTTTGGCCCAAACAGAAGAGGCAATACAAAGAAAATTGCATGTTGCCTATGCGAGCCACTCCATCGAATGTGACTCAGGTTGGTCCTTTGATGTGTTATGACTGTCCTGCACACCATGTACGTACTCTGTTATGAACATCGCTTACGCTTTCGACTAATATTTTGAACGCATATGTGAATAGATATATGCGAAGTAACCAAAAGCCAAACAACTGTATGATCTGCTTGTAATAGGCAAGAATTATTCTGTCCCAACAAGTGTGTGTCAAATCACGCAATACGCAAAGTGCAGTTCGTGTACATGCGCCCAGCTGTGTTTGCCGTTCTGTATTAATATTATATTAGTGCCCTTCCTATAATAAATGCCGTAAGTACCCACAAAATTGTGTTACATAATTTTAATCATACTCTGCTAACATAGAGAGAGTGATGGTCCGGTGGAGTATAAGAGAGAGTGAGGGTCTGGTGGGATATTGGAGAGAGTGTGGGCCAGTCTGGTGGTGCTTTAGAGCGAGTGAGTGTCTGGTGGAGTATAAGATAGCGTCATGGTCTGGTGGGGTATTAGAGAGAGTGTGGTCCAGTCTGGTGGTGTTTTAGAGAGATTGATGGTCTGATGGGGTATAAGAGAGAGTGAAGGCTTGGTAGGGTATAAGAGAGAGTGTGGGCCAGTCTGGTGGTGTTTTAGAGAGAGTGAGTGTATAGTGGAGTATAAGAGAGAGTGAAGGCTTGGTGGGGTATTAGAGAGAGTATGGGTCAACCTGGTGGTGTTTTAGAACGAGTGAGTTTCTGGTGGAGTATAAGAGAGAGTGAGGGTCTGGTGGGGTATCAGAGAGAGTGTAGTCCAGTCTGGTGGTGTTTTAGAGAGAGTGATGGTCTGGTTGGGTATAAATGAGAGTGAAGGCTTGGTAGGGTATTAGAGAGAGTGTGGGCCAGTCTAGTGTTATGAGCATTAGGCCTACATGTATATCAAATGAAAGTTTAAAACAAGGGGTTTCACATGGTGCTCACCAAGTTCTCGTTTGTGAATAGGGGAAGGGGATTATTAGGTGTGGTCACGGGCATAGATATTCGTGTTTGGTCAAACACAACTGTGGTTTCTAGTTAATATTATATTAGTGCCCTTCCTATAATAAATGCTGTGCCCACAAAATTGTGTTACATAATTTTAATCATACTCTGCTAACATTATGTTAAGCACTTATTGGAAGCTATTGGACATTGATGATTTGGAGCATGATGGGCACCGGGGGGAGGGGGGGGGCACTTAACTTTGGAAGTGACAGGGATGTGCAGACCACAGTGTGCAGACAAAACAGTTCGAAACTTGGGGTCTTTTGGTGAGAGCCTAGACACTGAAAAATTTGAAGAAAAATAATGAAAAAGCAGGGTCATTCAGGGAGAGATTATCAGAAATTTTCCCAAAATTTTTTCGAAAAAAGGGGGTCTTTTTGGTGACAGGGGAAAAAAGGGGTCATTGGGTTAGAGGGAGTTCAGTGAAACAAAAAAGGGGGTCATTTGGGTGAGAGGGAGTTGATAAATGAGGGCCCTCATGTGGCCGCACATCCCCGTCACCCATTTTTAGTGAGATTTAGAAGAGTATACTTGCTCCTAATTTGTGCAGATAATAGGAACTGGTGGGGAAAAATATAGCTGGGGTTATAAGTTGGCAAACCACTCATAGTGCATTTCCGGACGATAAATCTGCAGCAGCTGGCTCCAGAGATTGATATCTCATCATCGCGAATAATTTGCACCATTTTTGTGATTGATTAGCCAATTATGCAAGACCCAGTAGTAAATCGTCGTTGTCATAAAAACAGCTCGGAAAATGAGTCGCCAGTCAGTTATAAGCTCTGCAGTGATAAATGGAACTGTATAGTTTAGTAATCGTAAACAATAGATCGTGGCCCACTGAATGGTTTTTGCTATAATGTATGTCATAAATGCAACAGTTTTCCTGTGTCACAACAGTTTTTCCTGTAATTATTTGTATTCACAGGTTGTTACTGATACCATGCATTATGGACCACAATGGCCTCATCCCAATGCCATAGTTCAATAACCTCAAAAAAAACAGTCATAGAGCAAAATTTAACCTCAAGTTGCGGAGTATGAGTTTGTGTACCCAAATTTTCAAAGGTCGTGCAATGTATGTGCAACTGTATTAAAAGCACATTTTCATGAATGAATATTTTCTGAATCCTATACAACTGGTAACGGTTCGATGATGTAATGCTAGGCAATTTACATTACAAAAATAATATTGCATTCTGTAATAATATTTTTTCTCTCTCAGTTGCAATAAAAAAAAACCCCAAATACATGTCATGAAAATGATGTACATGCATGTGCTTTGCGCCTCATATTCTTTAAAGATTGCTCAAAAACAACTTGACATAATAATATAAAGGTCGGAATTGTGCGTGATTTGTGACAGTAAAAAATGCGATACAAGCTTAAAAATAGGCCAAAAAACGATTTATCTCACTTCTGGTTCGTCCTCGATCGGGTTGGTGCCCCTGTAGAAAGTGGAATTTACAATTATACTACTTGTAATGGTCAATGGGGCAAAAATATATTTAGTTATTTGTTGATTTTCAGATAATTTTAAGCTTACACAATGTACATAGTCTTTTGAAATACATTAACATAAAATGCAATAGATGTCAAAAAAAGATTTCGGTGCAAAAAACGGGATCGCGCAAAAGTCTGACCCTTATAGTAACTTTTCAGTCAAGGACAATGTGAAAGCACAGTTACATAATTTGTGTTATGCCAATTTTACACATAATTCACCTTGTAACAACAAGCTATCAATACCACAAATCAACAAGTGAATTCAACCACAAAGTGTATTGTGTTGTGTTTTTGTACAGAATCACGTTGCAATTCTTCCATCGCAGTAAATACCATACTAATGCGTTATGCCCTCTGGCAGAGGCAGTTTGAACGTTTTTTGTGTGTGAATGGAACATAAAGTCAAAAACACCAAAGTTTACTATTGAAGTGATTCTTTGTCAGTTGTATGCAGCCTTTGCTAACTTATGAAAAAGGATCAAAAGTTGGTATTGATAAGCAATCGGGCATATAAATATGACTTTTTTGGGGCGTATTGTGTTATTTTTGTTAATTTTTGTTCAGTCATAACTAATTGGATTAGGGTTGTAATCTATACCATGATACCTTGGCATTTTAACAAAGTAAGGACAATTTACATAAAGGAAAAGGTGGCTGGGTTTACATGTTTTTGTGTGAAGGAAACTAGATTTGATATTTTTTGTGGTTTTGGAACATTTATTGATGCGGTAAGAAATTACATCATTGGACTATTCCAGTTGAAATCCATACACCCTCAATGGGAGACATGACCTTAATCTTCCACACAGCCAATGTGAATTTCAAATGGGGTTGGGACTCTATTTGAATACTCACTGTGTGTGGAGGGGGATAGTTTATATAGGGGTACAAGGGTATCTAAATGGAATACTAGTAGCCCAATCCACACTGCTTTTTAGAGTGTAGGCCGCAGGGCCTCAGCAACTTTCCTGTGGCATTTGGTAAATCACGCCTAAGCCCCCTCCCCCTCCCCACCCAAAAAAAACCTGTGGGATGGGCCTCCTCCAACTCAACTTTTTTTCAATTTGGCAAGTGTTATAAAGGGTGTACTGTCATGTTCACTAACCCTGCCCTAAGATTTAAAAAAAAGACCCGAAGTACTGCTAAATACCAAACTTATATGCCACCCTCAAATGGGGTGAGGTGGGTACCCCTCCCCCTACCCATTACCCCTAGTTAAGATAAGCCTTCAAATAAACTGCAGATACCATACTTTTGTATATCCTACATTGTATCTAGTCAGGGTCATAATCCATAATGAGGTCTTATACAGCCAGAGGGAGGAAGATGACTGCTCTCAAATACTTAGCCTTATACTTGACCCCTATTACACAGATCACCATAAAATTACATTGAAAATGTTTCAAGATCCATTCATACAAAGTTTAAGGATGGAAAAACTACAGTAGGACTGAAATCACACTAAATATTTCTCTTTCTTCAGTGATATTCTTCATAATGTGGGGGTAATAAAGAATCAAATTATGAAATTCAAATATAATTTTAACTTTGTACTTAAAAGTTCAGAAGGGGTATGGAAAGTGTATCAGTATACCTTAGTTTTGGGTTAGATAATACTTTTGTATTATTAGATTTCAATAGTTTTGGGTTAGATTGGCATGATAGTGGAAAAAATAACTTCTGAGCCATTATTCTGCTGAGACAATCTTTTCAAGGCATAACCAACAAATAAACAAAAGCAAATTTCCCATTTTGGTTCATAAGAGATAGATAGTATGAATGGAAGTAATGTGAGTGTGTAATAATATAGGCCGATATTACAGTTGATTTATAAGGCACTTTAAGGAGACTAATTAGTTCCGCTTTCATTTAACCAAACCGATCTCAAACATGCTCATCTGTCAGGCCAAAGTTCTTCAACCCCAATATGTCAGTACATTCAGAGAATGACCTTTGAATGTGCTGGGTACAAAAACCCATACTCCACAAATCTAGGTCAAATATTGAGCTATGAAGGTTTATGAACTGATGCCTTGAAGATGAGACTATTCAGGGTCATTTAGAGCGTGTTTCTACAGGCGCACCGCTAAGTTACCGCTAAATGGATAACGCTATCTTACCGCTATCTTACCGTTTAACCTGCTGTTTCCACAGACAGGTTTTTGCCGTTAAGCGATGTTCATACCGTTTAATCTGAATGACAAACATGTTTTAAAAGTGTATTTTGTCTTATCTTTTACGGTAGTATGACCAGAATCTTGCATCGTAGGCCTAGAATTAATGCTAGAATGGATTGTTTAATGGTTGATTATTGCTAAATAATCCCTTTTTGTTATATTTTGCAAATCAACAGAAAAGTTTTACATTTTACACAGTTTTGCACTATTTTGTAGCATTTACAAATTTCCGTGAGCAAACCCGAATTCCATGAGTTTTTCTGTTTTCCGTATCACCATGATCACGGAGAAATTGTGGCTTTACATAATAGTTTGGACTTGTTATGTTGCACAGGCTGTTATTACGCGTTTTTGTCATGTTGTCTGTCCAATTAACATGTTGATTAACAGCCATTTTGTTTGATTTTGCTCAATAATCGGCAAGTTACCGCTTCGGTCTGTTTCCACAGAAAATCTACCCGCCGTCAACGGCAAAACCTACTCCAACGAGGTTTCCGTTGGCGATGAAAAGCGTTACAAAAAGGCGTTGGAGGCTGTTTCCACAGGAGTGATTAGCGGTTCCATACCGTTTCCAAAACGGTATTTGGCTCTGTAGAAACATGCTCATAGTCATACCGACTGCAGGAACAAGTGATTTAGAAATAATCATGCCTCAATGAATGCTGAAAGGATATTGAAAACAAAATAGCTTTGTATTGTGGTCATTTAAATGTGGTTCTGTAATTTAAGAATCAGTGAAACAAAATGGTCAACCAAGGTTGTCTCCTGGGGTCAGCTCATGAATATTCATCAAGAATTTTGTCTCCTAGGATCAACTCATGAATATTCATGAACAATTAATTTGGCTAATTAATGCGCAGACTCACTGGAAAACCTATTTCTGTATCTACATGTACATATTTATATGGTATAATTTATTTGAAGTGCAAGTGGTATTTGTTATCTGATGCATTTGTTTGTGTGTTGGTTTGTTTGTGTGCATGTTTTATCTAGAAATAGTTGTCAATTTGCTTCAGAAGTAAACTATGATCCAAGTGAACTTCAATAACCCTCGAATTATGGAAACCTTTGAGCCTCATATAACTGCTAAATTGCTTGCATAATAATTGATGAGATATGGCCCTCTCACCAAAGTTGTTCAAAATATTGCTTGTTTTACTTTATGTCATTTCTTTGCATTATATGCAAGCATGCATTGCTAGCAGATCAGCAACATTTGGGCTGATTTTGAAAAAGTGGACTTTTTCGGGGGGGGGGGGGGCAATTTTGTGAAAAGTGGACTTCACAAAATTTGGACCTTTTTGACCAAAAAAGTGTAAAAGACCCTGAATATTGTGATATTTTGGGACTTTTTGTACACTGTTGCAAATTTGGAGGTTGCAGCCGCACCACCCTGCGCGACACAGGCAGTTCCTTTGAAGTGGGTGCATAAGAATTTTGATTAAAATTTCATATTCTCCTTGAAAGTCCCTATTACTTTTGATCCCCCATTTCGAAGTTAAACTTCTCTTTCCCCCTAATTATAAGAAAGGAAAAATTTACCTCCTTTTCTGAAAGTTTTGTGTTCCCTATTTAATCCCACATACCCCCTAGCATAAATATTGACCAGGCCCTAAGAATGATTGCTACTTATTGTTAAACCTATATCATTAAGTTGTTTGTCATGACAAAGCATGACAGCGCTTGAATGTTAATTAACCAAAGATGTATTTTTAGATAAAGAAGAACACACAAATGTCCATTATAATACTAAATCCTCGGAGAAAAAGAGTTGGGTATGAATTCTTAAAAGCAGTCTGTGAAATGTTGTCAATCAAAACAGATGGATAGAAGTATTTGACAAATAGAAAATAATATATTTGAAGTATTTGATTGAAGTTTAAGCAAATAATTAATGATATTACCATTTTCTGATGGGCAAGGGTGCATTGATTAACATTGAAAGTGTTGTAAAGATGAATTTATTGATCTATCTTATGACATCTTTATAGAGGACCTCGACTTCAGTAGGTTTGTAATTGTACAAAGTCATTAATCAGTTTTAAATGGACCTGATCCTCTTGCTGATGTAGCACACATAAGTTACAGTTTTCACTGTATTCTTTATAAAACTTGACTGTGATGTGCAGTGTTCGAATTAAGGAAAAATAAATGGTTGTCCGACGGACAACCAGGTTACAATTTCCGGATGTCCGTCTAAGTTTTTGGTTGTCCATACGTACAAAGGTCCGTTTTGGCTACAGATTTATGGTTGTCCGACGGACAACCGAATCAGTATTTTTGGTTGTCCGGCGACTTTTTCAGTTGTCCCGGACAACCAAATTTTCGAACACTGGTGATGTGAAAGAACAGGCAGTGGCGTAGCCAAAAAAAAAAAGGGCGTTATGACCAGGGGCCTGTACCCCTGTTGGGATGTTAGTATCAGTAACAAAATCTTTGATTGATGGTCTGTTTAAAACTGAATTTACTTCAATTTGGCTCACTTAAGCATTTTGCCAGTAAAGTAGGGTATATAATTCTGGGATAGAGTCTGCTGGAAAATCTTGGAGGACACCCTTTCAAAAAGTGGCCAAATCTTTTGGTGTAATATACATTTGCAATATTGTGCTCCTTTGGTCTTGATAAGTTGCCTACACCACTGAACAGGTGACTCCTTTCATGGGCCAACAGCTTAATGTCCCCTCCTAAGGACAGAACACTCATATGGCTCATATGCCCAATGCTAAATGTATCATGGGGAGAGTAGAATTCTATTGATGAGACCAAATTTGATTGACAGCATTTTGGTTGAACACATAAATAAAGTAGGGAAAGGTTTGTAATCTGACGAGACTGACTTATAGAACATTTGAATCGGGCAAATATTCTTTGCCTCTTTCTGTTGATCTACTGCTCTACCAGATATGTGGCTCCAAGAAAGTATTCTGATATATATTTCTGTTTAGCCTTCCATTTTCAGTGATCTTAGTCTATTATTGTAAAATAAAATCTCAAAAGGAATATGATCTACCAAAGCCTGATGACCCTGCTCATGCCGCATGTTAGCTGCAAGACGATACCAAGTTAAACTTTTCCTTTTAGCCTCACATCTTTGTGAGATTTACTTGTTTCTTCCCTATTTTTGTTGAAATATACATTTCTGAAACACTCCAAAATATACAAATCACTAGTAAAAGATGATCCTGACAAAGCTTGGCACATGCTCCCACTGCTGAGCCAGATACGTTGGCTCCGAGACAAGATCACGTTAATCGATACTTCTCTATTTTGACTCGCTTGTTTGGTAGTTTCTGTTGACAGGATGTGAAAATTTTGAGGCGGTGTAACAGTTGAGAAGACGCGGAGATGCTGTGCACCCAAGCATGATCCCAGCCTATACCTCGTACCAGTCATAGCTTCTACACCCCCTCCAGGGGACGCTGGCTGGCTGACTTTCTTACTCTGGTTGCAAGGCAAGACTCTCCTAGCTCCGTTCAAGGAAAGATTTCACCGTATCAAAATACCCGTGTCTGATCCCGCCACTTATCTCCGCTTATTTATTGTTACTCGATAGCAAATATGTTGTTAGACTCGGGCTATCACCCTGATCCACCTATACCAATGACTTCCTTACTGCCTACAGTGTATCTCAGACAAAATGATCCAAGTAAAATTTGAACTACTACTTGGAAATGTGTTACTTAAAATAGGTTGACAGTTCATGTGATTCATTTGCTTACATTTTGGGTATAGTCTGCTTCTCCTACTACTTGATGTTTTGGAAGAAAATTCAAATCCCAAGAAAATACAACTGTTCTTGGTGCTAAAATTCAGCAGAATTTTTTGCAGGCTACTGAAAGTTTGGTTATATCAAAGATTGGTTATAGTGATGGAGTGTAATGAAAAACAATTTGTGAAAATAGAATTTTACAAATTTTACATTTTGTGCAAATGAATTACAATAATTTTAATTAATTAAGAGTTGTTTCATTGGTGATCAGACAGATGACTGATATAGGCCTTTATATCATCAGTCACAAGATGAGCTATTTACTCTGTTGCACTCACCCCTCATCTGATGTGGGCTTCAAGTTGTTCATTTTGTTGCACACACACCCCTAATAGGGGGGGGGGGGTGTAGTGTACTTGGTCTGGAGAAAAGGTGCTATATAAATCCAAAATTTAATTTAATTTTTTAATACCCTGGTTTTATAATCCATAGACTGAACAAGCTAATTCTATGGTATTACATTTCTATCAATATCATTTCTGTAGCAACAAACTTTGAAAGTTGAATTGTTTCCTTCACATTGAACTAAATGTTTTAAATATACTTCATACAATGCATAGTATATACTAGTAATTACTGTATATTGCACAATTTCCACATAAATGTTAACACCACAAGAGAAGTAATTAATTTAAACTTACTTTGTTAAGCTTACAGACTTACTGCGGTGCAGTTTGATATTGTAACTAATTATTTAATCACCATTTCCACCCTAGTTTTTATCTTCTCGGGACAAAGTATACACATATAGCTACTGCTACTCATTTACTTCTAGGCACTCCGTTATTTATGGACAAGGAGAGACACGGGCTGGCTCTGATGGAGATATTTGCGTAGGTTTTTTCCCCGCTTACTCAGTAGCGTTTGATATGATGAGACAAGAGATGTGGAAAGATACATAGGAAAAGTTTCGGGATGTCAATCTTCGGAGAGCAAATGTGGGAGGAAGATAGTAATAGGATCTAGGTAGTTCTCTATGGCTAATAGGAGTGCTGAGAGATCAACGAAGCTGCTTGTTACAAGATGGGTTAGGGAAGATGTATGGAGCTCAACTAGTCCAACTCATAGGGAAGAGAGTATGTTATCGACTTTATGAAATGATTGCTTTATTAGCTGATGTAGTCTAACTGTTGTGGAACACTATTGGCTCGAAATGAGAGTAATTTTGTTTCAAATGGTGGGAACGGAGACACTATCTTCTGGTGGAATGCAAATTATATTTGTCGGCTCGGATTGATTGATTTATTTGCAGATATAGTCCAACTTATGTGGACACGTAATTGACTCGAAATGATTGCTTTATTCAGAAGTAGTCCAACTGTTAGGTGCGAGCAAACTGTCTTTGACTCAAGGAACTGATTGCTATATTTGTAGATGTAGTCCAACTTATGGAATATGCTAAATGTCATAAATTGTTACATCTGTGTTGTTGACTTCATAAAGTTCTGATTATTTGTATTGGATGAGATAGTCCAACTGAAGTGGACTACATATTGATGCTGGAATGATCATACAATGTATTCTGAAAACACAGTTCTTGAGGGGACTCAAGGAAAGAGACCACAACATCTCTATATTGATATACATCTGTCAAAACTGGTCAACTCAAAGCGGTCAACACTTTGGCCTGAAATTATATCATCTCCAGTGACATAGTTCAAAACCTCCATTCAACAATGATGACTCACAACTTGACCTCAGTTTGCAGAGTACTAGTACCAGTTTTTGCACCCTATGCATTGCAAAGTCCTTCATGACAGTGTACAAACATTGGGATTTTAAAGAACTTTGTCCTGCAGATGATAAAGCATTATGTGTCTAAATACTTATTGATGGAGCAAGTTCAATTGCAGATGTACAATATTTTGACTTTTTTATGAAAATAAGTCATTTTGGGACTTGACAATGTCATTGATGTCATTGAACAATACCAGAGGAAGGTGTTGCAAAGGTAATTGGTCTATTGTCATGTCATTTTGTGTGAACGACTGGTATTCAATATTACCTTATTTGGTGAATAAATATATTTATAAAGTGTCATGTGTGGACATTGACACCTGTAGGCAACAAGAAAATGTCAAGAGGGTGAGAATGAGATTAAAGGAGCATTCTTCAGAGATAATTTTAACAAAATTAGGAGATGATTTTCAACTAATCAGTATATGTGTAGCCCTTTTTGTGTCTTTTTTTTCTTTATCTTTTTTTTTCTTGTTACTTTTTGCAAACAAATTTCAGACCTGAAAATGTTCAGCTTTTTAGCTGATTTCAGCTTCTTTTTTTTAGCTTTTTTTGTTGCTCAAATTTAGCAGGGACTGTCTTTTGGAATCTGCAGGAGAGCATTAAATAGCTCTTCTGGAGCCTTCAAGGAGAGCTGTTTAGAGCAATTACAATAGAATGTATGGAGAGAAAATCAGAGAATGGTCAATTAAAGAGAGCTAAAAATCACTCTCCTATATCAGATTGACGATTTCACACTGTTTTTAAGCTTATTTTTTGTAGCATTTTCAGTGTTTTTCTACAACAGCAATTTTCTTGAAATTTGTAATTATGATTCCAATATTTTTTTAATAATAAATTGAGCAGACTGGTAGAAAACAAACACTTTTCTTGGATAAATCTCATCCAGTTCATCATCAAATAAAATGTCTGATTATACATTTATAATTACTTGCATGTTTGTGCGAACAGGTTTGTGTTTTGCTATTATTTATAGCATTTAATTTTTAAGCAATGTTCCAATTTGTAGATTATAATAATGATATGTCTTGAGTAATAACCATGATTTAAAAAGCGACACTCTCAAACGGTGGTGGTGTTTTTTAATGGATGTCTGGTTATGATGAAAGAATAGAAATGCAGCTCTACGTGATTGCGATTGAAATAATGAGTATTGGCAGATTATTTGTCATTTAATGATAACTTAATTAAAACACTAGAGGCTAAATCTAGACGTGATTTAACAAAAGCAAACAAGTGATTCAGTCGAGGATTTGGGAAATTATAAGACAGTTGAAGAAAACACACAGAACAAGAAGAGTGCATATAAAAAGCAGACATTGATTAATCAATGCTGGATAAGAGACGGGTTTAGCTCAACATCGCTTTTTTTCGTCTTGTTTTTTTTTGTTTTGGCTTATATGCGAGCGAGTGTGAAAAGTGGTTGGTTGAAGTAAGGTGTACATTTATATCTTGACATTATGTTGATTGACAGTTTGATTGTCAGTCTGTCTTTCTAGCCAGTGCGCCAGGTGAGCGATGTCACGTGTCAAATCGCTGAATTAACCCTCTTCTTGCTCGTACCGATAACAAGATCACGTAAGAATCGGGCAGGTAAAATTGCCTATCGATAACATAATGCAGTAGTGCAACAATCGGTAATTAATTTGCGAGCTTGTGAAGAAGCGACAGGGGCAACCAAGTTTGTAGTGTTATCCGAGTACGTTTTGTAGATATCGGGTTACGAAAGCTTAATTGTTAAGAACCGCTAGCTCAAGGGTGTATTGTTGCGAACCTTATACTTTCAGCTTTGAAGAAATGAACAATGGAATCTTTTGAGGATCATAGTTGGCAGTTTGGAAATTCTGCCTGGCTGAATGATATCTAAGCAACGCATAACACTTTGGGTAATGTTGTCGCGGTGATCATAAAAATTTGAGATATTAAATCATAGCAGGGAATTGAGATGATATGGATTGATAGGCAACATAAGTAAAGAAATAGAGAGAAACTGTAGCAAGTAACAGACTAGAAGTCAAGAGGGCGAGATGTGGTGGCATATCAGGTAGTGGTTAGATGATAGCAGACACACAAACAGGCAAAATATCAAGAGTTGGTTTGCAAAACGGTCTTGCATGATATGGCTGCCTCGATTCAAAATTTGTTAAAGATGAACACTTAATTACGGATTACTTAGCCATAAATAAAAAATTGTTTGGTAATTTATCATCACTCAATGATTTCATCCCAAATATAAAATCTTTTATACTTTTATGGCCAACATTTTTGTGGGTATTCAATGTATTTCTATAAAAGTTAATGTGTTGTGAAAAAGTTGAGGGCCCGCTGAAATTACAGGGCCCTCCCCTCACATATTTTAAGGTCATTTTGCCCAAGGGACCAGCCTAATTATTTGAGGCCTGGGTTGAATATAAATGTCTATCCAGAAACAATCCACCAAAATTTCATTTGAAAAAAAAGGAAAGGTATTTCAAGCAGCCTTTGATGCGAGATAGTTTTCAAAATCGGCTCTTCAAATGGACAGTATACCTGCTGGGTCTTTTACCCTTTCAAGTGCTGTGAAACAGTTTCAACTGTTTTACAGTCTGGACATGTGTGGAAATTGTGCTTTAGATTAGCCATCAACAAAATTTGCTATGGGTCATTGCAAACCTCAATTTTATCATTTATTCTTTGATCAAATCTGATCAATAATGTCCACTTGGAGCAACAGTAAGTAATACTGGTGTAGATTTCCATGTTGTTTAATATGAGCTACATAGCGCTGGCCTGGAAGAAGTCAATGTCAAAGCTGGAAATCTGAAACCATCTCTAGTTATTTTGATATGTAAAATTGTTGCATGTAAGTGGACCTTACGAATCTGTGCAATATTTATGAGTGTGTGTTGATGTTTGTGTGAATGATAGGGGTGATAAGTGATCATTTATTAACGAAGGAATAACTTACTATTGAGTGGGCAAGTCCATTTGAAAAGGACACATCTCCTTATAGAATACATGACCTTAATTAATTGTCCACACAGGGAGTGTGAATTTCAAATGGGATTGCCTGAATGGGTGACTCCATTTGAAATCAACACCCCCTGTGTGGGAGATTCTATAGGGGATGTATGGATTTCAACTGGAATAGCCCAGTAACTTCTTCCAGAATTATGATTGTAGATGATGCCTGGCATCATATTTTCAATGTTATGTATTTATATTAAAAAAAAAAAAAATAATTGTTTGTCTCAAAGCTCACGAGTGGTTTGAAAACAAATGCGAAATGCGATTTTTTTTTTTATTCCTGCCTTTTTTCATGGTGTTTGGAGAAAAAATCTTTTTTTTGCCGAATTTTCTGGAAAAACTAAAAAAAAAAAAAAAATTGAAATAAAAAAAAATTCTGCATTTCTTTTTTTCCAAATCTCTCGATTTTACAAATGCGTGCGCGAGCTTTGAGACAAATCTTTTTTTTTATTGGCCTTGGATATATGTTACATTTCTGTCAACAGGGACTCCTTCTTTCTGGAAAGGCCAGGGCAATTCTGACTTTTTCAACTGATATGCTCTGTTTAGCTTGAAAATTAAGTGTTGAAATTGCAATATTGCAAAGTTAAATGTGACACAATCAATACATTTAGGGAACAAACCACAGTGGGAACCAACCTAAAGATGGATTGATGTCCTATGGAAGTCATGTCCTCTAGAAACAAAACTAGTCTCATTAGAATGCTGACCCTCTCCCTCCTTGCGTAATAGAGAAATGTTGACAATTCATAATTTCCGGTATCAATGTTTTACCCTTCTTTTTAAAAACATTTTCAGACCTCCTATCCAGGCCCGTACGCAGGATTTTTTTTGGGGAGGTGCTGATTTTGAAAAAGTGGACTTTTTTTCCAAAGGGGGGGCGATTTTGTGAAAATGGACTTTTCCCCCAGATTTGGAACTTTTTTACCAAAAAAGCGTTAAAAACCTGATTTTTTTTCTTGCTACGCTCGCAAATTCTTAAATTTTGGGACTTTTTGTATACTTTTGCAAAAATGGGGAGGTGCGGTCGCACCCCCCGCACCCCCCCTGCGTACGGGCCTGCTCCTATCTACCCCTAGCAATCTATTGGTCCATTCCCAAAGTTGTTGACCATGTTGACTTCTATATATTTCTTCATTCTTAGTATTTTACACAAGTGTTTTTGCATTTGACAACTATAATCAGTGATTATTCTCACACACAGAGGGTGCAGATTTCAAATGGAGTCACCCATTCAGGCAATCCCATTTGAAATTCACACTCCCTGTGTGGAAGATAAGATCATGTCTTCCATAGGGGTTGTATGAATTTCAAATGGAGTAACCCATTTTAAATTGACTGACTTTAGAGAATATTTTATACAGTATAGGAATAAATATGTGACGCAATGGAGTATCGAAAACTCGGGCCTCTGACACGAAGTTCTCATATTCTCTCACTCAATCAAACATTTGCTTGATACATTATGGACCACAATGGCCTCATCCCAGTGGCATAGTTCAATAATCTCAATAAACCAATCACAGTGCAAAATGCGACCTCAAGTTGCAGAGTATGAGTTTTTGTACCCAAATTGTCAAAGGTCACTCAATGAATGTACACATGTAATGGGGTTAAAGGACTGTGCCCTGATAGATGAAATTGTTGTGGATACTAGTGATACTTGAGGTATTTGAAGAAAAACATTCATCATTTATCGATGCACAATTCTTTAAAAACTTGTATTAAAAAGTTCTGATCAAGAGAGAAAATGGCCACTTGAGTCAAAAGCAAATTACATTGCAAAATAAAAGCTCTTTACTTTATGTCCGTTGAGACTAGCTTCTAGTAGGGCAAACTATCAACAGCATACTTGCGCTTAGCCATGATGTCAATAACTCAGTGAAGACCTACATCGGATGCATCAAGACCCATTTTCAGATAGCATCGGCCAATTTTAAATAATTGATTGTTTCTCACCCATGGGCATCACCTTAACTTATCACAAACGTCGCCCCGACGGTACATGCCCACTTTGAAAGACATATTTTCGCAGACGCGAAGACACATACATGGCCAAACGATGGCACGGATGTAATACCACCTAAATCTCGACAACGGAGAAGTGACACTAGGCAGATTCTAAAACCAAAAGAATTTTGATACAAGCGCCTGGGTACGCTCCCTAGGGTTGACCGCCCGCCTCTTAGAAAAGAGAAGAACAATATCCATGAGGGGACAGGTAAGGAAATTCAAAAGCCAAAAAGGCCAAATCAATAGCCGATGTGACACAGCAACAAACATGTTAATGTATAAAGCATAAGAATAGGGCTGTATTTGAATTGGCGGTGATGGATAGGTGTCGTATTGCATAGTGTCATTTGAGACGAAGGATGACGTGAGAGGGGCTCGATGGAGAATAATAAGATGCGAATATGTAAGATAGAAGAAAGAGGAGAGATAAGAAAGGGCAACGTCAGTCATTATCATGGTCTCATCTGTGTGTTCAAGTCATGTAACAAACGCCTTTTCATTTTGACATCAGCCATGTTTTATTCACAAGAACTGCTCTATTCTGCTCCTGTTCTTTTCCCCAGACTCAAGTATTGTGCGGTACTCCCTCATCCATCCGTCCATACCGGGGATTGTCTTGCGTTTTGTTATTCTGCTCAAAAAGCCAATTTTGTATTCAGATATCTTGCGTGCTTTGATACCCAGGATACAATTACATGATGGTGAGGCTGTCACTGTCAATCACTCACACTTTCGACTGTATTGTCTGATGTTATAAAACGAGCTATTTTTTTTTCTTAGTCGCTATTATATGTACTCGGAACACAGGAGAGCTGCTGTCAGAAACTTGTAAGCTTAACATCTTGTGAAATACATGGATGCATGGCTTAAGAGAAGGCTTTTTATTCCAAGCGAAAGCGATTTCTATAACAAAAGGAAAATCACATGAATATAGTGTCCATTAGGAGTATAATTTTGACATTGATATTGTTGAAAATCATGTGGTTTGTATGCAATTGTGTGTGCTTCATTGAAAACCAAGGTTATCTGCAGTGAGTGATAATCATCATCACTAGGATTTCAACATGCTCATCTATCAGGACTAAGTTCTCTATCCTTAATGCTTTGCATGCTGGCCATAGGCTTCAACATTAAAAGTTCCAAGTTTTGAGATATTTTCTTAAAATATCAAGAGCTATCTCAAGAACCACTGAACCAATACTAGGCTTGTTTGTACTCATTTTAATTTATTTTTCATGCTGATTCTAAATATGGTCATGAAAATGTACAATTCTGAAATTTTTGAAAATGTTTTTAAAATGTTTGAAACTTGTCGTCTGCATTCATATATCGAATGACCTTTGAATGCGATAGGTTCATTCACTCAATATTAGGTCAAATTTGAGATATGATTTTGTTTAAAACTTGTTGAACTATGTCCCTGTGCATGAGTTTATGAATGGGAGAAGACTTCCAAGTTTTTCCTTTTAGAAACTGAATTTATCATCAGATTGTAGTACAAAAATACTGCACAGAATACATTCTGTATTTTCAAGGCCATTGCATTGATTTCTTGATTTCTTATTATAATTTCTTCAATTGATTACAAATTTAAACCTGAAAATCAACTCTGGAGAGGGATTAAACCAGAACTGGTTGGTTTTCAAACTAATGCACTTGCATTTTCTGATCAGGTGTTATGATTTCGTAAAGAAATATACTGAAGAAATTACTGAAGTATTTGGGAGGCCATGGCCAACCCTGCTACTGGCTTGCTACTGTGACTGTCATGTTTCTAGAGATCTCCAATCAGGGGATGGGGGAAGGGGTAGGGGTGAATGGATATCTGAATATTGGAAACTTTGCCCAATATTATTATTAGCCTGTAAATTAAAGTCTTTGTAAGAAATCAAGGATAACATTTTAAAACCCAGCTAACAGTACTTCTTTGCATTTTCTCATCAATAGCAACTGGACAAGGGAAGGCTATTAGTTTTCTTTTTTGTTAGACTCATCTAACTGCAATAAATGCTGAATTATCCGTAATTGCATAATCATTTATAATAAGACTGAGTGTAGCATGATATTAAGTTATCTACAATAAGAAATTGTTTTAACATTATGTTTTTCTTTCTTATCTTTTTGCAGGTATGTATCAATTTGTGTGATTCGATGGAGGAGTCATCTCCCTATATTGTGTGATGATACTCAGGCATTGAGGGTGACTGTGCACATCAGTTTACAAATTTGTGAAAAATAGGGCATTATGTGACAGGTATGTTTCAATAAGACTCATAATGCAAGGAAAGACGCTATGAACCATAATGATCTCTGGGTCTCCCCGTCAGTCTAAAACACCGTCAGTCCGAACCACCGCTAGTCCGAATTTTTAGGGTTAGCGATAGGGTTAGGGTCAGGGTTAGGGTTAGGTTTAAGGTTAGTCTTTAGGATTAGGGTTAGCGTTAGGTAAGCTTAAAATTTGGACTAGCAGTGGTTCGGACTGACCCGTGATCTCAAATTTGACCTAATGTGTTATGAGGCATGATTTTTGGTTGGTTCCCAACACATCCAAAGGTCATTTTTGAGAAGTATATTGG
Organism: Amphiura filiformis; assembly: GCF_039555335.1. NCBI lineage: Eukaryota > Metazoa > Echinodermata > Ophiuroidea > Amphilepidida > Amphiuridae > Amphiura > Amphiura filiformis. Next base: position 58,575,040 of record NC_092643.1, read on the forward strand.
GGTTAAGGAACTGTCCTACAGATTGTCATGTTTGAGGTCCTAGTGATGTCTCTGTTACATTTGATGGGCCACTCATTGAGGGAATGAATATTTTGTCAATGGTTAGATATCCTGGAAAGGGAGAGGTGTTAGATTTTGGTTCAGTTCTCATGCTTGTATAAAAAAAAAAAATTTAACACTAACACCAAAAAAAACCAGATAGTACTAGCAGTGAATGACTTTTTGGTTCGCTAATTATACATTTTGTTGCTTCGAGTAGTGACATCAAATTGCGTTGCCAGTATGTGAGAGCATATTCCGACTTACAGGCAAGAGTATTATGATGTGATTCTGAGAATGGCACACGCTTTTCAACCTAAAAGACACTTTGATATGATGTCACTATCAAACTCGAAGCGACAAGAGGTATTGAAGTCCCATTTTTGGCACACTTATAATAGAGGCAGATTGTTGGAGCACCAACGTCACTGCTACATCAGGGGGAAAATGGTACAGTTGTACAAGCATCAAAGCAAGATCCAATCCTACGGTGAGCTCACCATGTACACATGGGTATGTAGTAGGCCTAGATAACCTGCTATATCAACTGCAACTAACTATAGAACAGATGAACAGACTGTGAATGGGTGACAGAAAGAAGTTGAGCCTACGGGCTTTGTTGATAATGTTGTTCCAGTTTTTCTGATGTATTTTGTTTCACTGATATTTGGATCCATCCATGCACACACCATGAACTTGATACATTCTGGTTGCTGTAACATGTGTGTGGTCAATGTATGGTATGTTGGATCCTAGTATACAGGGTGTCGCAATGAAAGGGGTAAAAGTATTTTGCGAGTTGCAAGTGCGTGATGCTAGTTGTGAGTTGCGAGTTGGAGTTGTGAGATGTGAGTTGACATCTGTGAGTTGCGAGTTGAAATTAGCGAGTTGCCAAAGGCAGTTGCAAGTTGATTTGCAATTTGCGGGTTGGTATTTGTGAGTTTAAATTTGTGAGTTGCAAGTTGAAAGCAGATGAAAACAACAAAATCTTTTTATGTCTATAGAGGTTTTAAAGATGGTGGGCAAGATAAATTAAGTCAATATGACATGAAAAAGTGAGATTTTATCATAAATTATGAGAATTCACTACATTCCTATGAATTTACATTCCATGGTAAATTTCATGAAGAAAAGGAATGTTTTAGGTTAGAAAATATCATGAGCATTATAAATGTGATTGTCAATATTAATAGGGTGCATTTTATAGCTGGTATGCAAACTTGTAGGCAGAATGTTTTAGTTTCATGCAGCAATTAAACAAATTATTCTTATAAATGTATACATGCTTCTAGTTTTAAATGACAAAATTTAGTCTTAGATAAATTTCCATAATGTACTGATGCATAATCCTGAAAACCTCGTTAAGTTGACATGGTGCATCTTTTTTTTCTGTTTACTGTTTTTACAAGACAAGACCTCAGCATACTGTGTAAAATTAAGACTGTGATAACCCGGGAGGGGGGGCACATCATACATTTTTGGTGGGTATGTTCTCCCAAATTTTAAGGTGGTGGGTCTTTCGGAGCTGACAGCATACCGGTAAAAGAGGGTCTTTTAGAGCTACGAACAAGTAAAAGGGGGGGGGGGGGGCTTTGGGAGCTGGGAACAGTCAAAAATCAAGGGTCTTTCTTGCCTTTATGGTTGAAAATCGCCTGAAATACTAGAAATGTAGGGAATGAACAATTTAGGGGTCTTTTAGAGCTGAATTATCAAAATCGAAAGTCTTTTGGAGCTTTAATTTGGTCAAATTTAGGGGGTCTTTCGGAGCTGTGAAATCCAAAAAGGGGGTCTTTCCGGGGAACACCCCCGGGTGTGATAGATTTTCTTGGACCAGATCTATGCAAAAGTATTAGCAACTGAGTCGATCCAGGTAAAATATGAACATAAGGACTTAAGATATAGCAAAATCCATGTAGTGCTACATCTGTGATAAAGAGATCCATGTCATTTTAATGTGATACATTCAAGGCTGACATGTGACGGGATTTTAAAAGATATATGTGGCGCCATCAGTTACATTTGGCTATTCCAGTTGAATACATCATCCCCTGTGGAAGACACACCCTTAATCTTCCACACACAGAGTGTATATTTCAAATGGGGTTTTGACTCCATTTGAAATCTGTACACCCTGTGTGGGAGATTCTGGTCGTGTCTTCTATAGGGGGTGTATGGATTTCAACCAGAATAGCCTATTTTATGTTTCTGATGTGACTGCTGTTTTAAACTCCCAACATTAGCATATGATTAGCGATGTTTTTGAAGAAACATCTATACACTGTACCAATTTCCCGAAAATTGGCTTTGATACATTTATCTCGAAACATTGACATTAATTGTCCATAGTGAGTAAGGCGAAAAATGATATACAGACTTTAAGAAAAAATAGTTCAATTTTGAATCTGTGAATTAAACATGAAAAAGTCATAATTGTCACATTATATTTAACTTCATCAGGAACTGTATGCAATTGTGTCAATTTATTCGGCTCGATTTAAATCCGTCATGATTTTTATTATCTAACGTTCAATCAGCTTGGCCTTGCTTGCAGTTTTTTTTTCAATAAAAATTATCAAAATAATAAAAGAAATCCACTTGAACACGTAAGTTGTCAATTATTCTTGATTTGCATGTCATCTTGATGTTTTTGTGTAATTTATCAGGATCGAAAAACATGCCTGATATTTTGACCTAATTTCAGTTCTGGGGAGCTAGGGCTTAGGGGATTTTGCTTTTGTCGCTGATGATGGAGGGCTTTCAGGATCTAGGTTGGGAATGAATGGATTATGAATACAGGTATTTCTTGCTTTGACTAATGACCATCTAAAGTTTTATGATATGTTAGAGCTTCATAACTTGACATGTCCTTTGATATTATAAAGTAAGGTTGCCAAGTTACAAGCTGTAGCATGTTGATCAACATGATCAAGATAGGTAGAAACCTTATACTACTGGTAAAAAGTGACAATTTTTGTGCTGCGTTAATTTTGTGTTTTTCGCCCTCTTCTTTGCTTTTAGCCTAATGTTTTGTTAGTGCTGCTGAGAGCGATTACGGGCAATGATCGCACGGGCCCTCCCTTTTTACAGGCCCCCTGGGGGTACTTTTCTTTGCTTTTGTGGACCCCTTAAGGTATGCTTTCTTTATCTTTGGGGCCCCTAGGACCCCGGCCCGGGTAACACACCCTTAACCCCCCCCTTGATGGCAGTACTCGTTTTGTTCCTAATGAATGCCTTTGGGGCATGGAATTTTTCAAAAGGGGGTATTTATTAGTAGCTAATTTTCAATGAACAATGCTTTAAAATTGGGGCGAAAATTATCTAGTACAACTCACTTATGGTTCACTTCCAGGTTTTAATCCAAGATGGCGCCGCCCACGCAAATAGCATATTATTGGGGAAAAAATAGGCCTACATATATAAAATTTTGCATTTTTATGACAGAATGTGATTTACTGAGTGAAATTCTGCTGTATGCATAGAACATATTTCAGACCAAAAATTATAAATGAGAAAAATATGAGCTTGCTTCTGATGCCCAAACCGCCATTTTGATAGGATGAAGTGGGGAGATGAGGCTGTCGATTTCACACCCTTTTAGCGTAAAATTTAAAAATTGCATATCAAATTATCAATATCATGCTTCATATGTCCATCCTTTGCATTTTATTCATTGAAAATTGACGATGACCTGAATTTGACAATAGTATTGGTTGAGGATCTTATTGAAGAGATATCAATTATAATCAACATTCATCATTTTTAAACCTATCTGGCATTATTAAAAAGTACTATTGACAATTTTTCATTCATGGGAAACATAATTAGATTTCTTATAAACCAGGATATTCATGGCCATTTCCATATCATATAGATACTGTACACAGCTCTGTATAATAAAATTTGCAAGCCCAGCCAGGCAGTTCCCGATGCGCACTGTCCGTCAATGTCACTCACCATACCTTACCTTAATCACTAGTGTTGCTATGGAAACCAGACCAGATGTACATAATGAATGACTTGAGTGATGATCATGTTGAAACACAAAACACAAGACATCATATTTGATACCCAGATCTATATATTTTAAGCTTATTTTATTTTTGAAATATAAGTTTTCATCATTTTATTTTTTAATCTAATTTTACAAAAAGCATCTGCTTTCACATTTCATCATATCAAAAATCAAGTAAATTTGGTGATTTCATAATAGAAAAGTCCAGATGTGCGGAATAAAATTAATAAAAGCTGTCGTATAGGTAATGTACGCATCAATCACTCATATAAAGGCTTGGTGATTGATTGCATGATATAAAACAAAGGAATATTGTCATCACTAATTATGTCTCATTTGGGGAAAAAAAGTTATTGTGTGTAGAAAATTTTATGCACGGAAATTTGCACAGGATTTGCATGACAAACATACTCAGCCCACATACAATGTATGCACATTTACACACCTTCATGTTTTGAAACAAAATTAATGTGACTGTAACAAGTGTCCAGTCTGCGACAAATAAATTTGATTCAAAATGCTGCTTCTTGCTTTGAAATTTCTACCCTTTTTTTCAGGAGGAACTAGGGGCATAGCCAGAATTTATTTGGGGGGTGGTTGATTTCGAAAAAGTGGACTTTTTCCCATTCGCAAATGTGAATATTTGTACTTTCTTTGATCGAAAGAGCATAAAAAATGGGTGTTTTTCACCGTACCCACAATGCTCCTAAAAGTGGAGCTTTTGGGCCTTAGGGGCAGCCCCCTGTCTACACCCCTAAAAAAGAATGTAATGTTGCTGTTTTTTCTTTATTTTGGGGAAAAGACACCAAACTAGAAGCTGCAGCCATTGGCTTATTCCTCTATTTTCTAGTATTACTCATTTGGTGGACGTGCTATTGTGGGCTCAATTTAATTTGTAGGAGGAAGGGGACAAGTGAATGGCATGATAATAAAAATGGGTGCATTTGAACTTGAAGAGAAGCTTTTTTTACACATTGTGTTCACAAGCTTATTTCCTATTTGCTGTCTAAGTGATGTAATAATTGGAATAACTACCATAGCAATAGGTTCAAACAATTTTTGAATGTATCGCGCTGCACTACAAGCAGGTTGCACTCGACCTGTGTATGTCTGCAATCATAGATTGAATATAATACCACTATTTTTAAAGATACCAATCTTACAGGTGCAAGTGATAAGCATGATATGAATATTCTATAGAATTACGATCCACATCCATCTTTCTATGCTCTTTGACATCTATGGTTCAATGCAGAGTTACCGAGTGAACGTACTAGTGCAGCGCGATATGTTCAAAAAATGGTTTTAACCTATTGCTATGGTAGTTAATCCGATTATTACGTCACTTCGACAGCGAATTGAAAAAAAATTGTTCAGAAGAATGGTGTATTATATAATAACTTGCAAATATGCTGACTTGTATTGTATGAAAAATACTATCTTCAGCACATTCTGGCTTGCTCCTTATAAAATGCATTTCACTTATATAACTCACATCAAATATGTTGTATCGTTGAGTGACTGACGGAACATGGTCTGTAAAAGCATGGAAATGGGAGCATCCATCAATTATCATATCTTATCAGGACAATTTTATATCTAATTCTGATGGATCTTGTTGATGGAATATTTGCGATGTGATCAAGCAAAATCAGTCGCAAATTGGATATATTGATTTTCAGATACAGCCAAACAAAGACAATAATTTCTTATGTTGCATGTTGTTTTTGAAACACTTCAACTGTTTGTATCTTTGGAACTAAATGATCAATTTCAATGGGGTTTTCTGCCAAATGTAGCTTTGCAAATTCTTTATATAATCATTTAAAAAACTGAAAATGGAATGTGTCTGACTTTAGACTGATTTTGCTTGATCACACCATATTTTGTGAATGTTGTACCTAGGATAAAATAAAATGAGTTGTATTTGGAGAGAATTTATTTTACAACTTATATTTGTAACTAGATGCTGATGTTAGCTAAGAATGAAACCCCTTGTTCTGAGGGTTTGACATGCTGGGGGAGGGTACTCAGTACAAACGACCATACATTGTAGGCCTTTTGGTATCAATGACCCCTTTTTCTAAGCCAATTTTGGTATATGGGTGGGTCCATTTTTCAAAAAATTTTCAATTTTTTTGGTAAATAGCCTAAATTTACCTCAATTGAAATTTCCCGAAAATTTGGGGAAAATCAGTAAAAACTAAGATAATTTGGGTTAAATTCTGCCAAAATTGTTGACTTTTGGTATATCGATGGGTTCAAATTACTTGAAAAATTGGTATATTGATTGATTCAAATTTTCAGCGGCACACCCCTAACAAAACCAAACTTGAATACACCTCCCCCTGGTTGACATGAAACATTCATAAAAGGGGAGGGGTATAATGTACACTTATTATGATTTTGCACCAAAAAGACTATAATAACACATGCTTTTGTTCATTAAACACTTTTCTGCATTCAGTATACTTCAATCTTGCGTGTTGAAACGCAGTACAAATTCATTCTTTATTTATTTATTATTTGCTTAGATGATGTGTAGTCAAATTCTCCAGTAGGTTAACAACCATAAAAATGCTTCCTCTTGCATAACAACGAGCAGGATACACACAACACCTTTAATGAAATATATTTGCAATTACAATTGAGTGGTTTTACGAGTAGTTTTTCCCGTCGTCGTCGTCGTCGCGCTAGTCAGCCAGCCGTATGTATTGTGCTATTACTGCCAATCAGTCATTGTGAACCTCCCTTCATGAGACATGCATGCTAATTAATATCATCCAAGTACAATCAAGTCCCATAGAATGATTTCCTGCCGCTTCAGCTGCCGTGTTCCCCCCGCCTGTTTCCCTCTTGACCCTTCCCCAGTTAAGGGCACACTAAGATAGACAAGCTTGTTTTATATTGGAGGCTTTATTGAAGAGGTTATAGACTTGTAAAATGAGAGAATGGTTGAGATGCCGAGATAGGGATGTAATTTGTGTGTGATCTATGCAGACTGTTTATGTTCCAATGATGGCTTACTTCTGGTGTATGGTTGCTTATTTTGTTTGTTTGTTACGTTATCTGGGTGGGGGGTTGGGTGACGGAAGCATTGTTTGCCTGCAAACGAGGACACACAAGACATTTCACATAATGGATCTATACCTGCAAATGTGGGTGTAGGGGGGGGGGGATGGGTGCGTTGTTGTTTGCCTGCAAACGAGGACACACAAGACATTTCACATAATGGATCTATACCTGCAAATGTGGGTGTAGGGGGTTGGGGGATGGGTGGGTTGTTGTTTGCCTGCAAACGAGGACACACAAGACATTCACATAATGGATCTATACCTGCAAATGTGGGTGTAGGGGGTTGGGGATGGGTGCGTTGTTGTTTGCCTGCAAACGAGGACACACAAGACATTTCACATAATGGATCTATACCTGCAAATGTGGGTGTAGGGGGTTGGGGGATGGGTGCGTTGTTGTTTGCCTGCAAACGAGGACACACAAGACATTTCACATAATGGATCTATACCTGCAAATGTGGGTGTAGGGGGTTGGGGGATGGGTGGGTTGTTGTTTGCCTGCAAACGAGGACACGCAAGACATTTCACATAATGGATCTATACCTGCAAATGTGGGTGTAGGGGGTTGGGGGATGGGTGCGTTGTTGTTTGCCTGCAAACGAGGACACGCACAAGACATTTCACATAATGGATCTATACCTGCAAATGTGGGTGTAGGGGGTTGGGGGATGGGTGCGTTGTTGTTTGCCTGCAAACGAGGACACACAAGACATTTCACATAATGGATCTATACCTGCAAATGTGGGTGTAGGGGGTTGGGGGATGGGTGGGTTGTTGTTTGCCTGCAAACGAGGACACATAAGACATTTCACATAATGGATCTATACCTGCAAATGTGGGTGTAGGGGGTTGGGGGATGGGTGCGTTGTTGTTTGCCTGCAACGAGGACACGCAAGACATTTCACATAATGGATCTATACCTGCAAATGTGGGTGTAGGGGGTTGGGGATGGTGTGTTGTTGTTTGCCTGCAAACGAGGACACACAAGACATTTCACATAATGGATCTATACCTGCAAATGTGGGTGTAGGGGGTGGGGGATGGGTGCGTTGTTGTTTGCCTGCAAACGAGGACACACAAGACATTTCACATAATGGATCTATACCTGCAAATGTGGGTGTAGGGGGTTGGGGGATGGGTGCGTTGTTGTTTGCCTGCAAACGAGGACACACAAGACATTTCACATAATGGATCTATACCTGCAAATGTGGGTGTAGGGGTTGGGGATGGGTGCGTTGTTGTTTGCCTGCAAACGAGGACACACAAGACATTTCACATAATGGATCTATACCTGCAAATGTGGGTGTAGGGGGTTGGGGGATGGGTGCGTTGTTGTTTGCCTGCAAACGAGGACACGCAAGACATTTCACATAATGGATCTATACCTGCAAATGTGGGTGTAGGGGGTTGGGGGATGGGTGCGTTGTTGTTTGCCTGCAAACGAGGACACACAAGACATTTCACATAATGGATCTATACCTGCAAATGTGGGTGTAGGGAGTTGGGGGATGGGTGCGTTGTTGTTTGCCTGCAAACGAGGACACACAAGACATTTCACATAATGGATCTATACCTGCAAATGTGGGTGTAGGGGGTTGGGGGATGGGTGCGTTGTTGTTTGCCTGCAAACGAGGACACACAAGACATTTCACATAATGGATGTATACCTGCAAATGTGGGTGTAGGGGGTTGGGGGATGGGTGCGTTGTTGTTTGCCTGCAAGCGAGGACACGCATAAGACATTTCACATAATGGATCTATACCTGCAAATGTGGGTGTAGGGGTGGGGGATGGTGCGTTGTTGTTTGCCAGCAACGAGGACACACAAGACATTTCACATAATGGATCTATACCTGCAAATGTGGGTGTAGGGGGTTGGGGGATGGGTGCGTTGTTGTTTGCCTGCAAACGAGGACACGCAAGACATTTCACATAATGGATCTATACCTGCAAATGTGGGTGTAGGGGGATGGGGGATGGGTGCATTGTTGTTTGCCTGCAAACGAGGACACACAAGACATTTCACATAATGGATCTATACCGGCAAAAGAGCACCGTCCTCAGTTCCGTGGAAGTCTACAGTAGGTCGCAAATTCATGAAAATGAAATGCATCTATTGTGGATTAAAAATATTGTTGCATACCGTGTATCATTCACAGCCATAAATCTGGCATTTTGGTCCTTGATATTTAATTTTAAACATTGATTCAGATGTCCTCATTTTGATATAAACAATACACAATGTCCACGATTATCAATGCAGACAGGTAGGGGTGTGTGTGAGCATGAAGCTAGTAGAGTAGGGCGTACATTCAATTGGGCGCAGTACTTACGCTAGTTGTGCGTTGTGTAATGCTTGACTGGCACATGTGAATTTATGAGAGTGTGACATTGGGACTTTATTGATGTGTGCAGTAACAAAAGCCACGTAATATTTGCCTATTGTAAGCCGAACTAACTTCAGATAGGTCCAAGTTAATTTAAAGGGTCTTGTTTGGAAAACCTACAGATCCTAGATCCTCATTTGCTGGTCCTTTACAAGTATGATACATATATATGTGTGTGTATAACTATAGGCCTGCCTCATGTGAAAAGGTAATTTCTCACAGGGTGTAACAAAATTTCTTTTTGTGATGCATGCTTTCAATCAAATAGTGTGCAATTTGGTTTAATTGCTCTTGATTACTATAATGGGATACTGTGTGAGCAGCTGGAATGTTCCTGTTTTGTAGAGGTCAAGCACTAGGATCCACAACATGTTCATCTATCAGGGCACAGTTCTTTAACCCTAAATACATTTGTACATTCATTGAATGACCTTTGAAACTTTGGGTACAAAAACTCATACTCTGCCACTTGAGGTCAAATTTGGCACCATGATTGTTTAATTGAGATTATTGAACTGTGGCATTGAGATGAGGCCATTGTGGTCCATAGTGAAGCATAGGGTGTAGCAAGTTCAAACTAACATATTGTTTGAATGTTACAAATTTTGAACGATGTATGCCAACATTGTAATTAATTGATCTTGATAGCTCAGTCATATTGCTGCATAATTCAATGTATATCATGTACCAAGCATTACTAGTCTTGAGGGTGTTCAACCAGGTGGCATTTGAGGGGTTTAATTAGGCTCTCTGCACTTTTAATGCCAAATAAAATTAATATTTTGGTGGTTTCATCCCCTTCAATTTAAAATAAGCATTGTTACTACATAAGTTAGTAGTTTTCAACTTTTGGTATTTTCCAACAGTGCTCAAAGAAAAAAGGAGACCCTTTTTCACTTTTTCAAATGTGAGATTCTGAGGGTAGATCACAAAAAGACTTGGAAGTGATTCTTGTTCTCTATTAAACATATTTTATATATATACATGTATAAAGTTTTCCTAAAGCATTCCAAAATCTTTGACAAATTCAAAATTTAAAAAATAAAGGGGACGAGAGCCAAAACATATCGGCGAAGATCATTGAACAATTTTGTTTGAAAAGTAATCCTGTTTTTTTTTGGTAAATTAGCGTTATTCCAGGTTCGTCATCATGTACAGTCCAACCTATGTCTCATTATGCACAAATCAATTGTAGTCCCGGCCCCCCGGGGCCGGGGATAGCGGGGACTTGGCCAGGGATGTAACAGCTCAATATGTCCCTGCAGTGCGGGGATGTAGCGGGGGCGTGTATGGGGATGTAATGCCTCTCAAACAGGCCGGGATCTACCCCGGGAGTGTACCTGGGACGTAATAGAAGAGTACTCACAACTGTGCCGGGTCGTATGCGGGGGAAACACTAGCCTGCTCTAGCGATTTACCCGGAAAACCGATCTTATAGGCCTAATCTTTTGCACAAATAGAGCTATAGGCCCTAATGCATGTTATAATGAAAAATATTAATGTGCATGCACGATCCGAAAGTCAGGAAAAAATATGTCGGAAACTGACCATCTTGTAGGCCTATTAATTAATTATATTTGTATTTTATGTGTATTTTTTTTATTAATATCTTAGTCTTAGTGCTACATATTAATGCTATCGGAAGGTATTTAGTCCGAACTATTTAGCTCTATTGGTGCGGAAACCCACATTTATCCTTCATTTGAGCGCTGGTTACTCAGCCTGGTTCTATCATTTCTATACAGACAATTTAAGTAGTGTTAAAAATATTTTCATCATCAACGATAGACGCAATATGCAGTGCAAAGAACTATGGCCATCGGCAAGTTGATGTTCTTGCTTGAAGCAATCACGAGATTCAGAGCCTGTTCCGGCCCCTTAGGGCTGGGGAGTATATGCGGGGACTTCGAACATGGTGCCCGGGCTAGGGGGCCGGGACTTGGCCGGGGATGTACCCCGGGATGTACACGGAAATAGTGCCCCACCCTGCGGGGACTAAGCCGGGACTGTAACATGTTTGTAACAGTTTCCAAAATTACATCCCCGGGTAGGTCCCCGCTATCCCCGGCCCCTGGGGGGCAGGGACTACAATTGATTTGTGCATTATCTTTGCCTGGTAATGTACATTGTGCTATGTGTAATACATCCTTGCTATGTGCAAATTTTTCTAATAGATCTTTACACAAACATGACAAATGGTGTAACATTAAAAGTTTGTTTGGTTGGGTTTGGGCCAAAAAAAAAAAATTTGCTCCACTTCAGACTAAAAAAAAATTGATCCACCTCGGACCAGAAAAAAAAAATGTTGATGTCAAGGGTGAAAAAAAATTTGTCACAGAATAGTGAAGAAAAATTAACCTCATATAGCTTTTATATTGCAAAATTTTTCGCGCTTCACGCGCATTTGCCCCTTTTTTCATCAACAATATTTATTTGAGCTTCAAACTGGTACGTATTTTGTGCGCATTTGTTTGTGAAAAGTTATTATGTGAGCCAGGTCTGTGAGTGAAAACACTTGATTCACTCTACTTCACAGTTTTTCACCAAATTCCACCTCAAAATTATTCTAGAAATCTGTGCCACATGACTGATTGAGAGCATAGGCATAGATCCCGGGGGATAAATCCCCCAATATTTGCTAGGAGGTGGTCCATACAATCATCCCCAATGTTGACGCCTGTATGTGGGTTTCTGACAAAATTAACCTAAAACCACCAATTATTGCGAAGCCAGATGCATTTATTCCACATTTGTACCGTATTTCACCAGTTTAGCTTCTATATGCCAAAATATTTTGCGCCAAAAGAGGTTCATTATACTTCAAGAAAATTTTTACACACAAAAATGATGATGTTTTTTGTGGCACTCGAAATTTAGTTGCTACAAAACGTAAAAATGATTAAAAATATGGACAAATTTTTACAACTCGACAAACAAATTGTTGAAAATTATAGGACTTTACGATTGAAAAAAATTAAAAAAAATTGTCACGACCCCAACTACCCAGCCCCCCCCCTGATATCTAATGGTGCATCCCTTATCATCAATTGACAATGACTGTAACTTTATTAAATGTGTCAATTGATGATCACATTTATACATGTAGGTTGATGAATTGTCATAGTGACGCTAGACTGTCCACTATTGATAGGCATTAAATAAGACAGAAAGGAAATGGGGCCTTTTTGATCTATAAGGCTATTCATTATTGTTGAGCTCATAACAAAAAGGTGACCCAAATTATAGGCCTATGTGTTTACTGATCAATGTAAATTTTCCAAATACAATAATTCAGTTGTGAATTTTGATAGATTTTTATGAATAATTTGACAAAAACAAATATATGTCAAACAGTGAATTGATTGTATGCTTGTTAATTGTGCCATTAATTGAATCAGTACTTTAATATTCTTACTTAGTGGTACGGTAAAGTCAACACAAAGTCTTTCACCTCCCAGGAACCATTTTATGAATTGAATGAATAGAATTATGATTAATAGTTATTTTCTTAAGTTTCACTTCTAATTATGGGCCTATATCAACATCCATCATGGTATTGAAGCTGTATGAAGGCATTATGCACTCAGTTGACCAATATCAGGAAGTGTGAATCTTTTTTGTAAAAAGGAAACTATCTTTGACAAAATATGAGGCCAAAGCTAGAGTAAGAATCAGACACACAGTGAATGAAGGAAACATGTACAATGTATACTGGAAATGGATTTTTATGTGCAAATCATATTTGTAGTTGCTGCAAAATCTTGCGGCTATATTTTGGCTTCTGATCAATATGGCATAGACACTAATTCATTTGTTTGTTTGTTTGTTTGTTTGTTCATTGTACTTCATTCTGTGATCATTCTGTGTTTGTTGGTTCGTTTGTTGTTTGTTCATTCATTTGATCATTAATTCAGTTATTCATTAATTCATTTATTCATTCATTCATTCATTTATTGTTTCATTATTCATTTATTCATCAACACTCTAACCAATTGAGCCACAGTAGGCACACTGGAGAAGAGCTTAAGATTGAAATCTTTAGGTATTAGGTTTGAATGATGTTCGTCACAAGGTATCAGAACGGCAAATTTAAAATAATACCCTTTCTAGAAGTATGAACAGGTTGCACCCTTCCTGAACCACTCCTCTACCTCATAGTCCCTATCTCAAAACCCATCTGCCAATTTGTAGGGAAAGTTTCCTAAAATTAATGATAATGATGAAAAAATAGCTAAAATTAGCTTGATAAGTGGGACTGGGCTGTGACTGTGACCTACATTGCACTACAGGAATATGTTTGGTACTTCCAAATTTTGTTTTTGTATGTTGTATATTATTATTAAGAATACTTTCTATTCAGTATCTCATTCAGAGATTTAAGCTTGTGTATCAGGAAAAAAGGTTCATCTGACTAGGATGAATTCTAGTGAATTGGACGCTGCATATTTTTTGGTAATCAATATTGGCCTCCTAATTTAGAATGAGGTATGTCTCTGGAGGTATGTGGTCAAAACCAATAACATGTTGAATCCAAGTCCCTGTGTCCTTTGTAATACCTCTGTGTTGAATTTGGTAACCAAACTGAATTTAACAGCTTCATGTTGGCTCTAATAATGTGTGAAAATCTGGCTTATGCACTGTGCTGCTCTGACAGTCTGTGCCTATCACTAACCAAACTCCTTCAAAAGTATGTGTGCCCCCCCCCCACCTGATCAAAAGAACTGAGGGGTGTCTGCAAGACCTAGACCCAAAAACAAAGACCTGAGCCCTTTAACAGTATCGAAACTCAATAAAGGCTTCCTTAATATCTTTATAGTTGATTTTTTAGGTCTCTTAGGGTCTTTGGTTTTGGTTTGGAGCTTGGCCTTGGACGTTAGCTCCTTTTTTTTTCCAAAGGGGGGGGGTTATAACTGAGCCAGTCCTACATATAGTTTGATCCACCTTCAGATTATGTAAGCGAACACTGTAGTATGATGAGGCAATTGAGCTAGAATTGATCCCATTCCAAGTGCTATAAAGTAGCCAAACAAACAAACAAATGAGCATCCTACATGGCTTTGCTAACACTCCTGATATGTCTATTTCCAGAGTATGTGGCTAGTATTTCAAAAGCCTTCAGACTTGTTACTTGTTAACAACCTTGATCTTGGCATTGGGATCACCCTGGAAGTGATAGTCTGTTGTTATGTGCCCCCTGCATAGTGTTGATATGACTAGAGTGCTGCTGTTGACCTCGGTGACCTTAAGCTCTTAGGGAGGTGTGAGCCTTGTGTGTTGTAACATTGAACTACTAGTATCTGGTATAGCCTGAGAAACCTTCCACCACTAATACTGTGATACGGTACATTGTATAATGTGCATGGATGGTGGTGGATTTGCCATCTAATTGGTGAGATGGTTCAAGCTGCAAGCCTCCTGTGTATTGCAGGGTGAGATCTGTTTATTGACAAAATAAGCAAGAAAGAATGATGATATCTAGGTTAGTCTTGGGCTAAGTCATTTTCTCTGTCAAAATAGTAAACAGATTTGTGTTGTATAGAAATATGCTTGTTCGTTTTCAGGCAAAATCAGTAAATTTTTGTCATATAGGCCTAACAGCCGAAATGGTCGATTGGGCCCGTAAAGAACAAGAGGGGTTTTTTTGTAGTTTTTTACTGCAAAAAACACAACTTTTTAATTTGTGAAAAATCAAGTTTTTAATGAATTTTAAACATGGGCAGGGATGGGAAACTCCCAATCAAGTACCAAGGGTGTAAAGCTGAGATCTTGAATGAAATCTAGCTACCAGAGGTGGTGGGAGATTTAAAAAGTGTGCCATAGAAGCAAAAGACAACACTGATTACAGAAAAGTTACATTGAAATCAGCCAGTCCTTATTATCCCTGGATAATGTGTCTTAATTAGCAAACTTATTACCACATGACCTTACCAGAGTGCATTGGAATAGTTTGCAGTTTGCAAGCCAGATTTTAGACAGGTTCTATGGACCACAATGGCCTCATCCCAATGACATAGTTCAATAACGTAAATTCTAACAATCATAGTGCAAAATGCGACCGTAACTTGTAGAGTATGAGGTTTTGTACCCAAATTTTCAAAGGTCATTCAATGAATGTATTGGGGTTTAAAGAACTGTGCCCTGATAGATGAACATGTTGTGGATCCTAGTGTTTGTAAGGCGATGAAAAAAAAGAAGCCCTGTTCTACGGGCGGATGGACCTTTTCAAGTAGGGTCGGTCGGTGGGCCTGTTTTTTGTTTGTTTTTTGAAATGACCCAAAAAATAACCAAATTCTGTTGTAAGGCAGATTTTAGACAGGCTTTGTGTAAATTAGGCTATTAATATTAATATGCCGGAAAAGGTCTATTCAAACAATTGTTTCTTTCCGAAGAAAAATATCCAAATATAACCTAATGGGTTCTGGTTGGCTGCTAATATTTTGGACTTCATTTATCATTTTAGGAGGAAATGAAAAGATTTGAATAGCAGCAGACACTAGGATCCACAACATGTTCATCTATCAGGGCACAGTTCTTTAACCCTAATACATTTGTACATTCATTGAATGACCTTTGAAACTTTGGGTACAAAAACTCATACTCTGCCACTTGAGGTCAAATTTGGCACCATGATTGTTTAATTGAGGTTATTGAACTGTGGCATTGAGATGAGGCCATTATGGTCCATAGTGAGAAGAAAAATAGTTTTGATTGAAATCAACACTGTAAACAACCATTTGCACATCAACGTCATTCATCATTTTTGTACAGCGACACCTTTTTGTGTGGATTAGGCGGCAAAGTTCAGAAGAATCTTGGCCGTGATTAAACAAACAATGCCCATTTTGAGACAGGAACTGATATCAATGGAAGTTTCATATGAATATGACTTTGAAAAAGTGTTTTAAAGGATAAAAGGGTAATATTATTCATTCAAGTTTGAAATCAGGTTGTTTTATGTATTACCTGTTGATTGTAGCAGACCCAGTAGTGTGGACTGGTAAAATCCTCCTCGTGCCAGAGTATCACAGAATCTAGGAAAAATTGGACATTTTTCATTTATAGTGAGCATTTTATAAGCATGATGAGGGAGAAAAAAAACTAGTCTACCAGTTGTGAAAAGACTACCTATATCTATGAGAAAGGTTTTTAACACTAGCCTCGATCCACATATATAAATGACAGCCTGTGAAAAAATTTCATTGACCATCCAGGATTTGAACCCGGGACCCCTGCATCATTGGACCAATGTTCTACCAGCTGAGCTAATAAAGGCTTGCAGAATCTGGACTTTGCAAAACTGTTCATGGAAGTGTAACCTGAGTGACTTTGTTTCAAAGTTGTTATTATGGCTAGTCAAGTGCATTGGTCATTTGATACAGTTTACCTGAAGCTTATTTCTCAAGGTAGGTCCTAGAAAGTTAGGGTCTGTGGTCTCAAGATCGACATTTTGCTTGGAACCTATTACCTGGGGTGCACTGTCAATCAGTAGGTCACCAGGATTTTTTATTTGGGGGGTCATTTTGCACATAATTGCCAAAAAAATGGAAATGTTTATAATTTTGGTATTTTTGCCTTAATAAATGAGTGGGGTGGAACTGCAGGGGCAAAAATTAATTTTTTGGGGGGGGGGGGGGGGCAAATAATGATTCTGATTATGTGATGGTCATGGGATTACAAGAAAAGAATGACCAGGTCTATCTGTAGATATTTTAGAAGAGGATAAATAAAAAATTCCTTTAAAAAAGGAATGGGGTGCCAAGAGGATGAAAATCTGAGTACTCGAACGATGTAAGGCAAGTTCTGGCTGTATATAGGTGATAAGCTGGCTCATGTTCATTGCAGGCATTCAGATAAATGTCATACATGTATCAACCACTGATCTTGCTATATAGAGTTTGATCTCTGATTGACGTGACCAGGGGTGAACTTTAAGATGATTTCAATATCCATTGGTTTAAAAAAGGAAAGTTTAATAAAAAGACTCATGTGATAAATGGTATAGGCCTATTCATGGGTGTATGTGTGATTATGTTAGCTTTCAATTCAAGCATTTGATAATGTCAAATTAATTTTCATACTCTTGTCATACTGAAACTTCATTGCATTTGAGTTTGACTGTATGTGAACTTGGAAATTGAATAAAATGCATTGGTCATGGTCGTCACGAGATCTTGGAAGTACAGTACAAGCCTACACACTATCTCGTGCTGTAGACTGTACATTGACTGTTCAATTTGACTTTGACTCAAAAGTCAGTACTGTATTAGAAAAAGTTAAATTATTCTGGGGGAAATTGTAACAATTTCAAGTCCATTGAATCTTGCTGCATTTGTCAGGGGTAAACAGTGTTGTACTTGTTGTAAGCCTTGATGCAACATTATAAAATAAATCAAAATCATCAGAGATTAGTTGGTATGTGGCATAATTGTCACTAATACATATACTCAACTCTTGGCAAAAATTGTCAATTTTAAATATACAAAAACCACCTTGAAGGGCAAAGAGTATTTATGAGACCTGTACATCAATTATTTTATCACAAAAATCACCAGATACATCAAAGTAAATGACATTGACATCTTGCATCTGGGCATATGTCTCCTCTAGAAACAATCTTCACACTTCCATAACTTAAAATCCAAACATTTCTTGTACATTTGTCGGCCACATCAGAGCATGCACAGACTGTTACCATCGGGCTATTCCAGTTGAAATTCATCCACCCCATGTGGAAGACATGACCTTATATCTTCCACACAGGAGGGGAACTTCAAATGAGGTTACCTGAATTGATGATTCCATTTGAAATCTACACCCCTGTGTGGGAAATTAAGGTCATGTCTTCTATAGGGGATGTATGTATTTCAACTGGAATAGCCACATGAGAGCATGCACAGGTGGTTACCAGTGGGCTATTCCAGTTGAAATTATACACCCCGTGGAAGACATGACCTTAAATCTTCCACAGGGAGGGGAACTTTAAATGGGGTTACCTGAATCGGTGATTCCATTTGAAATCTACACCCCCCTGTGTGGAAGATTAAAGGCATGCCTACCATAGGGGGTGTATGTTTTTAACTGGAATAGCCAATGTGACTAAAAAATAAAACCTCAAATTAAATCCAACTTTTTGTTGCCTGAAATGTCTGTTGTAATTGAGGGCATAATGATTGACTTCTAGATACCAAAATGTCAAGAATAAGCTTATATCGGATCCCATCGATGGGAGATGACTGCGTCAGGAAATGACGCTACATTTTTCTCAAGATAAGAAAATGTGTCGTATAAATGCTCTAAATTGGAACTTATGCTTTGTAATGTCTACTGTTTCCCATTATTGTAGTGGTTAATTTAAATATATTAGTGTAAATTGACTTCAACTGATCCATAGATTGATTAAGTTACTTACAAGTGACTTAAAAGAGCAAAATATTTTGCCACATTTGGGAAAAGCCAACATGACAACCTATATCAATGCAGCATTCGACCTAATTAGCGCTCCCCGAGGGCTTTTTTGACTTACATAATGTTTATGTACCTTCCTTATGATGTACTTTTTGCATGAAATTAGGTCACAAATTAAAATTATATTTTAGGAAACTGATCTTGATGTCAAGTTCAATGGCTTCAACATTTATTCCACACACTATGGACCACAATGGCCTCATCCTAAAGGCATTGTTCAATAACCTCAATTATACAATCAAAGTGCAAAATTTGACCTCAAGTTGCAGAGTATGAGTTTTGTACCCAACTTTTCAAAGGTCATTCAATGAATGTGCAAATGTATTGGAGTTAAAGAACAGTGCACTGATGGAAGAGCTTGTTGTGGGTCCTAGTGACAGTTCTTATTTTGTTATCATGAATTGCAGCATTACATTGCATGGAAAATATCCAGTTTGACCTTGACAGTGCAGATGTTAAGTGCTCCCTTATTGGCCTAATTACTTGATTAGGGGCAGGGAGGCACTAATATAGGTCAAATGCATTATAGAGTACTCTTCTAATGCAAATGGTGGATATGTTTTTTTTTTTTTTTTTAAATAAAGACTGGTGATGTCAGAATTGCACAAATTATTTTAACACTTGTAAGTAAATGTCAGGTTTTTTTAATCTAAAAGACTAGTAGTGGTCTGTGGGTATGGAAATCTTAGAAATGGCGGGTCCATGTTAATGGCGTGATATGCTAGAATACTCATCTCTGGACCCGGGCTGCTGTGGTTTCGAGCCTGGAACCTGACGCACACTTATTTTCACCTATTTTTTCTTCCAGGACTTTGTTTTAAATGTGGCAGCTTTAGGGTTAAATTATTTCGAAAGTACCGTAAAATGGGGTAACTTCGGTCAGCGGGGTAACTTTGGTCGGTCAAATTTTTTTTTTAAATGGTCATATTTTCGTACAGCAATATTGTTTTTAGTCATATTTGGTGTCAATTTGTTAAGAAATATGTTTGGAAGAAATAATAGTCGCTCATGTGTAATTTCCTTGAAATTTAGGAAAAAAGCGGGATTTTTGACCAAAAATCAGCATTTTTTTACATTTTTTTCAGAAAAAATAAATATCGATATTTGTGAGCAAGGATGTGTGTTTGATTAATTTTGCAAGGTGTCAAATGTCACAAAAAACAGCAACTTGCCCATATTCAGCGAAGATCAATTTTTTTGATTTTTTTCCTTCATGGAATGTAATACTGTGACCAAAGTTGCCCCAAAGGCGGGGTAACTTTGGTCAGGTCATTTTGAACCCCTAGGGCACCCTTACAAAATTATTAAAAAATCTTTTTCAACTTCAAGGTGTAGAAGGGAACCCTAATGTCACAAAAAAGAGTTAATTAGAAATATGATTGGTTTTGTTTGGAAGCAGTGGTTTAAAAACTCTGAAAAGTGCCCAAAGTTACCCCATTTTACGGTAGTGTTTTCCAAGTTTCATTCTCAGTTTCATTTTACAAATTTACACCTCTTGTCAATATATACGAATTTGTGAAAAAGGTAAATTTGTTTTATTTACAAGTTGTACACATTTAAGACACGTTGATGAAAATTTAGTTGTGTTGCAATAATTTACAACATGCTACAATAAATTAATAGATTAGAGATGTAAATAATTTGTCAAAATATTCAAAATGAATTCTTGTTTTTGCCCAGACTCGATTAATTAGCCAGGAGACCATTTTGAAGATGAAATTAGCATCTTGGCGCAGTAATGCAAAAGACATGAGCTAACAGAGAGCGGAATAAATTAAATGAATAATTGAAGGGGTTAGGTTAACTTTTACATTAGATTGCAGAATGTATTAGTACTTATTAAACATTTTCAATGTGTCGACTGCTCAGTGCCAGAAGTGGGTTTAACAAGTGCAATGGCTGCCATGTGGAGCTGCCACGTGTAGGTGAGTACAATATACTGTGTGTAAATTACCAAATGTTCACAGGGGAGCTATAGCCCTTATCCACTTCTGGCACTGGACAGTTGTGTGGATTCTTCTTTATGCAAGGAGAATGAGATGGAAGATGATGAGGTTGAATAGATTAACGATGAGTGTATTAATTAGGATGTTTCGTTTACTTATAAATGGACAATATTATTTAATTTTAAAACTTGATTACTGATTTGCAACAAGTGATGGTGTAATGTATGTACACCCCCCATGGAAGACACAACCTTAATCTTCCACAAAGGGAGTGTGAATTACAAATGGAGTTACCTGAATGGGTGATTCTGATTTGAAATTAACACTCTCTTTGTGGAAGATTAAGGTCATGTCTTCCATAGGGGTGTATGGCTTTCAATTGGAATACCCCTACCATACAATAGTTTCAGCCTGCTCTTCTCTTTATGTGGATACTTTTGATAGTGACTTTGGAAGTCATAATCAGATAAAGAATACAGATCGTAGAAAAAAGGTGCAACTTGCACACATTTTGTCCTGCAGGGAGCACCCTTAGCCAAGAAAAAATGATTCTTCAAGAATTCTTGAATAAAAGATTCCTTTAGACCCTTTTGTAGAACCGTTAATGGTTCTTTGAAGAACCTTAAGAGGTGCCCCAAGGCAGCCAAGAACCCTAGCACGCTTTTTGTAAGGGTGATACTGTACCTATATGGGGGTGCGACCCACAAATAAGCAAAACAAATTGCCTCTGACCCCCTCAAATGAAGCTCCAACCACCTCCTCCTCGAAATACAAGGAAATCTGTGTTTGTATTAATTTCTTAGTTCTCAAATTTTCAACCCTCCCAATTGACCACACTGCACTGCTTAAATTATATCTTTTTATTCTGTGTTGTTTAGGCCAAAAAAAAAAAAAGGTTTGTCTCAGGACCCCGCGCGCATAGCTTTTAAAATGAGATTTTGCTCGTTTTGCTTCGCGCTAGTGCTTTTTTTTTTTTTTTTTTTTTGAATGATAAAACATCGTAGTTTTCAAGAAAAATTACATTTTCGGCACAATCAATTGGCGATCATTTCTGACAAAATGTCAAAACTAAATACTCCAAGTACTGTCTTACATTTTCGCACTGAATTCCGATCTCTTGAAACAGTATGCAAGTAACGGCTCTCGAACTAAATAGCGGGACAATCGACTCTACTTGTAGATCTAGAACACGTCACTGGGAATTCCCCATGTGCAGATATTTTGCTGCTCGATAAGCGATTTCATATCGGTATACCAGAGAAAAGATCATCATTTAACTAATTTTCATACCATGCCGAGTAACTATTGGAGTTTCCTCAACACATAAATGTCAACTTTTTGTACTCCTTACTAACGGTAATGTTTAAATGTAGGACAAAATAGCGGCGCACATCAACATTTGTGGTGCTGAATTTTGCACCAATTCATTGGCACTTACTCACAACATTTACATTGTCACGTCGTGTGATCGAAATTTTTCAGAACTTGAACGGAACTTGAATTATTTAGCATATTTTTAGTATAGGTCAGGGTTAGGGTTTAGGTTAGGGTTTTAGGAGGTGATGGTTAGAATAGTTAAACCGGGAGTAAGAACTACGTTTGTATGCCATGGGTATTTGGGGCACCGTTCTTGTTACAAAAAAAGCCTGTTTTTCAAAAAAAAAAAAAAAAAAAAAAAAAGCATAGCACATAGCTTTTTAGCCACAAGGTCCAGAGACAAACCTTCTTTTTTTTTTGGCCTTATTAGCATTGTTCATTGATTTCTTGAGATAATTATGGAAATTGCAAGATTGATCATCAAATGTAGAGATTTGTGCATTGGAACCTGCATTGAATTAACACAATCTGTTAAACAAAAACACCCAATATATTCTGACAGCTTTATACCATCCATCCATCTATCCATCTGGCCTGTTGTCTCTGTTCTTGGCAGTGAGTTCTATTGCACTGACAATCCATCATGGCCGCTGACGCCATCTGTTCCGTGCAATCCCTCATTATGACAGACACTTGATTGATGGCAATCTGCATAGCAACATTAATGTCAGGTTCAAACAAAACAGCACAACTTGAATTGAAGACAACTCTTTGATCACTTCATCAATTTTTGTTAGGTTTTTGTCTCCAATGGGGCGAATGGGGCGGGGCGCATGGAACAGGTGGTTTCACAAATATGATATGACAGGAAAGTTTCATTTTTTTGTTTTCAATCTTCAAAAGATGAGTGTTATGCGCAATTGGATCTTATTCTCGTTTGTTTGTGGGTGGGGGGGGTTGGGTGGGGGGTGGGGGGGGGGGGTGCTAGTGTATGTGTGTGGGGTGTGTATAAATAATGATATGACAGGATTTATACATCTAAAGTTTACCCTAACGGACAGAACCCATGTGTTGTTTTTTTCTATCGGAAGAGAGAGAAGAAACAAAAAAGGAGAGAAGATGAACAAAGATGAAATGTCTATAATAACAAGATCGCAGGGTTAGGAGGTTTTGGCACATTTCAAGGTACCACTCAATGAGTTTACAAACCACATTTCTTATGCCTAGGGTTTTTAGGTAGGGGAAAAAAGCTGCAAATATGCTTGAAATCACGTAATAATACATGTACTCAAAAAAGCACTTGTGCAAAAAATAGCACTTTGAGACAGTAGCTATCAATACTGTATCAAATTACACAGTGATTTTTACAAGCATGTAAATGAGTGATTTGACCCTCGGACAGCTTGTTTTTAATCTCCATCAATGAAATACAAGCCTAGTGAAAAAACAACAGTTTAATCTGCTTTCAATCTATCTGGTTTATATTTCTCTTTCTTTGTTTTCAATTTTTCTTCATCTTATAAAGAATTTAGGTACAGAATATTAGTCGGAGGCTCCGAAAGATTTTGAATATATGTGGGGGGGGGGGAGGAATGGCATCTGGCCAAGTTATTGGGGGGGCTATGATATTTTTTCATAGCCACCAAAATTATTAGGGGGCGGGCTTTAGAGGAATGGTAGCATGGTAGCATCTTTATAAATATCAAGCTACTCCTCTTTTTGGAGAGGCAATTTGTACCTGAGGCATACACAGTTCCTGGAAGTGGGTTTTTATGAGCGCATACACATCCACATACACCCCTACTCGCTCAGAGAGAAAATGAGGACCTCAATGAGGCCATAACTTGATCCTAAACTGAGGACACACATCACCATACCATGGACCTAACTCGAAACACACATGATTCCTACTGTCCAACTGTGTCCCTACCTACACTGTTTTTCTCCATATTGTTTATAGAAAACATGATATTTTACTTTGCAGTCAGGGATGGTCAGATTGAAAAGGTATACATATGCGCATTAGAAATTGGTAAAAATGTTGAACAACCGCTTTACATTGATCAAATCAAAATGGTAATGTCCCATCTAATTTTAGTTTTCAAACGGAAGTGCCAGATGACAAACACCATTATTATTGTTTTCAGTTACTAAACTAGTTCTTTGTATTTCTTGGCAATTTTATAAGAACAGTGCAGCACAGATATTGGAACACAGTAACTCCATTTTGACACAGTTTCAGAAGTGGTTCCAGCTATAATGTAGTGTTTTCAATGTGTAAATTGAATGTGTAGAAAAGTCACCGTCTTGCTTTCTTTGCTTTGCATCACCTAAATTGTCCTTTAGTTATTGGCATATATGAGAAGGCACTGAATGATGCTCTAGTGGTAGAGGATTCTATTAACGATAATAATCTGCAATCATAATATTAACGCCTTGGGGTACATGATGCAAGTCTGTACTTAGTGACCCCATTCAAAATGAGATTCACAATGAGCCGTAATCATCTCATCCCCAATGGCATAGATCAGTAACCTATATTGAACAAGCAGCGCTTAGAATGTAACCTCAAGTTGTACGGGATGAGTTTTTGTCTCCTACAGTTGTAAATGTCACATGTGTGTATACAAGCATATTGGGGTCAAGGAACTGTGGCAGTATAGATGAGCATGTTGTATATGCTAGTGATTGCTGTGTGCGGCAAGATGGCTGAACTACTAATGAAGGCATAATTACAAATGTGAAGTTCTTAATGGTTATTACTAATATGCGTGTTCGGTGTGGAGTGGAATGAGCAGTGGGAATTGAAATTGCATTGCATTTGTATAAATTGTATATGTATGTACATGTTTGTGCAAAGTTGAGAAGTCCTTTCGTTTATGATAATAACATGGTTGTAGGGGTGACAATGGATGTGTCAGTGTTTGCCTGAAAATGAGGATACACAAGCGACTTTTCACATTTAAACCGTGGACCTATCTGTAAGCAAGCACCATCCTTGGTTTGCAGAGGTCTGCAGTAGGTCTCTATTGCATGCCAAATGCGTTTTAGAGATGTCCTCTATTGTGCGTGATAAACTACTGACCGTGGTTGTATGCATATTTCGTATCATATACAGCAATAGACACACAAGAAATCCACCATTTTGGTCCTCGGTATGTTGATTAAACGTTGATTCAGACTTGTGTCCTCGTTTTGATAGCAATACACAATGTCCGTGATTGCCAGGGCACATAGGTAGGGTTGCATAGACATTTGCCAGCAAACGAGGACAGACACTTACACTTCACATTTAAACCATGGACCACTCTGCAACGGGGGACCATCCTCGGTTCAAGGAGGTCTGCAAATGACCGCAATTGCATGTCTAATGTATTTGCAAAATATGACCTCTATCGTACGTGAGATATAACATCCACAGAACAAAATGGCAGAAGTACCTAGAGTACGGATTCAGATGACCACGTTTGCATACTCCTAAATGGCATCCACATGTGGGGTGTGTATGTATGTATACGTTTATTTTATTTATTTATTCATTCATGTGGCCGTGTGGCAAATACATCAAAATACAATTTAACAAAAAAAATTGAAAAATTTACCAAAGCACATGGCCCCGATGGCTCATTCGCTGATTGCTAGAAGCAGCAGAGTGCAGTTAAAACAGACCTTTGGTGCATTGGCTAAGGAAATGAGAACTACTGAGCTACCAAAGAGGTCTGAAAGCACAAAATAGCACTGTCCCCAGAAGGTGCAGAGCTTCCACATATGTGTGTGTGTGTGGGGGGGTGTATGTACGCATATGTGGGTGTGTGTCAGTCAGTCTGTCAGTCTACACATTACATCATTTTGTAATAATATAGCTGCTATTTTAAATCAATCCAAGATCATTCTTTGTTTTCAATAAATAATTAACAACTTCACATACACATCCAGTAAACCCGCCATCGAGCCCCCAATAATACCACCGTCTGCAACTAAAGCAGATAATATCATCTACCACAATGTGTGCTCAATTCAGGAAATAATTAATTTTGCTCTAAGCAAGTGAGTAAGTCGGGATATATCTCTCTCTGGAAACTAGCTTTGGCCATGGGATTTTCTTTATTACTGAACTTGTGAAATATGTTTTCAGGAGAATGCAAGAACAGTGGCATGAATGCAAAGCGCTTACAACGTTATTACATATTTATGGGGTGTATCTATCACACATTTGGGTGTATACTTTGGACACTTGGGTGTATTCCTCAGACATTTGGGTGTATTCCTCAGACATTTGGGTGTATTCCTCAGACATTTGGGTGTATTCCTCAGACATTTGGGTGTATTCCTCAAACATTTGGGTGTATTCCTCCTCAGACATTTGGATGAATTCCTCAGACATTTGGGTGAATTCCTCAGACATTTGGGTGTATTCCTCAGACATTTGGGTGCATTCTTCAGACATGTGGGTGTATTCTTCAGACATTTGGGTGAATTCCTCAGACATTTGGGCAACTTCCATCAGACATATGGGTGTATTGACATGTGGGTGTATTTTTCAGATATTTTCAGATGACCCAACGCAAGTAAATGAGGCTGAATGAGGGAATTAGGGCAAAGCAGATTTATATCACAGTGCTTTATGCATAATGAACATTTTGATACCTTCATCAATGTCATACAGTATTTCATTTCCATTAAAAGTTATGAATAGTGTAGCTGTCTGCATCACTAGGATCCACAACATGCTCATCTATCAGGGCACAGTTCTTAAACCCCAATACATTTGTACATTCATTGAATGACCTTTGAAAATTTGGGTACAAAAACTCATACTCTGCAACTTGAGGTCAAATTTTGCACTATGGTTATTTAATTGCGGTTATTGGACTATGCCATTGGGATGAGGCTATTGTGGCCCATAGTGCATGACACGACTGTAATTGAAAGAAGGGAGTTTTACCAATGTCAGGAAACACTATGGACCACAATGACCTCATCCTAATGACATAGTTCTCTAACCTCAATTAAACAATCAGAGTGCAAAATTTGACCTCAAGTTGCAGAGTATGAGTTTTTGTACCCAAATTTTCAAAGGTCATTCACTGAATGTACAAATGTATTGGGTTTAAAAGAACTGCACCCCTGATAGATGAGCATGTTGTGGGTCCTAGTGAAAGGGCCTCCTTGTAAGAATCACACACACCCTGTCACATTGTCATTTATATTGAAGATACACTTGTACATTTATTTTTATTTGTTATCAAGTGCTATGAATATAACATGTTGAAGGTATTCATGTCAGATTTGACTTTCATTATTTAGAACAGAGTTTACTTCCGTCTTACGGAGTACATCTCCTGTTACACCCATTCACTGAATGTTATATGAAGTGTAGCCATCAAATCTTCTTTGTCATATAATGTTCTATGATATATCTATCCATGTTGGTAATCATGTTTCCATAAACTTGATGCTTTTTATTCTTTCTTAAATTTAATGTTTTCCCTAAAGCAGACACATAATACTGTTTTCACTGCATACTTGATGTAATCATGCAAAGAGAAAAAATAACTCAATTTTAGTTTTCTGGTTTTCCACTACCATTACTTGCCCATATTGACTCACAAATAGCCGTCATAGTCACAACTATATGATACTGACTAGTCGACTAATAAAAACCTTAAGTTATATGCAACCCTAACTAAAATCCATGATTTCAACAAACAAGACATTTTACTGGATATCACATTTGTTGATCCACTGTATTATTCTCTAGTACTCAATCATCTTAAGAAACAAGCCAGCAAGATCACTAAATTGTCAATACAGATGTTTCTAATATATCTCTAAACACAGGCAGTATAGGCAAATCACTTTGAAACAGTTCACAGTTTTTAATCAGTCCCCCTTTCCACCTACCTCCGATTAACCTATATGAAACACTCAAACATCATCATCTATCAGGACACAGTTCCGTAACCTCAATACACTTGTACATGTATTGCATGACCTTTGGATATGTTGGATATGAAAACTCATACTCAACAACTTGAGGTTAAATTTTGATCTGTGTTTGGTGAAGGGAGGTTGTTGAACTGTGGTAGGGAAATGAGCTCATTATCAGCCCCTGATTATGGCTGGGTGAAATTGTCTGCCATTATCATGATTAGATGTGAAATTGCAACTATTTATTTTACTGTTCATAATTGATCGATTTGAATTTTGGAATAGATACATTTTGTCTAATGTGTGGATATGTTGTGTTTTCAAAATGTGTCAGATTTGGTATAGAAGTTCTTGGTCAGTCAGTGGGTATAAGATATTAGAAGTGTCTTTACATATTAATCTTGTCTGTTTAAGGCAATATTGTGAAATTGTATTTGGACTCAGCCTCTAAATCCCAACCCTTTGTGTGACACAATTGTTCCAAAAATGTCTTGATTGACAAGTTTAATGGGATGATGACGATGAGTTATATCGTTAGTATTCCTATATGTGATGGTGTTACAGTGTAGCGGTAATGTGCCCGCCATTTTGGCCATCAGTGCGTATGTCTGTCTGAGCCGAGGTAGAGTTGGCGTTGTGGAGTCGGCAGGCAGTACTGTGATGAGGCTGTCATTTCTTATTTGAGCAATGATTGACTGACTTGAGACATGTGACGAGATGGTGTAGATGAGCAGCCAGAATTGGAAAAATATTTGTTTGGTGGGCAATAGTTTGTGAAAATGTGGCTTTGGGGAGAATGGTTTAAAATCAGCAGCCACAATTGGGGAAATATTTGTTTGGTGGGCAATAGTTTATGAATTTCTTGCTTTGGGGAGAATGATTTAAAATCAGTGGCTGGAATTGACAAAATATTTGTTTGGTGGGTAATAGTTTGGGGATATCTGGCTTTGAAGAGATTTGTTTAAATCAGCGACCAGAAACAATAAACATATTTTGTTTTTGGGGCAATATCTTGTGAATCTTATGAATATCATGTTCTGAATGGATGAATTTGTTTGTTAGGCAATATCTGTAACTGAGCAGACATGAGTAATGAATATAATGTGTGTCGGGAAGTATCTGTTAATTAATAATTATATGGATGTAGAGAAATATTTTAAGTAGTTCAGCCATTATGTCGCGAATTTCAAAAACTGAAACTTATTAAATATCAGAAGAACATACTTCATATTCAGAATGCAATTTGGCATGTCTGTGCTTTTTCAGGGCCCACAGAAATACTAGGCAAAGGTGGGTGACCAAGCCCTTAAAGAGGAAGCCCCGCCAGAGCAGTTCTTCTGGGGTGAACCAAACCTGCCTGGTTATCAAATTAATCAGTGGCCAGGTTATCTCTGAATTTGACAGGGGCTAATTGATGATTTAATGTTATTGCATCAATTAGCACCTCTCTAATTCAGAGAAAACCTTATCACTGATTAATTTGATAACCAGGCAGGTTTGGTTCACCCCAGAAGGGAAAATGTAGTAATCAGTGGTGATGAAACCCTCATCCTGCCTGGGTTTGAGTTTATCTCTTGTTTGTTTGAGACTCATTCATACCAAAAAAAAAGTACAAGTTCAAAGTTTGGCAGGAACCCAGGTGTTGCTTTCCACTGTTGGTTGTTTCACATTTGTTAGTGTGATTTATGTAGTCCGATGTAGACATTGAAAGAAGAAACACATTTACCATGATCCACGATGATCTCATCCCCAGTAGCAAAGTCCAATAACCTTCACTGAACAATCATGGTTTCTAAGTTGACCTCATGTTGTGGAGTATGAGTTTTTGTACCCAACACATGCAAAGGTCAATCTATGTGTGTAGTAATATATGGGGGTTACGGAACTTTGTAATGGTAGATGAGCCTAATTGAGATCTTATTGATATACACATTACACTTGTAAAATTGCTGACATTTTTTGACAAAAGATGAATAGATTTAAATGAGCCATTGATGCGCACAGATGTCATGAAGTGATAAATATGTGTCTGGATGCATGGATGGGATGGGCTTGTCACAGCTTTCAGAGTATACAGTGCATTCACTTTATATTGTGAATTTTGAAGAAAAATATCCATTCATTAAAATGTTAATACAACTTTTTATATGCAGCGACTTTCCTCATCAATTTTATATAAGGGGAGGGGTCATCCCCTCCACTGCAGTGTAAAGTATTAGTTAGTCAGACCTTAAATTAAGCCATTCTGCATGTTCCGGGTTGTCTTCCACTGTGCCCGTACCAATGTTTGAAAGTATTTTTAACTTTACTCACTGTACAAAAGAATATATATATATCCTAATTTTTGAAATTTCTGGTATTTGGAGGGAAAATGTGTCTTTTTTGTATATAAAAACATGCTATGAATTGTGGGAAATTTAGCTTGCTTCCCAGGAAATTAAAAATTTTTCAAGCCCTGCTCCTGCCATCTGACTTGCCTTAAATTGTGACATCATAGATCCTACACAAATCCTGTTTAATGATCTGGTAAAACATAATGTGGTATATTCTGACACCCACATCACAATATATTTCCTTCACACAACCCCATGATTTGCTTTGCTGAATTTATAGCTACCAAATGCAGATATTTGCTAACAATGGTATGTGACTGGGTTGATGGATATGAGGACAATGTCGGAAAGATTATTTTGATTTATAAGCGGATTAAACATTAAAATCTGAAATGTTTTTTAAGCATCAATTTACTAATATAGCTTGGTCATCGTAAGTCGCATTTTGGCGAAAGTTTGAAACTTGCCAATAAAAGTTTTTGCTCTCTGTGCTAAAATTTCAAAACATACATTTCCTGACTGAATGCTCATTTTGTACCATATAACTGTCTGCAATTCCAAACATATCTGACAGTAAAAAAAAAGCATTCATAATGATAGCGCTATCTATCTATCTATTATATAGCTGAAAAAATACAGGATAATAAATCTTTCAAAATGGAGCTCAGTCAAAAGAGCTCGGCCTGTGTGACAGATATGGGTTGAGAAATGCGCCCCGAAAATGGAACCATGGCTTAGATCAGTATCAGAACTGTGAATCACCCCATGGGTCTCCTTTGCTTAAAAATCACACTGATCCATTACTTGTATCT
Source organism: Amphiura filiformis (assembly GCF_039555335.1). Lineage (NCBI taxonomy): Eukaryota > Metazoa > Echinodermata > Ophiuroidea > Amphilepidida > Amphiuridae > Amphiura > Amphiura filiformis. Next base: position 58,606,356 of record NC_092643.1, read on the forward strand.
TCCCTCTGTAGATGACAGACAATTATCATTGAATGTTTCCCTCGTGTGATATGTGACATCCGGGGTACACACTGGTTTTTACCGAGATGTGTCTTTTCGTATTTTATCATGTCGTTTGCTTAATTCACTAGGATCCCAAACATTCTCATCTGTCAGGGCACACTTCTTTGACCCCAATATATTTGTACATTCACTGAATGACCTTTGACAATTTTGGTACAAAAACTCACCCTCTGCAACTTGAGGTCAAATTTTGCACTATGATTGTTTAATATAGGTTATTGAACTATGCCATTGGGATGAGGCCATCGTGGATCACAGTGTTATTTCACTAGGATCACAAACATTCTCATCTGTAAGTACACAGTTCTGTAATACCAATAGGCTTATACATGCAATAGAATGACCTTTCAGTATGTTAGGTTTACAAAAACTCATACTCCACAACTTGAGGTCAATTTTTGAGCTATGCTTGTGTTGGAGGTTATTGGGCTTTGCCATCGGGGTTGAGACCATTTAGCTTGTAGTGTGTTGTTTGCTTTAAATTCTGTCTCTGTAGCGTTAACATCTCCATTTCCATTCATCAGATCAGAAAATATTGTTTATTTTATGGAAATAGAAGATAAACTGATTTTTTTCCACTGGATCGCTAGCTCTAGTAAGAAACATGGCCTATCCTTTAAATAAGCAAGCCACGGCACTTCGGGCCTTGGCCTTGGTCTCATTCTCATACTGATGTGCTGTTCACCCTGATGAGCCCATAAGACCTGCGATATGCGCTCAGCCGTTCACAGGTTGAGGGCATTGCGATCTCAGTGAGGGAACTGAGCAAGATCTACTCATGTTTGCTTTTTGCCCGTTGCTTTTTGTGCAGACTTTATTTTATTGTTATGCATGCAATTTACAAAAGTGCAATTTATACAGTTTTTCTTGGTATTTTAAGTGCTTTGTAATTTAAGATTAAGGACATTTTATTTTTCAATATTTGTATATTTTTTTTATAACTTTGTATTTTAATATGTAAAGAGGGCCCCAGTGGAAAGCAGTGCTTTGTTCACTGATCTGGGCTACCCTCTATAAAGATGCCGTTAATAAAAAAATAAAAAAAAATAAAAAAAACTACACTGAATTTAGGCACTTGCCGATGCACACACTCTCAATATCGCATAATAAGAAGAAAGTCTCAGATGTTACGTGGCTTGGTTAGCGAATAAGGTGCCCATGTTTGAATGATGTACTTCAACCAGCCAATCAGAATCCCCTAGACATAGTACATGTACTTCCGTGGGTTTTTTTTTCAATGCATGTGCTATAATAGTGACAAAAGGTTCTCCAATATCTAAGTGAAGTTACCGTGTATTTCTTCATCTGACAAAGCAAAATATGAGTCAACTTTCCCTCCAAAAGTGTCTAATTTTGTGGGAAACAGCTTCCTAATATCCCCACTTTTCATGTAGCCTGCCAGTTCTTGCAATGTTGTTTCCCTGCCTCTCCCTTTTCACCCACGTTATTTCTGCCTCTGCCTGAGACTCCGCTGTCATTCTCCATCCCCTTCTAATCAGTTTCACTTCTGCCCCTTCACACATAACATTTCCTTATCTTACCCTTTTATCTCTCGCAAATAACATCCCCTCTCACCCTCAAATGGGCTCTTCTAATTGAAATTCATACACCCCCTATGGAAGACACGGTCTTCATCTTCCACACAGGGAGTGTGAATATCAAATGGGGTTACCTGAATGGGTGATTACATTTGAAATTGACACCCCCTGTGTGGAAGATTAAAGTTATGTCTTCCATAGGGGGTGTATGGATCTCAACTGGAATAGCCCAATGCTCCTCACCAACCATTCTTCTTCCTCTCATTTCATTTGTATAGTCATCTGTCATGTCAGTCATTCATCCCTTCCATGTATTCGCTCTCTTAATGGTGCCATTTCCAGTAATGCCGGTAGAGCAGTCTTAGGGAAAATTTACAAGAGTCAAAGTGAATTTCCAAGAGTGAAAACAATGTGTGAAAATTATAAGGAATAAAATGGAAGTAGTAGTCCAGAAACAATTTGTCCAAATACTTTTGTTCAATATCAATTGGTCCAAAAACACTTTATCCATTGTCATTTTGTGGAAAGTTGTTTTGTCCATGACTTATTTAGTCCTGTAAAGGTCCGTTCATACTACCACCGCATTTGCGATGCGTGCTTTGCGACAACGTACCGCATCGTACTGCAAATTACTGGGAATTACATTGGAAATGCGATGAGTTGCGTTGAGTTGCGGCAAAAAGTTATCGATAAATCAGCATCGCAAAGCAACACACCGCAAATGTGGTGGTAGTATGAATGGACCTTAAAGGCCAATATTGGAATGTCATCTTTCCCTGGGTAAGGTCTGACACCAGGCCAGCCCATGGCCAGAGGGTAACATGAGTAGGTTTGTTTCACCTTGAAGGCAAGGATAGTCTTGCAAATATGGGACAACTTTCCCCTAGGCCATCTAATATGCCATGAATTAGTTGGACTACAACTGGTATCTACTGGTCAGTTTATACTCCTATTTCCACATCTGTTATTTTTATATGGGCCTTTAAGTTAGTTGCCCAAAGACAAATGGTCCAAATATATTTTAGTCACATTTAGGGGGCCCAGATATTTTTTGCACAATAACATTTCGGCCAAATATGTTTTCACCCAGTCAAATCACCCTGGGGCATGACAAACAAGGAGTCAAATGGGTGGCCCATGCATCAGATACTCACAGTTTTAAGTTAGAGACATTATTGCATTAACTCTCTTTCTTTTCCTCTAATTCTCACACTTTCAGTTCATCTTTCACTTTCATTCATCGTCAACCGCATCATCATGTGGAACTCCCTCATGTACACATCTCTCCCCTTCCTCACTTTTCTTTCTCCATCTCTTGTTCTTCAAACCATTAACCTTATTCATCTCTTGCGCAATTAAATCTCCAGACGGTAAATGCTCAATTACGATTGGTCAGTTACTAATGCGATATCTGCTTCCAGTTAAAATATGCCCCAGGGTTAATATTGACAAAGCATTTGTTTTTTCACTTCTGCATTGCACAAAAAAAATCATTTCTCAGCTTACAAAAATCCTTGCACACACTATCACTTACTCAACATAATGTTGATGAAATTATTCTTTCATGAGCCTGATTTGTACTTTAAGTATTTATTGAGTAGCTTAAATTCTAAACGGGGCATAAATTGAAGACTGAGATAAAAGAGAGCGATGAGCAGGCGAGTAGGGAGCATCACACAGTATATCTAGAAGGTTACAAAAATGGCTGACTGTGTGTCGTATAGAGCTAAGCCTGTCCATCATCCCACTTCTGTATGCCTCACTCATGTCAATCCACTCGCATACCGTGTGACTTGAATGATAAAATGCTCGATGTGGAATTAAAAAACGAAGCATGGCCAATCACCTCTCTTATTTTATTCTGTCTTCCTTATGGTAAAGTCAGAGCCGGCCTGTTTGACGTAGACGGGTTAGCGAGAGCTCTTTAGGGGCATGGGGACTTAAGCGGCACAGTGAGGCAGGGCGACCGTGCCATGTGTGGGTAAACATAGAGCGCCCCAATGGGAAGTGTGTGCCTTTAAACCCCCGGGGTTAACAAATTTGCAATACCATATTTATGATTAGCTGTCTAGGATGCATCAACAGAATAATAAAGGCTTGCGCTATTTCATTATGGAACGACTTGACAGAAGATGATATGATCCCATAGGGGTTGAGGTGTGTGGTAATTTGTGGGCAACATAGAGCTAGCGAGATAGATAGATAGATGGCAGTGGTATGCATGCATGCATTGGCAACATTGTCAAATGACTCCATGGCCTAGCTTTGTTGTTGGGTTTTCGTTGCAAGTGTTAGCATGGTTATAGGGGGCTATTATTTGTTTGGGTAATACAGGGGTTAAATTTCCTACCCAATTGATACTGTGATGCTGTGTTTGATAAGCTGCAGTCGTTATGAAATGTTAGCTGAAAATTGTTGGATCGTTTGGCTCATGTGAAGTATGTCCTGATTCTGTGTTATTTGTATCAGTTTCATTAAACTGTTAAAATACAAATCTTTTAGAAATTTTGTTCTGTGTTTCACAGTAGGGCTGTCATTGTGGAATGAATTATAGAAACTATTATGATGAATTGATCCAATAGTTAATCCAATAGGCCTACTATTTTCGACATAGAGAGGGGGAAACTCAAGCCAGTGGCATAAACTTCAGCCAGTCGCATACATAGCCAGGGGTGGGTGATGTTTGACATTATTGATTTTTCAAATGAAAAAATTGGGCAACCTTTTCGGGCTGTTGAGGAAGGGCGGCAAAATTGGCTTTTCTTCAGCCCCCCGGGGAAGGGGCGGCCACGGTACGCCACTGATATGACAAGTTTCATGCTGACAAGCTAATATCTAGAGAGGGTAAAAGGTGGATTTTCAAAGGAGGAGGCAAAAATCCCCAAATTTGCCAAAAATGTTGCATTTTTCGTACAAAAGTGTAAGTTGCCTCAATTTCTTATTGATACGAGTTGGAAAATTCAATTTTTTTTGGGGGCTTGGCATCTCCACTGCTTATTTTGGAGAGACTGTCCTGTGAGTCTGCAGCAAGTGTTGAGTGAGCTAAGTCCGTAATGCAGCATTTCTGAAAAATAATTTGAAGCTGAAAATTGGCATTTTCTATTGAAATTGATTTCGAAAAAAAGGACACTTGAGAAATACAAAAAATTGAATCAGGTGTTTGACCTGGTCAATCAGAATGAGGACAATCATTGGACAATAGGCTTTTCCAGTTGATATCCACACACCCCTATGGAATATATGACCTTAATCTCCCACATACATTGTAGGGGTGTAGATTTTGTGTGGAATCACCTAGATTCAGGTACATTGTAACCCCATTTGAAATTCACACTCCCTGTGTTTTCCACAGGTGTACATAATAAGGATTTCAACTGGATAAGCCCAATGCAGAGGATGATTTAAGGAAGCCCCATCATGCACTGCGAAAGTGTTATCACTAGTATTAATCACTAGAGTTTCAACTGCCACTTAACTTTTCAAATCCCATTGTGCAAAAGATGTTGTTTTAGAATTGTGCATGTGTCATTATTACTTGGTCGATTTCAGAACAAAAGTGATGCGTGTTTAAAGGATAATTCACACCTTCTGTAGATAGCATAAAATGTGAAATCGACCAGCGTGTTCACATCGTTTTTTATGTTAATATAAGTGTACAAATTCAAATTTAACCATGCACTTCTATGCAGCATAGCATAGCAAAGCAGTGGTGTCATGTTACTCACACTGCTCACCTGCTGCACAGTAAACCCAGTGGGGTGGTGGGTAGTACTTAAATCATCCTCTGAGCCCAATGCAATGAGGACTATTATCAGGTAGTGTCATACCCTACCATTTTCAACTGTTCTTTCCTGTGTCGTAATTTGGTGGCAATTACCGTATTCATTTCAATAAACGCCCAGGGCACTTAACAAAGTCATTCTGGGGATGGGCGCTTATTTTTTACTTGGTTTGTCTAATGTTGTCCTCCTAACAGGCGTTTATTAGAACAAATTTACTTACGTTGCAAAAGGGTCCTGAAACGTTCTAGTAACTTTTCTGATGCAGAAAATGTATTGCAAGTTTACACAGGACTTGTAACCCCAGCTATATCACTGTATCGACGTCTATCTGTCACTTCAACATAAATGGTACCCTTTAGCAAATTGAAAATACCCCCCACTGCAGGTGGGCGCTTATTGAGGCATGACGCTTATTGGAATGAATATGGTACATCAAATTACAGCTGAATAAAAATTGTTTTCTCACGATGCAAAAATCTGACAGTCAATTTTTCTTGACATCGTCCTCATTTTGTTTAACCACTTTATGCTTGTTGAAATTCCCTGCATAGAGCTACAAAAATTGAAATTGATGAATTGATAAAAATAAAGCTCTTAAGTTATTTGAAAGTCACCTAAGACAATGAATTTGAAGGGGTATAAATGAAATTAAAGAAGCTGTTAGAAATTGTTTGAAAATCCCATTTGAAGGGTGTATAAATGAAATTAATCAAACATTTGACATTTGGTATTATTTCATTGTCTCAATTCTGAAAATACCAATATTTAGAAACAAGTCGTTGGTCCCCTACCATGGTATAATGAATTTGAAGGGATAAATGAAATGAGAGTTTCTATAAATGAAATTAATCAAACATTTGACAGTTGATATTATTTAATTGTCTCAGTTCTGAAAATCCCAAGTATTAAGAAACAAGTTGTTGGTCCCCTATGATGATGGTATAATGAATTTGAAGGGGTATAAATGAAATGAGAGTTTCTATAAATGAAATTAATCAAACATTTGACATTTGGTATTATTTCATTGTCTCAATTCTGAAAATACCAATATTTAGAAACAAGTTGTTGGTCCCCTACCATGGTATAATGAATTTGAAGGGGTATAAATGAAATAAGAGTTTCTATAAATGAAATCAATCAAACATTTCACATTTGGTATTATTTAATTGTCTCAGTTCTGAAAATACCAGTATTCATAGAAACAAGTTGTTGCTCCCTATCACGATATAATGAATTAAAAGGAGTATGAAATGATTTACAAGCATTTGACATTTTGAAGATTTGGCATTATTTAATTGTCTCTGAAAATGCCAGTAAATTTGAAATTATAATAGAAATTTAAATGTACGTAAAAGAAGATGAAGAAAAAAGGCTGTTTTCTCTGTTCCGGTTTTGAACCACAGACCTATCGGTTGCAGACCACAAGCCATGAGTGTGCATTCTGCTTGGCCAGCAGTTTCTTGTCAGTCTTGTGTATAGCTGTGCTTGGATGAATGTGGAATCGGATCGTGTGGGATACTCACACTTGAAGGCTAGATGTGTTGTAGCGTTAGTATTAGTGTAGGCCTCGGTGAAGGAAAAGAACCCTAATATGCTGGAGTCTTTTAGGGGAAGGGAAAAGGGAAGGGAGGAGATGAAGAGAAACATTGTTTTCTCTGGTTCGGCTTTGACCAACGGACCTGTCAGATGCGGAGCACAAGACAGAGGATGGCAAGCCATAAGTGTGTACGCTTCTTGGCCAGCGGGGATGTGTGTATTTGTGTCATATCAATAACAATAAAGAAATAAAATTATAAGGAACTTGAAAACATAGTCATTTATCAAAAATTCACACTGGCTGATTTGAGTTCATCAGAGTGGCTTTACGTGTTGATCTGGCTGTAATTCAGGCTGATCCAGTCACACTGTGAAATGGAAGTCATCTCAATTCCAATGTGTGTATTTCTGCAGGGAAAGAGAAATCATAACCGACGTGTAATTCAATGTACTAAGATTAGACTGTATGTTCTTAAGCTTTCAGCACAATATGTAATACCATATTCCTGTTGCAAAATCCAAAAGGAAAACCAATATTTTTTTTTTTTTCTTTCTTCATCATAAAATCTAACCTTTTCATATATTTATGTTTTTTTTATGTAACTACAAATTGTATGGCAGTTGAAATATAGCCAATCAGGTTATACAAAGATAAGAGCCGTGATGGAGTCATTTTTCATCTGCGAGAAAAAGATTGCCGTGTTCTGCAGGGTTGTAGGTAATCCGCCTATTTCAAGTGCGATGACATTTCGGACTGGAGAAGTGCTCAAGACAGATGACCGCTATATAACGAGAATATGACAGCATGATGACACCTGCGTCTGTCTGTGTGTGTGTGGGGGTGAGCGTGTAAATTGTGTGTAGGGGTGTTTGTTTACAGAGATATATTAATGAAATATTGATTAGTACACATTACATTTGTTTATAGACATATATTAATGAAATATTGATTAGTACAATCTAGGAGATTTGTAGGGGGTCCCAAATATACGGTGGGGGGTCATAAATTTTTAGAAAGAAAAATAGGGGGAGGGGTCATAAAAATTTTTGATGACCAAAATGTAGGGAGTCACAAGATGACCACAGATAGTGTGTTTATTTTTTTCAAAAAGACTGATTTCAATACAATTTTAGTCTGTTTAGGGGTAAGGTGTATTGGTGGTGGTAGGGGTGTCGTAAAATTTTTGTTGCCAAAATAAGGGGGGTCGCAATTTTATTGATGCCCACTTTTTGTAAATTTGGTACCCCCCTTCCGAAGAAAATGATAAATGATAGCCCCCTTGGGTTTCAGGTCCCTAGCTATGCATTGTTACCAAATGTTAGAGCTTTTAAGACAGTGGTAAAATACAGAGAAAAATTCTATATAAAGGTTAGAAACTCCCATGTGAGTCATGTTTAGAGGGCATGCAAACACTAGACATAAGTACTAATATTTTCAAATTATCACTGGGTGGGAATACAGGCTCCCATTCCAGGAAACGTTAGTGTTTGGAAGTCAGGAAATAATATGATCCTAAAAAGGAAATTTGTCTTCCTCATGGGAAAGTTTAGCAGGAACTGAACAGATTCCCTTAACAAAGCTCTAAAGGCTAAGCTTAAAATGGAAGCAGGTATGGTGGGGTATTCATGTGGGATGTTTAGATCCCGCTTTAGATCCAGCTCTATAAAGATCAAAGACATTTTCCCATGATGGAGCTATAAGCCTATGGAGACATTTCTGTTGCAGATATTTTATTTAGTGCCAGCTCTGAGCTCTTATTATTTTAATCTGAATCAGGAACCTCCCTCTAAACTGTACATAGTAGAAGGATGAGCTGGCATTATTAAAGTTTGTTCGGTTTATATAAGGCAAAAAAAAATAAGATTCATAACACCGTGTATTGATATAGAATGGCATGCGTGCAGTTGGGTGCAATACTTGCGCTAGTTGTGTGTTGCGTAATGCGTGACTGGCACACACTTATGTGAATTTACGCGAGCGTGAGTTGGGACTTTATTGACACGCGCAGTAACAAAAGCCGAATAATTTCCTCCTTATATAAGCTGAACAAACTTTAACACCTTATGTGATCCAGCTCTATTGGGAAATGGAAGATCTGGATCAGGAACATTTTCCATAGTGTACTTGTTTAAATGGAAACAGCAAACAGGTATTTTGGGGTAATTCACATGGTGTGTTTAGATCTGGTTCTATTTGGAATTGAAGATCTTGATTAAGAATCAACAGAGCTGGAAAGCAATTGGATATTTCAGGGTTATTCACATGTGGTATTTTGATCCAGATCTGCACTGTATTTGGACTGTCTAAGGATAAGAACATCACCCTCCTGTGATAATTCATGTTCATTTGAATCCACAAATTGTGTTGGCTTGTTGTTGAGCTTTGTTGAGCTAGGAGTGACGGAATAGGAGTGGTGGTATATGTGAAGGGAGTGTAAATCAAAATACAAAGTTAAGACAATAGCTGGAAAACAAGGAAATTGAGACTAGGATGTGTAAATGGTAATTTACCAGAAGCAAGTTTTATACCATCCTTGGAGCAAAAGATTTAAAATTGCTAATTGGAGCAAACAAATAAATCCAGACTGTTCTGTTGTGGTAAGGTGTACTCCCTTCCTATACAATAATTGTAAGCAGAATTCAAGGAGATTTTACTCAAAGAGTATCGACTCAAAAATTACCCCAGTGCTATGGTAAATCGGCCATATTGGTTTGCCGCTCATAGAGGGCAATAGTGTAGGGCCTACCCCTGGTATTTGACGGCAAAAGCAAGGAATAGAATGACAATTAGCGTCTTTAAGCTTCAGCGTTTCAAAGGTTTTTTTGATCAATTCAAATGGTAAACAAATAGTCTGACTTGATCTTGCTGCTGCTGTTTGAGCATCCTCCCCTCTATGCAGAGAGAAATTCGCATCTACAGGAATCTCTAATATACAAGGATCTCCAATGTGTTGTTTTGCAGTTAAGTTTCTATCCTAGTCCAGGGAAGCCATCCAAAAGACAAATTATTTGAAATTCAACTTTTCTCCTCTGTGTTTTCTCAGCCTAAAGCCTAGGTGTGAGGGCATTTCCCAGTTACCCCTATTTTGGGTATTCCAGATCATTGCCATTTACCAGAACGATGAGGGATTTGAAGCAGTGACTAAGTTCTTGCAAGATCATTTCTGAAAGTGGATGACCCTCTCCCTCTGAACATAGATTTGAGAGTAGACACATCCCAGGTCTGAACAACCAACAAGGCAAATGCTTACTGATCAATATTACCTGTGTGTACAGAGGATATCAGAGCAGGTGGTAGCATGTATGGTAATGGCTCCTATATCATGGAATACATACATCATAATGATGATGAACATCATTATGAGAATAGCGATGAAATGTGAAATCATCAGGTGAATTAATGACCAAGTCCGGTGGTCACTTAATGATACATACCATGATGATCTAAGCATCTCAAAATGTGATACTAGTACTATTTTTTAGAGAGAATTCACCTGATGGATTGACAATTTCCTGCCTTCCTGTCATTGCCCGGTATGAATGACTGTCATTTTCAGAAAATGATGGTTAGGTGGGGGATTGATATAGCTAGAGTCTGGGATAAAGTACTACCTTTAGTCCAGTCCTGTTCAGAATTGATCGCCAGTCAGCGGCATCAGCAGAGGTGTGATTTGTGCGGGGGTGGGGTGGGGGGTAATCACAGCCCAAATACTTTTGTCAGCTAGTCAGGGGGAATGCACTAAGTTGGTGGAATTATGGTACTACAAAATTTGGAGCAGTCGCCCCACCTTTATAAACCTGTGCACTGCACTGTAGCCAGTTGTGACCAACACTTGCTTTCACGCTATATGCATTCGTTCTTGTTATCACTGTTCACACTATGTACTTGCAATTTTGGGAGAAATAGGATCTTGGGGGACTGAACCAGTTGTAGACTTTGGGGTATCTTTCTTGCTTGATATCAGATTGCATTATGCAAAACCTAGAACTGCCTGAGTTCTGTGATTGCGATATCCAGGAATTATAGGTAGGGTCAGTGGCAGACTGGCGGTGCCAAGAAAATTTTTCGGAGGGGGGGGGTGGAATTGGGCAAGTGAATTTCAGGGGGCAAAATCAACACATTTTGCGCGATATTGCCACTAAAAGTGGACATTTTTATAATTTTGGGTTTTTTAGTGGGGGGAGTTCTGACAATAAATGTTAGTTTTAGAATTCTTTGGGTTTTGAAACCTGTTGATAAAATTGAATGATTTGTCATAACAAATCTGTACGTACATGCACATAACCTGTCAAGTTTCTATTTACATTTCATCTGGTCATGTTTGGGGGCTGATGGAAGAAAACTCATGATGTATACTTTTTTTGATAACCCCATCTCATGAAACTGAATTACGTTCAATACATCTGTAACCATTTTTGTTATAAAAGCCATACAAAATAATGCAACTTTTAGATATGTTCAGATGCGGATGGATCTCAAATGTTTGAACCTCTGAATGTACAAAGGAAATCATCAGACACCAGCTAAAATGTCTGAGTCAACAATTGCTCAATGGGGTAATATAGATGGCAAAAATTGACCAGTCACTTTAACATCAAAAGTAGTCTTTGATGAATTTCATTTGGTGTTTGAGGTTGAAATTCAAAAGTGTGAAAACCAGCATATTAGCCAGGGCAAATTTGGGGGCTTCTTTTTTGGGGGGTGGAGGGGAAGGAGTCAGAAGCTTATGCCCCCCCTATAAAAACAATTGGCTGCAAAGACCACACTGTTTCACAACATATATAGTTTATAATGAAAGTTTGAAGCTCATCTGCTTGATAGAAACTTCTATGTCCAAGTTTCTGGCTGAGTGCACTTGGTGGTTTAGATATATCTTGGGGGTTTGCGCTGTGTTGTACCTAAGTTTCTCTGGAGGTGTCTAACTTTCGTCCATCTGCAAAATTTGATTTTCTGCATGTATGTCCTACACTGCTGACTGAACCTCAAAAGGATTCTGACCCTTTGAGTTTTGAGCCTCCAGTATAGACACCTACATGTAATCATCAAAATAATCTACTGTCAACTCTACCACTCAAATCATTGCTCAAAGATGAGTGAAACTGGACAAATCCCTGTCTATGACATCAGCACATGTCAAGTCCAGGAGATCAAGGTCAATAGTCAATGTCATATCCCTGCCAGTGACTCATCCTCTCAAGTAGACTTTAGAATACATCATAATTATTCAAATTTTGTTATCAAATTATTGGTACTTCTTGGTACTTGGGTGATATCCTCCTGAAGACGGACTTTTGACTGGAGATGAGAAGAGTGGTAGTTAAGGTTGGTTCTTGGGGGTTGGTTGTCTCTGAGGGGCAACATTACGTCACAAGCATATTTGTGATGCAGCATGTCAAAAGGGCCAGGGATGACTTTGCAGGTGAAGTCAATGTTGAATTCAGTGTTTCTGCTTTGAAAGGGCCAAATTTAGCATATGGATAGGTCTTTTTTTTTTAGATGTTATCAATTCTTTTGGAAAATAGTCCAATTTTGTTTCACTCTAGCCAAAATTTTTGAAATTTCCCTAAAATTTTTCGGGAAAGTTGTAAAAATTCAGACAATTTGTGTTAAATTTGGCCGAAAATTTTGAATTTTGGTATATCGATGAGTCCAAATTCCTTGCAAAATTGGTACATTGATGGGTCGACTTTCAAATTCTCAGTGGCACACCCAAACCAAACCTGAGTACCCCCATGGATTTAAACTGAAATACATGTAGCCCAATCATTTTGACTTGAAAGAATTTCGGATGAAATCCAACCATTCTTTAATCCACTTGTTGTTTTTAAATCAAATAAGAAACTTTTGAAATTGTTGGAACTTGAGCCATGGTTACATTTAGTGTACAATTGTTTACTTTAATTATGTACATTTCCGTCTTATTAAAGCACGCTGAATTAAATAATTAAATTCAGTCAATCAGTTGGTGAGTCAGTCAGTCAGTCAAATCAGTCCAGCAGTTTAGTCAATCTGTCAATCAATCGGTCAGTCAATCATTCTAAAGATGAGTATATTTTCAATTTAATTCCCCACTGCTCATTGGCTCATATAAATATGAATTCCATTGTGTGGAGAGTGTTTACATTTTGCCTGTCAATCAAATATCTCATTATTGTATTCTCCATTAATAGGCTTTTGATGGCATTAGATAAATGTGTGTTTAGGGGTGGGTTTGTTTTGAATGTTTTTACTGACAAACGTGGACCCCGCTATGACATTTGGCTCATAAAGTGCGGACCCACAGCAAGTGTGGACGTCCATGGTCATAAGAGGGAGGGATGCAGTACCAATACTATGGGGGTATACCCATGGTAGGTGTAATACCAGGTCCACAATTTGGCAGTTATGACATAAGTCCACGCTTTCAATAGTGAAATACATGTATCAGTGCGTAGAGGTCCATGGTTATGCTGTTAACTTCATTTGGAGCTCATAGGGTCCATGTTTGTTGGTGAAAATGTGTAGGGGTGTGTGCATGCATCAGGGGGTGCATATATTATAGATGTGTGTGTGTTTATTTATCATCTTTTGATATTGAATGGTTTGCAAGTAATGCAAAATTGGTACAGATGTCACACATGCATACTCAGCTTACTAGGTTAATGGATAAGGGCTAGGGTTATGACATGAATAGAGAAAAGTTCAGGACTATAAAATACCTTTTGCACATTTCATGTAAAAATACAAAAATTATGAAAAAATATGAAGAAAAACAGCAAACAAAATTAATTTACCAATGAAAAAAATCTTCTCTTTTTTCATTCTTTAGGACAGTTACCATATTTTTTTTGTTATTGAAAACTTGATACAGTAGAGACAAACATTGGTAACAAAGAAATATATAGGGCATGATGGCCTACAAATAGGGCATGATGCCATGGCATATTAATTGATTGGTAAAAATAAACCATTATAGAAAATCATTGTAGCCAAACAAAAAGAGAATTGGAGATTGAATGACATAGCTATGTATGATAAAGAGATACATGTAGAAGGGCAAGGTTATAGTTATCCTTGGCTAGTTAGGTAAAAGGCCAAGTAATAAAAAAATAAAGTGTTTCTTGTGCTGATTTTTTTTAATGGGTGAGGGAGGCCATTAATATTTTTTTTTTCAAGATGGCCGTTGTGTATAAAATGGCTGCTAAGACCATTGATCATATCTTTGTAGTATTATTGTTTCATAGTGTAGTGCATTTAATGCATTTTTATTGAGAAATAGTTGAAAATAATGCATACACAAACAAAAATAGGTATGACATATCTATTTTGAACATTTTTCCTGGAATTTCTATAGTATTTTTTGAAAATAACAAAAAAAATTGGTGCGGCATTAAAATTAATGAGGCGGGGACACACGAAACAAGTTTTTTTTTTTTTAACTTGGCCTTAAATGATTTTGTCTTCATCATTGTCTTGTCCATTATCTTCTATAAATAACTTTGTTGATTCTTGATCTTTGCCAACCCTCTTGGGAGTGTCATCTTCAACTCAAGGTAGTGATCCATTGTTTCATATTTAGCTATACTGAGTGCGGTGATTGGCAGCTCAATTGGTGGACGCCTTTTGTTCATTTCTTCCGATGACCTTATGAAATCAGCTGTCAATCACATTTGAAGAGCTGACAGATCCAGTGGGTGTGTAAATAATAAAGTGCAATCATTTTGTGCATAAGTCAGTTGCGTTTTACACTGCAGAGTGAGATACAATGTGGATTTTATTTGGATATTGTAAAACATGTTGAAGGATATGGAATACTGGAGAAAAGATGTGGAAATGAAGGATATATTTGCATATTGTAAGTACGCATGTATGTGGGAACAATAGGGAAAATTTGTCCAGGTGCTGTTAGGATGAAATTGGTACGAATGCTAGAGGAATATACTGGAGAATATGTATGTACATTTATATACGTCTGATGATCGAGTACCCAATGATCAAAAGTCAGGGTATGCCGTGAAACTCAGAGTAACGGTTGCCTTTCCAGAGGTATATACTTTGACATTTGTATGTACATTTATAAGTATAATTATTCAGTTTCTTTGTATTGTTCCATGAAGTGAAGAAGTTACATATTATATATGCCTACTTAAGTACTCAAGGGCATCAATCCAGGGTGGAGGGGGTGGGCCGGGCATTTATGTCTGCACAGGTTTAGATGGGGACACAATAATCAAGTGCCCCCCCCCCCCGCCATTTTGGCAACTTTAATCGTAATGTTCAGTGTTCGAATTAAGGAAAAATAAATGGTTGTCCCACGGACAACCAGATTACAATTTCTGGTTGTCCGTCTCAAGTTTTTGGTTGTCTGTAGGCCTACAACGGTGACAAAGGCTACAGATTTATGGTTGTCCGGTGGACAACCGAATCAGTATTCTTGGTTATCCGGCGACTTTTTTAGTTGTCCCGGGCGAACAGACAACCAAAATTTCGAACGCTGGTAATGTTACAAACATGTGTTTTGATTGAGCAAGCACACAATTACAGTGTAGGGCCTATATTAGAAACCTTAGGTCACATTTTGAGGTCTGCTACTGGAATCAAAAAAATAATGTAAAAATGTGCACCAAATGACTTCATTTGGGGCATCATTGAGAATAACCCCGACACTTCCCGGCATTATACCCACATTTTGAGGTCTGTGGTTATCCAATAATGGGTACAAATGTGTACCAAATGGTTCAATTTTGACTTCGTTTTGAAAACATTTTCAGCTTATGAAATTGAGATACCCCAGACTAAAAGACTATTATATGCTTCCCCAGTACCCATGACTTGTTGGTACATTTCGTCACACACCAGTACTAGAATTCTCTGATCAATGGTGTGTTTAAAACCAAATTTACTTCAATTTGGCATTACTTCACGCACATTTCTTCCAGTAAACCAATTTTAGGTCCGGGCTAGTAGGATAGCTTGGAAATTTTGGATGATACCCTTTCAAAAAGTGTAGAAACATTTAGGAGGTGGGTAGAAATTTGCAATTTTGTACCTTATGGTCGCAATAAGCTCAGCTCTATCACTCACTATTAGTAGGAAGCAAAATACAATTAAGAAAATTGGCATTGTAGGTACAAGCTTATAACTTAGCAACCAAGTATACAAGGGAGTATATAAGGGTAAAGGGTTTCATCAACAGCATACTTGCTTACAGGGCAAGTCGTCGATGATAACAACTCAATTTTCAAAATTGCTTCCTTTTGCCTGATTGGGATCAGATGTGTCGCGTATCTTAATTTGTGTGATGAAAAGTTGCGGGATTTGTCCGTGGCATATGATAGCATACATGTTGGATAATATCGCAAAAAAGGAAAGATTGAGGATTTAACGCCCACTTTGAAGTGTGGATGGGCTCAGGCTGGGGGCCTTTGGTCATGAATGAGGGGGCTCAAGTCTCCCTGCCACCCTCTAATTACACTCCTGAAGAAGGGTTTACAGGAGGGGAGGTTATACAATGTGGGTAACCATCAAGATCTGAGCTGGCCAAAGTATGGTTCTTTGTTAAATGTAGTTCGAAGTTATCAAAAAACCAAATTACTCAAAAAGTAGAGTGGCTATGGCATTTGACAGCTATTGCTGCCCTGCTTGCTACAGCCCTATGTTTCAGCATACTAGTATGTGCACGGAGCTGACTTTCCTTTACATGATAGGCTCACAAGTATTGCCAATCTATTCCTGGAATCAGATGAGCTTGTACTAGCTACAAAAGATCAACTTTTCACTTGCTATTTACCCCCTTGTTATGACATACACTTTCCCCCACCCTTCAGTTGTCAAGAGAGTCTAGGTTATACCACCTTTCCTCTCCTTGATCAAAAACAAGGGATAGTAACTTTGCCAAACATGTACACATCCAAGTTCCTTCCCCTATTGGTGATTGATTCACCTACCATGTGTGTCTAACGAAAACACACACAACCCTAGCCTGTAGGCCAGGCTGCACGCGCATGTTCACGCACGCAGGCTAACACACACACACCAAGTAGCACAACATCCTGCTTGCAGTAGCACATGATTGTTAATAGTTTTAGCTGGGGTCGAGATAATCCTCAGACCCTCAGCTTGTGGATCCTCAGGTTACCAAGTAAGCAGGATACTTGTAGTATCGTTGTCATATCAAGATGCCAGACAACCATTACTACCACGCATGCTGCTTCAGTAGCCCTCCTCGCTCGATCGGCAAACTTTTCAACTTCTCCGAGGATGTGGGCTGTATCCAAGTAGTCAAACTTAGTCATCTTATATGAGTCAAGACCAGAGGCTATTTTTACTGTTACACACCGATTACAATCGTATTACAAACTATTTTGGCTGTCATAACTTACCCATTTTGTTATGTATTACCGCTAAAATTAAAACTGTAGAAAAATGAAAAGTAGGAGCTTCCTTTTTACATGATTAATAACAATACTCGAGAAATTTGAAATCGTAATCAAGGTCGGACAGAATCGCACTCCGTAAAGCCCAATTACCCCTGCCGAAATGCAGCCCCCAAGAGGTTTCGCGCTACATTTCACTGAATCAACAGATGTTAGTGAAACCAGGGTAAGATAAGACGAAAGGCAGGAAGACCTCTGACAGGCCGCGGACGGATTGGTGCGAGGGTATATCAGGCTGTTCTAGATACTATACAAATCTGGAACATAGCTCACATCACGATCAACTGAGTGCCATGTGTCACTAACATCACTTAACCAAAAGGAGTTTAGGGATAAATTCACCGTTGAGTGACTTGAAAAATGCCTGGTCATAACGGCCACTTTGACCCACTTAAAAAATTCCCGGACATGTTTTGGGTTTTTTTCGTCGCTGGTGATCGAAATATTGTAATTATACATTGTACTACAAGTGGATTAAGCTGTTAAGGAAGGAGGAAGGAGTGGAATGAAAGAAACGAGGGAAAATAAAAGTAGCTTGCCCTAGAAAGTTGCTGCTGCTTGGAGGGCGTGTTCCATCAAGCAACATTGTCTGCGACATGTGTAAAGGCCAACATTACCACCCTTGAATGTCTACGTTGTCACTCCTATTCAGCATCAATTAAGATGCAGAAGAAAGAGATTTTCTGCTGTGTAACCCATTTCTAACAAATCGGGGCTTCAATAGGATTTATTACTCATTTCTCGACCTGTCCGAATTCATAGCCAAACAAATCATGGGTTCTAAATCCGCTCTGTCAAATGTACTCTACCACACATGAAACATTCTTTTTATATATTTACATAGCTTTTTTTATACTTAAGCTTAAGCTTCATTAAATTAATGGTAATAGTTCGACTTAATGTATAACATTATCTTTAATTCCCCTAGAGGGGTCAGAAAATGTTACAGGGGCGAACTGTTGTATGCCAATATTTATCATCAGGGGGAAGAAACAGAAACAAATGTATGTGGAGAAAGTAATCAAAATTGACTTGACTCAAGTGCTATCAACTTAAAATATATTATAACGTAAGTTCATAAGATAGATCCCAAGGCGAGTGCGAAATAGGTTAAGATAATGAACAATTCTAAAAAAAAAAAAAAGTAGCTTAAATTTTTAAACTAAACAATTGTTGTTGATAATGAAAACAAATTTTGACTGAAAGAGAAGATTAATTGAGGTGGTGCAGTGTTTAGTTTGGTCATTGTAAAAAGTGCAATGATTAATTGGATGGTTACCATAGGTAACAGTGGCCATTTTGTTTTTGTTCTTTTGTGTAAGCTTACCTGAAGGGAACAGTACATCATGTTATCGTCATCAAGATCAAAACAGATTGATATAAAGTCGGCGCCACTGAGTGCCATTCTGAATTTGAAATCATCTTTGTCTGTCGGCTTTGCGCTTTGTCGTCTAACATTTTGTGAATGACAGTTATTACAGCCCTTATTATGATTATTGTTATGGTTTGATTTGTCTATATACTACTGTCAGGGTCTCTATTGTCAGTTGTATTGTTGTGCGGTATGCAATAATATGAAATATCATAGTGGATTTAAAGGGTGACAGGTAATTCAGCCTACCTCACCTCCATCAAGGTTGGCAAATGCATTGGGCTGTTCCAATTGAAATCCACACTACCCCTGTGGAAGATTTTGGAAATATCTTCCATAGAGGGAGTATGATTTTCAAATGTAATTGGTTAGGTTTAATCATTTTGAAACCCATACTCCCCCTATGTTAGGCTTTACCTATATCATACACAACTGGAGTGAGTATTTCAAATAGAAGTTACCCAATTGTCTATTGTATTCAAAACCATACTTTCTCTGTGGAAGACTTTAGCTAAATCTTCCACAGGGGTAGGGGATTTTAAATGGAATAGCCCATTATAGAATTCTCAGTATAGGCCTTATCAGAGATATAATAGAAAAGTTCAAAAAACAAGGTCTGTAAATGCCTTTTTATGGGTAAAATACACCATTAGCAATACCATAATTACTTCAGCTTTTGACACTGGATCAAAAGAAGGTAAAAGTAAGATTAATGACTTGTCTCTTTTTCTCATATTTACCATTTTTCAGTATTTGATTTTCAATGTTATTAAAAGATTTCTTTTAAGATTATTGATGTAAACAGTGGCACCGCCATGGGGGGAGCAAATGCCCTCCAAAAAATTCCACTTTTTGCATCAATTTTGTTGATTTTGCCCCCCTGAAATTCACTTTTCCCACCCCATGCCCCCCACCTAAAAAAAAATTCCTGGTGCCGCCACTGGTTGTAAAAACTAGAAAATTCTATTCCAACTGACCAGCAAGGAACTAAAAGGATGGATTCAAAAGGACACAAGTGTGTCATACTAACAAAGAGTAAATTTAAAAATAGCGCCTTTAAAAGTGATGTTATACAATTATTCTTATTGTTATTTTAATAGTATTAGGCCTGTATTTGGTGCTGATTCTTGCTGCAAAGGTTATTTTAAGGTTAGCCGAGAGTTTTTCATGCGCTTGATTTCAGAGGGGCGTAAGTTCATAACAGAAACAGCCATGCAGAAAATGAACAAGCGCATTGGGACGTGAGGCCTACTTTACAATAGAATATTGATCCACGGTCAAGACATGAAACTTGGCTTAGCTCGTGCCGGAGCTCGTGAGTCGGGGCGGGGGGGTGTCATGAGGGGCGGCATGCCGGGTCGGATGCCGAGGGAGGGCACAAGCCGTTTTCGGCAATTTTCATAAGGATTTTATAAATTTTAAATATAACATCAACAACAGTATCAAAAAGCAATTATTTGCAAATCGAATTTGGGAATTTTTTGAGAATATTCAAAAAGACAGACTTAGCAGGCCTACAAATTTCTGAATTATATAAAGTGAAAAACAATCAATTACGATTCACTGCAGTCAGCGAATCAATTAAATAAAACTAAAAAGAAAGGAGCAAGAAAGAATAAAGAAATAGTGAAAAAGAGAAAGAAAGAGAGAGAGAGAAAGAAAAAGAACGACAAAGAAAGGAAGAAAGAGAGAAAGAAATAAAAAAAATGAAAAAAGAAAAGAGAAAGAAAAGAGGAAAGAAAGAAAGTAAAATGAGAAAAGAGAAAAAAAGGAAAGAAAATTCAGCCACACGGGACTCGAACCCACAAAAATTGTTCATAACAGATTCCCAGTCCAACGCCCTATCCACTCGACCATACATCAGCTTACTTAAATTTCTTTTTTTCTCAAGCGGATATGTAACTATTGATGCAATTACTTAATGATTACAATCGCGTCCGCACAATGGCTCTTAGAATAAACACGCATGTCGGCGCTGAAATTTTGAACGAAGTGATGGAGGAAAAACCTCGTTTTTTCAATACTAGCTTCAATTTGGAGTGAAAATCAAATGGGATAGCAATTGGCAGAATGTTGAGAAATAATGTAGGTATTCAGATGTCTAAATTAACGCCCGTTATCAAGATATCGATAATTTCACAAAACAGTTTTTTCTCAGACAAGATTCTCGAAAATGTTCCCCAAAAACGGGCTTTTTAAATCTAATCGGTACTGTATTTGGTTCTTCCCCATGGCAACATTATTTCTTTAATCGATTTGTAGTACAATACAAAAAGGAGAAAACAATCACTCGGGCGTGGTTTTATACGGAGCGAACATTTGAAAAAAACTGCATGGAACGTGTTTTTGATCTTGTGAACATGGTGCGTAAAAATGATTTAAACGAAGGATTTTCAAACGGATTCTAATTTTTTTTATAAACACACAAAAATAATGTAAAGATACATCCATGCACCAACATTTGACTCACTGCGATATTTGATTGCTGAGAAAACGCGGTTTTAGAGAACAACTTTATAACGCCTTTTATCGCTTTTTTATATCGCTTTCTTCGTGTAACCTTAATAGCTATAGGCTGACTAGGGTAATCAGCTTGATCACCTGTACAAAGGGACAGGGCTGTGTAATGCTAAAAATGCTGGTCAGTGTTTTGGACCACTATGGTCAGTAACTTACAATTATATGTAAAGTGCAATGATAAAGTGTTATTGTGTCATAAAATCTGTAGCTAAATTTGTAAAATCATCCTTTTTCATGAACCATAAATTTAAATTGAAACCAATTTTGCTTAAATGTATCACAAAAAGGTAACACTTCTATTTGACAATAAGAGCATTGTATCTAATATATAAAAATTGCCCCAAACAATGTCCATACCTCTTACAGTCCACGCAGACCAAATATTGCACCGAAATAATGAAAGCAAAATATTTTAGTCCAGATCATTTCAAACTGTTCTATCAAATACAAATAAATAATGAAAACACTTCCATTTCTTGACATTTTCTATCAAAGTCATATATGTTTGATAAGTTTGAATAGAATTTGTAATAAAGCCGTATTGTATTAACTACACCCTTTGACTGATGTATGCATACAATGGTATTAAAGTTAGTGGTATAGAGGGAGGACAAAAAAAGAAATAGTACTTATTCCAATCATAACCAATTAAGTGTAATAATTATTGTCAATGTTGTAGGGTTCATTTCCTGTGAGGTCCTTCTGTCACAGAAACTCATGGGTGAGGACAAAGTTCTTTTATCACAGTACTTAGTATGACCTTTGAATATATTGGGTACAAAAACTCATACTCTTCAACTGGAGGTCAAAATTGAGTAAGGATTCTTAAATGGAGTTCAATGAAATGTGTCTTTGGAATGAGGCTATTTTTTGGTTCATAGTGACAGGGTCTCTAATATCATAAAGTACACTTAACCACTATTCATCACTACATTTCTGATTTGAAAACGGTAACAAAAAGTGGTAATTCCGCCGCTATTATCTGGCAGAATCTATGCATAGAACGCTCTATCAAACCTGGTAGTGAATAGTTTCAATTGTGTGCGATTTGTGAACCGTAGTGGGTTAAGGTTTGATATTATCTGTGTTGGATTGGAGATGTGATGTGAGTTAACGTGACAGCAAATCACAAGTAAGTTATAAACGGACTCGTTGTTGTCGGGCTGCCGCGATGGTCATCAGCTGTCACGGATATGTTGGAACAAAACACAAGTATTGCACGGCGGCTCCCGCTTGCTAATTATACACTATATATTTGATGGATAGTTTGGCTGATGTGAAATGCTCATATGCAGCATTTGTCTTGACTACTTTCTTTACTGGGTGATGTGATCGAATCGGAAAGGGCCAAGCGCCATTGAAACACCCATCATTCATGTGGAATTATGGTCTAAATTTGTCGCGTCATAAAACATTGTTGATAGCTGGAGTTGGTGGCAGGCTAGGTAAGCTTATGTATGTGTAGTTGGAAGTTGCATTACTCCCTATACAAAAATCCACCTCTTTCTTAACCCATGAGACCTTAAAAGGGGAGCAAACACTCCCCACGGCATTAACTAGCAGATAAAGTGCTGACAAGAAAGAAATCAAGGAACAAAAACTATGAAATGTTTATGTTTAATTGAAACTAGTCAAAAGTAATGATGGTGCAATGTGTAGAGCACACGATTGACATATAGAGGGGATACAGTGTGTAAGCTTTTCAGATCCCATTCACGGCATCGGACTAAATAAGCGCGCTTTTGTTATTTCAAGGTCTGATCATCTTGTTTGCGTTTTCAATTGTGACAGCAGTATCTCTAGTTGATGCCTCCGTAGCGAGATCTCAATCGGGCTCATTGAGTGGAATTAAAGCGTACATTGAACATTATCTAAACTTGGCTAAAAGGCCAACGCACGGGTTTTACCTGCTTTTGCCTATAGGCTGCTGGTTTTTGGCAGCGTTGTGTAATCAGAGATGATATATTAGCACTGTGAACCTGGAAAAGCTGTGGTACGCTGTTATTGTAGCCTTAGATTCTGCTATTTGATTTGTCATTTTTGCAGCGTTCTTGATTAGAATGCCTGAATCTAGTACTTAGACAAACTTAGCTGTATTATTGTGACATCTACTTCATATTAGTTGGCAGATGATGAAGTAATAACTCTTATGAGATTGTTTTTTGTGTCTTGGAGGAAGATGTTAACTTGCCGAGTAGGATAATATGTATTGAATAAATTTAGCATGTTGTAACTCCTTAGAAGTGTTTTTATAGAAATACATAGAAATCTTGATTATTATTGCAATTCTGAATTATGCTGCTACTAAAACTTTATTTTTTCTGTTTTTGATATCTTCTTGCCAAGTAGTGTAATATTTATGTTCTGTACATTATATGCGGTTGACAAAACTTTATTCTGTCTGTTTTGTGTGTGTGGGGGGGGGAGGGTGTGGGTTGGCTTAATTTACCTGTGGTGCATGTGACAATCTTTTTACTGATAAACATTTGCATAGGAACCACATAGCCAGAGGCGAGGTTTATTATTGTTTGGAGATAATATACAAATTTATTAGTAATATTATATCATGTGTATGCAGTAGTGTAGCCAGGAAGAACCAGGGGTAAACTGCCTCCTAGAAATTTTTTTAGAGATAAATTGGGGATGGCAAAAAGTGCAATGGCCTTAAAATAACTAAAAATGGGACAAAAGGTTGACTAATGGGGGGGGGGTGAAAATTTGGCATATTAAATATTAAATAGTATAGCCTCTGAACTTTGGATCATGTGGGTTCGAACCGGGTAGAATTTTAATTCTAAGAAATTTCTTTTTCTTTTGTTAAGTAAGAGAGGAAATAATAAGCAATAAATCAGTTGGATAAAATTGAATACAACAGAATCTAGCCTCATATACTTATGTGCATCATGTACATGTATTTATGCGATGCAAATGTTGACCAAAAAAAAAAAAAATATAGCAAATAAATTAAAATTATACTAATTGAAATTGCACTTAGTAAATTGCATTCTGACATATGAAAAAATGCTCATTTAGATATAATTTCTTGGTATTTACCGATAATACACTATTTGCGTGCATACCACCATCTGTGAACACTTTTTTAAAATATTTTTTCATCATAAAAAGAGCAAAAAACAATTTTTTAAGGGGGTGATACCCCTGGAGCTTATTCCCCAATCACTCACGTTCACTTAAAGGAGGATTTTGTGATCCTAGCATCCTCTTTTTATGACATTTTTCAGTAAATATTCACGAAAAAAGCTTATTCCCAAAATTTCAGTTGATTCTGATTTTGCGCTTATGAGTTATGCATGATTATGTGTATTACACTGCTCCATAGGCCATGTGTGTAATTTCGTTCTGGTGCACCAGAACGAAATTCAAATTTGACGATATTTTTGCTAAACGAAATAATCTGCAAGAAATTTTTGGTACATAAACATTATGTAGCCAGAGGTTTCCAGTGGTATAAAAATCTCAACTTTTTTTGAAAAAAGTGGGGGATGAGGCTGTGGATCACGAAATGCCCCTTTAAAAGAGCCATTCATGGACCTTCGCAATTTAGAGCCTAGCATTAAAATCGGGCTAGCTTCAACCCTGATTGAAAATTTGCTTTTAATATTCGAACAATTGTCATCCTCACATTGATTTATACTTGTTTACAAATAGGTGATTTATGTGTGTTTACAAACAAGCGGTATAACTAAGAAAAATACTCTAAAACTTGACATAATGTAAACAATCCTATTTTTCCAAAACAGAGAGAATAGAATAGGTCTGTGCGCCAAACAATCATGGCATTCTTGTATAAAATTCCAGGGATAAAGCTACAAGACAATGAGCAATAAGGCCGCCAAATGTGACTTCTGTCAAGTTCTTTGTAAGAAATCTGATGGTCTACAAGTTCTGTATTATGGCGCATATTTGCTGGTACTTAATCAACAGAATACCTTCAACACAGTTGTTTTCATGCCAATCATTGCTCTGGGTTAAATATATCACTAATAGGTAACGATGTGCACTAGAAAAATTTGTTACTAATACTATGCTAGAATTTGGTTTCATTGAGTGAAAATACGGAGAACATTACAATTATTTCATCTGAAGTTACTCCAGGTGGTGCCTAAATTTTGGGAAATTTGTGCATCCCATTTACTTGGACAAAATAATGTAACGTATTGGCATTTGTGTTTCAATATGTTATGTGAGCATGCGAAATGTTGACATCATTGTAGTATCTAACTTTTGTATCTTTGTTTATAATATAACCAACCGCTTTTTAGCATTTAACTCAATGCAAAGACCGGGAGACTGAAATTGGTCTATTTCTATGCTGAAGATGTAATGATTGATTCATTTATCAGTAGTGGTGCCATGGGTGAGGGGGGATAGAGGCATGTCCCCCCCCCCCCCCTTGCCAATACAAATCACCAAACATGTGCTGGAAAAATATGTTTTAGACAACAGTCAAGGGTTCAATTTCTAAGTTTAGTAAAATTCCATGATGTTCCTGATAACTAATTTCCATCTTTCCTTTGTATCTTACAGGGTCTGGGGAAGGAGGAGAAGAAGAAGGTGATGGAGACGGCAAGCAGGCTTCCTCCCCATCCTCCCAGCAGGAACCAACATCACCCAAAGCTTCAGATGATTCTAGTGATGATACACAGCAATTATCTGAGGAGGAGACCAAGTAGTACCTCCCAAATCACCACAGAAGGTACCACAGGAACCAAAACCAGAGCAACCATCTACTGTAACTGCTACTGTCACTTCAGAGGAAGAATCATCACCTCGAAGTTTCACCGCTGGTTTCACCACGACTACCATCATCAGTGGAAGTCAAACCTGAAAATGGTACATGTACCAAAAGTGATTGTCCTAGTGTAGTGGTACCAATACCAAAACGTGAACAATCAGTGGAACCAACAATGATATCCACTAAAAATGAACACATTGAGAAACTGAAAGAGACATTGAATTTCAATCTGTTGAACAGCAAATGGAGGGAGAATGTGATCAAGAGTAAGAGTTATCATCCATCTGATTCACTGTCTAACAGACAGTTGTCATTGGATAGTTTTAACAAAAGGAGACCACCTGATACGGTGCAGAGACTCCCGAAAGCGTCCGTGGAGAAGCGTTTCGAGAAAGCTTACAGAGCAGGAGAGTCGCAGACAGTAATTCTGTGTCGGAAAGATCATCCCGTGATACGCAACAGAGTAAGCGATCTCTGGGTCCCCACCCAACTGAAATACCATTGAAAAAGCATCACAAGATGCCTGTAACCCGTCCAATGTACGATTCAGACTCTGATAGCGAAGAAGAGTATCAACACAGAATGTTTCGGGGACTCGATAGGAAACTGTTTTCCCATCCAATGTTTGCTTCTCCACCCCCTCCACCGCCACCTGCATCAGAGCAAAATGAAGCTCTAGATTTGCGGGTGAAAAGGCAATCGAAAAACTCTGAAGGCGCAGAGCATATTGATGCTTTGTCGTTAAACACCAAGATAGAACGACACGATGATAACTGCAGCAAGTGCGAGTCGGGATCCTCACAGTATGTTCACAATAAACTCGTCAAAACTGTGTTTTGTGAATCTGTACCACGCGATGTCCTTGCTAGTGTATCAAGGCTTCAAACGGACTATAGTGTGCTCCCGTCGCGAGTGAATCTTTGTCGAGCCGTTAATGGTCGATGTAACTTTGTTGTGTGCACAGATTGTTATCAAGCTTTTCCCAATGTTGGTATGCTCTCATTACATCTCATTGCTACAGGACATTCAAGCACTAAACAAGTCAATACAGAAGCGCTCCTCCAAAGAGGATATCTTGCACTGGTACCTCCCAGGACTGAATTCTTTAGCACCTGTGCATTACGCAGAAAGCAGCGGACACCTACAACAGGTGGTCGTAAGGAAGTTTGCGTTTACACGTGTAATGTGTGCTCCTCGTCATTTCCAGACTTTTTAGACTACACCGTCCATCTTACGACAACCGGACACGACAAGACGGAGAAAGTGTCCAAACCGTCAAGGAAGCTCAGTGCTAGCGATTATCCGGAGGAAATACCAGTGAACCAAGTTATGAAATGTTTGATATGTAACGCGTCCTTCAGAACACTTAAAGACTTAACAATGCACATGGTACGTACTAAGCACTACAGTCACGTACCAGTACACGACAGTGTACTTTATTCCAAACTCGGTAATAAGGAGGATTATCATATTGACGAGGATGAGGAGATGTGTATAGATAACGCAGCTGTGAGAGCCGAACAAGTCCCTCCTCGGCCACAAGTCACACATCCTAGCTTGTCTCCGACAGTGCGGAACTTTAGAAATCATCGGAGAGAAGAGAGACATCATCACAGAAGTGAGAAAGAGCATAAACAACATGATCGTCATCACAGAAGGGATGTAGATCATAAAGAGGAACGACACCCAAAGGAACAAAGACTTTCACGAGATGATAGATCTTTGAGGGAGGAAACGTGTAACAAAGACGAAAAGCACCATCATCGGTCAACCCAATGGCAGGAAGAAAGCGAATGCATCACAAAGATCCAAAACAACATTCTCATCCTCGCAAAGATGATAAAAAGCCATCGTCTGAAGATGGCTCTGCATCGTCAAACACAAAGCAAGCATTGAATCAGATGCTTGCTTCCAAGCGACGTTCTCCGAAATCTTACGAGGATGAGAGTCAACTGAAAGGACTCGGTAAAAAGAGCAGGTCACTCAAGTGTATCGGTTGCGAGCATCTATTTGCAGATGTTCCAAAGTTGTCAAAACATATGAAAGAAACTGGACATTATATGATACCACCTGGGCCTGAGGATGTCGATCAGAGAATTATGCATACCAGTTCTTTGTCGACACCTAACGGAAAGTACTCGCCAATAAAAATGGCATCATCATTAGCGAAACATCAGCAGAGAGATTCCAAAACAAAAAGTAGAGATTACGCAGATGAAGATGTTGTTGTCAAAATGGAGGACTACTTTGCTGATGATTCTGATGACGAGGAAGATTTATTTAACAGAAATGACAAACCAGAAGTTGAAAAACTGCAAGAAAAAGTTGATAGCATGTTTAGCGATTCGGGCGGAGAAAGACAACGCATCAACCACAAGTAGCGCCCTGTTGTTGAATGCGTAGGAAAGCACGTCGACCCAGATAACTTTGATGTTGTATTTCCGACCGGATCACGGATCGTGGGCTCGCCGTTAGGGTCCAATCCTCTAGGTAGCTTAGCCTCTATGGTAGAAACTGCTAAAGAAATGAACTTTGCTCGCACCGCCTTCACGGCAAATTCAGAGCGGTGGTTCAGACGTGCGATGGATGAGCCTGGGTGTAGCTTACAAGCTGCTAGTGATGACACTTATAAACTGCTGCAGCTGCGGCAGCGCCGCAGCAGTTGTTGCTGCCGCTGCAGAAGCAGCAAGATCAGCAGCAGCAAGAGCAGCTGCTTGGCGGCAAGAAGTTCCGTGCTCGTATCCGCATCAGCTAATTATCCATCTGTAATTAGTCCTACTTCAATGGTTAACACGATGGCGATCAAGAAGGAGTGGGATGATGCTCAAATTCTTGCTAAATGTGCTAAGAAGCACAAGGAAGATGGACTAAGCAACGTGACAGTTGCAGAAGCCATTGAGAAAATTCTCTCCTCATCTTTCAGTTTTATCAAAGATGAAGAGAATAACACCTCACTCCGAAAAAGTTTAGAGAGGAATGTTCCAAAACGGAGGAAGCAATCGTCTTCATCGAGTGATGTTATGTCGCCCAAACGAAATGAGGATGATGTACCAACACACGATAAAGAGGATAAAATTGCTTCGCAAGAAAAGCAAACAGACGAGGAGACAGAAAAGGAAATCAAAGATACAGACTCAAGGACTGAATCACAATCAAGCACTCCTTGCCCTATGGAGCAAGAAGATGTTACTATTGAAAAGAGAGACATTGATATGAAAGTGGAAAAGCCCACTTCCCCTGCTGCTGCTGTTGGACATGCTACACCACCAACTCTTGCGAATAGTCCTTCTGAGAGTGATTCGCAAGAAGACATGTCCACTGATGAACATGTCTCGAATAGTAACAATGACATTGATAAATCAAAAGAGAGCGCGATGCCAGAGCCTGCACAGCAGGTGTCTGTGCTGTGCGAAAACCGTCGTGTCACACGCAGAACTGCTAAGTATCTGACGCAAACTGAAAATGGTGATTGCAGAAAATCACCTTTGGCTAAGCCAGTTGCCATGGCAACCTCTATTCCTCTTCCTGAACCAAAAGAGACTAGTCCTAAGTCGACCCATTCAGAGGAGATGATGTCCGAGACTGAAGCAGAACAGGATGTGCGCATAAAACACGAGTTGCGAACACCCTCGCCTGTTCAAAATGGTGCTAAATCGCCTGAAATGCAATCTCACTCTGACAGAACAGTATCACCGTGTAATGAAAGCAACCATTCATCCAATCACGAGCAAAAAAGCCCGCTTAATCACCGGGAACCAAGTCCTCGTAACCACCAACAAGCAAGTCCGCATAATCACCGACAATCAAGTCCGCACAACCATCGCCAACCGAGTCCAATAAATCATCAGTCCAGTCCTGCTAGTTCAGTAGTACAACCAAAAGACTCCATATGTATGCCTGCAAAAATTAAGATCAAGCAAGAACCACGGGATGGTACGCCGAGCCCGAATCACCATAGATCAAGCGCAAGTCCAGTATCCAAACCGCATAATAACAACAATACAGAGGCGCAGCACCCGCACATCAAAGGGCCAACTTCTTCCTCGTTATCAAGAACTAATAAATTCAGCGGATTTTTAAACAGCATCCCTAGTAAATACAACTGTCAATCTCCATTTTCGTCATCCAATTCCAACCCACTCCAAGATCTGGACAAGCTTGTCAACAGTACCACGAGTACGATTCAGTCTCCAGCGCCACCAAAGATTGCGAAGTTTTCTGCCGAGGTGTTCGGGAGGCGGTACATCAAGAGACAGCAAGATTTGTATATTAATCCAGCAAGTGAGAATCACCTGAACACAAACCCACTAGAAGAAATGGATAAAATGGTTAATGCTACAAAAGAAAGGTTTTAATCAGGGTAGGAAAGCCTTCCCATAATGTATTGTTGAAATCAAAAGAAATTGTCGTCGTTGGGCAGGAAAAACCTCATGTGTCATTGGCCCCTGAACATGCTTAAACCAAAACCTCCTATGTAATTGGTTGGCAGTTTTGTTTTATACATGTTCAGGGGCCACAAACACATAGGAGGTTTTTCCTGCCCAACGACATTGTGCTATAATCAGAGACTGAATTACAAAAACTAGTTTGTGTCTGACGTCATCTGTCATTCAAACTCAAAAACAATTTTTGATTGAAATTTTCTGAAATGTGCAGCAGCGGTAAAATGGTGTGCTCTATGCTTATTTTTGCATCTTCAAACATACAAACCATCTCAAAAGTTAGGCCTTGGTAATTAGAAACTACTTTACTGAAGGCACCACGTCAACAATGCCTAGAAAAGTTGCTTTTTACTTAGTAAAAGTCCGTCATTTTACGCCATTTTTTGTGATTCCTTTCTTTGATGAAGGCACCAGATGAATCAACCTTCTTTTTACGCACTAGTAACCAATCACAGGCTGTGGGGAGTTCATGGTCAGATGCAAACTAGTCTTTTAAAATTCAGTCTCCGATTATATACTTTGCTAAATACAATGCCCGATACAATGCTCTTGGTAACTTTTAATTAGACTTAAAATGGATGTAGATGAACAATGACTCCATTTTCTCTGATAGTGTATTGGTTGAGGGATTTCCAATGCGTATGAAAACCATTTCAACAAATGTTCATGAACAGGGCCATGTGTAGGAATAAGATGCACAATACTGTGAAATAGTGTTTCAAAATTCTCTATCCAACTTTTGTGAAAAGTCATCAAATTCAACTTCTAGCAGAACTAGATTTACTGGAATGTAATATTTACATTAAAAGTCTCATCATTTTATATATTTATTTTATTTATTTATTTAAATGGTTAATAAGGTGCTCCCTATCAAGCTTTGTATGGTGCAGTATTAATTGTATTTTTAGGCCAAAAAATAATGTTTTGGTTCTCATCCCCTTCTGCCTTAATTTCTGGAATTGTCTTTTTTTTAAATAGATTTTGGACTGCTTAAGGAAAACTTTATACATATAAATAAGTTTATAAGAGAACAAAGATCACTTTCAAGTCTTTTTGTGGTACACAAGGGGGTTGTTTATCCCTTAAAATTTCACATTTGAAAAGAAAAAATGGCCTCCTCTTCCTTTCCTCGAGCACTGGTGGAAAAGACTACGCTCATTTTACATTGAAGGGGAAAAATCTCAATCCCCCATCAATTCATGAAAATCTTCTGGATGATAACCAAAACAGCCATTTTATATGGCCTAATACAAAACTATTTAGTATTTAAGACAAGCCACGTGCTATATTCTTGCCAGGTAATATAATTATTAACACTATCAGCCAAAATAGTCTAATTTACTATGGCAAAGTTGATAAACCTCCATTCTACAATAGTGTGTCAAAAATTGACCTCCAATGTGGAGGATGAGGTACCCAGCACATTGAAAGGTCATTCTGTGAATGTACAAATGTACAGGGGTTAATGAACTGTGTTATGACAGATGAGAATATTTTGTCGAGACATCAGTCTATTAAATGGAATCCGTAGATGTCATAGTGTGTTTATAGTGCAACCAAATCAAATCAGGAATTCAAAATTTGTTTAATAATTTAGTTTCTTTACATGAATTTTTATCTGTAATTTGTCAGTAAAGAGCAATTTTAAATTCAGATTTTAGCTTCAGATTTTATTTCTGTATGGAATCTTGCAAAAAATATGATGTGTTAGCTTCCAAAATAATATCTAATATCTGTCTGCAAGGTTTTTTTTAAAAAAGGCAATTTTTAGCTCTCCAAATAAATTTCTGTCTAAAATGTACTATATAGAAAGAGGTTCGGATCTACAGACAGTAGTTAAATACTTATGCTAAATCATCAAAACATTATATTAATTATTAAAATGTTTTTGTTAATTTCTCTGTAAGAAATGAAAACTATATAACATAGCACAACACTTGACATTAACTATAATGCAATTCGTACCACGTTTAAAATAAGCGTCTTGTAAAATAAGAGGTCTACGACACCCATAACCTTGTTTATTCAATTTGTCGTCGCCGTAATAGCATTTTTTGCTTCAAACACCTTTGGAGTCATTCTCCCCATTGCCCGTCGAAATGTCTTTTCAGAAATAGTTTCCGCCGCAACCCACGAAGGATTTACAAATGAATTGGGATGCCTGTCTCATTGCAAATCAATGTGGTTTAACATTCCATTATAAAGAAAGACAGCCACTTAACCGCGTCGAAAACTCAAATATTAAATTTATATTTGGTGAATCCTTCATTTGGATAGCTCTCCAATCACTGGGCTGTTCCAGTTGAATCCCATACACCCCCTGTAGGACACATATCCTTAATCTCCCACATAGGGAGTGTAGATATCAAATGGAGTCACCCATTCAGGTAACCCCATTTGAAAATCACACTCCCTGTGTGGAAGATGAGGCCATGTCTTCCATGGGGGTGTATGGATTTCTAAGGGAATAACACATTTAGACGGGATGATATTTGGGTTTCCGTCAGACACGTGGGCCTGACTTCTTTGTATCGTAACAATTGATTTTTTTGTGCAGTTAAATTTTCACAAGCTCATTGCGGTTAAGTAGTTCACAGCCACTTAATTTGTTTTTAAATATTTTAAATTTCCGTTTTCTTCAAGAACTTGAGATCAAATTATGTAGCTTTGTACGATTATATTTTGCCTAATTCCAAAGATCAGGAAAAAGTGAAAAATTAAATTGCATAAAAAATCAATATGTACAACCTTGTAATTGTAAGAAATCGTGAGTGATGTATCGTAATTCCATATTACCATTGATGAGAAAATTTGAGTAGAAAAATGAAATGTACACTGCACTTGTCAGACGATAAAAAAGGAAAAGTTCTGTCGTATTTTAATAATGTTTTAATGTGATGATCATGGTTGCAAATGTATAGCATATAGGCCTAATTATGATATGAGTCTCAATTACATCAGCCATTCCTTGGTATGTGTAAAACTATTTATTTGCTGTCATAATCATGTTGAAAATATTCAGGGTATTTACATCTTTGGGGGTCATTTTTTGCTCGTCCTGATTCATCCCATCAACCGATGAGGAACAGAATGAGTAATATATTAATAAAACAATTTTAAAATCAATGTTAAAAATTGTTTCCAACTCCAAAAAAACCCCAAAATACAGTTACAGTTTGAGAAAAGTTCTCATTAAGGGAAGGGGTATGAACGTTTGGACAGTATTTATTGTGGGACATTAGAGCACATCAGACATATCGAATTGCATTCTGAATACGAAGAATGGCCTTCTGATATCAAATAATTTTGATATTTTGAAATTGCAATGTAATACACATTTTATGGCAAATCATTAAAATTGATATTTTGATATTTAACAGTACTCAAGTAAACTTTATAAATCTGATGATTTCTACCTAAAGTGTATGTAGGTGGGATGAAAACCGACGATCAATTGAAAATTTTGACCTTTCGTATTGAAATATGGATTATTTTCCCCAAAACACCAACAAAAATTAGGTCTTTTTGGGAAAAAATCCATATCTTCAATATGAAAGGTCAAAATTTTCAATTGATCGTCAGGTTTTTCCTCCCAGCTACATACACTTTAAGACTATATCATTAAATTTATAAAATTTAATTAGAGGACTGTAGTGTTATATCTCCAAAATGTGAAAAATATCAAATTTTAATAATTTTGTCATAAAATTTGTATTATATCGTGAATTTCATAAAATGAAAATTATTTGATATCAGAAAGACATTCTTCATATTCAGAATGCAATTCGATATGTCTGATGTGCTCTCATGTCCCACAAAAAATGCTGTCAAAACGCTCAAAACGCTCATTCCAGTTCCCTTAAGGTGACAAAAAACCCTGTATTACGGGCACTGCAGATGGCCTTTTCAAGTAGGATCGGTCAGTCAGGATACTTTTTTGCTTTTTCTGGAGACTAAAATGCCCCCAAAATATCATTGAAAGCATTATGTAAATTAGTCAAATTAACTTTGAGTCACAAATGTTGTCATTTATAAAAAAAAGAGAGATTATACTTCAGAAAAGACTTCAATGTGTTTATTTCTATTTGCCGTAGAAGTAGTGATGTAATGATTAATTACCATAATGATAGGTGGAAACAATATTTGAATGTATTGCCCTGCACTATAAGTAGACCTGTCATGTCTATGTATTTGTGTAATTATATATTGACTACAATACCGCTCTTTTCAAAGACACTAATCGTACAGGTATGAGTGAAACGTATTTTATATGAAATTTCCACAGAATTATGATCCAGGTCTTTATGCCTATTCTCTCAATGGTGCGATGCAAATTTACAGCAGGGCAGCTAGTGCAGGGCAATACATTCAAAAATTGTTTTCATTTATCGCTTTGGTAATTATCATCACAAATACTTCATACTGTGTTTATAGCATTAATTGTATGGAACACCTCCTATGCTTGCATTGTATGGAACATCTGTACTCTAAAGTATAGAAATAATTCAAATAAACGTGTTGAAGTTTAAAGTATTTTACGTCATTCAGTGTAATAATTTAAACATGTGGACGGATATAAATCTGTAGTAATTGTCAGGCCTTCTCATTGTTCAAATCAACTTCAAACTTTAATAGAAATTAAAATGATTACATTGGCAATGTTTTTCTTAGCTTTTTTGATGATTAATTAACGAAATAACCAGACTTAAAATGCTAAATGCACATCGGATATATCCTGTTGATTGACGTAGTGCTGTACATTTGCATGTGATTTCAAAATGAAAAAACACGGGAATTTAAAACTGTGTCATAAAACTAAATATCCCACGTATTTGTATTCCATTTCAAAGTCATAAAATGTCCACTTAAAGTCTTCAAATATGTAGATTAATTTTTTTTTGAGAAAACCGTCAAACTTCTTGTTCAGCTGCATGACTTTGCTTACATATGCAGCTTTGTAAAGTTAACGTTTTATGTATTTAATAAAAAATGTGAATATAGCTTTATAATGGGGAAATTTGAGTGAACAGAGTTCATGAAGACTATATAATAAAAAGTATTATATGTAGCATAAAATACTGTAAAATATTACAAAAATATTGCTAGTTATTATAAGTACCTTGTACATAATCTATGAAATGATATAATATTCTAAATATTTGAAAAATATTGTACAAATTTTACTTCAGATACAACTTACAAGTTTTATTCTCATTGTTCATTGCTAATATCTGTGACCTTGTGTGTAGAGATCCTGACCTTTGCATGTTGGGTATCATTCATAACACAATAGTCGGTGTGCAAAGTGCAAATGTTTATAGTGCGATGGATGTGTAGAGGTGTGACGGGGGTTGGTGGTAGAAAAGTTTTAAAAAGTGTCACTTAAAAATAGACCAAAATGACATCATACTGTAAAAGTGCAATTTTTCGTGGAACATTAATTTTTGTGGTTTCCGCGCTGAACACAACAACTGCAAAAAATAAAAATGCGCGAATATGTTCTTTTATGTAATTAAACTTTGAAGCGCAAATTTTAAAATGTGCGAAGTAATTCAAAACTGGCAAAGCGCGATAAATTTCATACGCAAAAATTGCAACTTTTATGGTATTTAAATTATTATTAGCAGTACGTACTTGATCCTTTGTAGATAGATCAAAATTAAAAAGTCTGATATAAAATCAAAATTATATATTGAAGTATTGGTAGCATCCTGTGGCACACGAAAGAAGTACCAAGTTTTGTTTAAACAATGAATATTGTAGAGGAATGAACTGTTCCAGTCCAAATCCATACAGCCCCTATAACAGAAAAGAACTTAATCTTCCACATAGGGGGTGCAGATTTCAAATGGAGTGACCCATTTAGGTAACCCCATCTGAAATTCACACTGCCTGTGTGAATGTTTGAGATGTATGGAATTTAACTGGAATAGCCCAGTATTTGGAAGAAATAAAGTGTGGATTTGTCATAAAGGTCTCCAATCAAGTGGACAGTATTAGTCTTATTTGGATAAACCTAGCACTTGCATAGTGTTGCTTAATACTCTTTGAGATTGCTATACAACAACTGAACTGGTACACTGCAAAAAATACTTACAAAGCACTTTTTAAACACTGTAACATGTTTATCTATACTTTACGTATAAAAGTATAGGAATACAGAGTAACATTTGGTAAACACTTGTAAACATGTTTATTTCTATACTTAACACATAAAAGTATTGAAGGTATTTTCCCCTCCTTTGTACTTTAATGTGTGAAGAGGAATAAACATGCTGAAAAAGGTGTTACTCTGTATTTTTTACAGTGTTTTCGCTAGCCACTTTGCGTCATCTCAGGATTACTATCCCTATCCAAGAGGTTTTGTAATCCACTGTAACAGCCCGTTCTAGATAAGTAAAGAAAAATTAAAAAAACTAAGCTACTTTGGGAAACTTTAAAACAGGCAGATATTTTGAAGTAAAATGTCAAAAAGATATATTCCACACCTCGAAGAGTATCAGTTATCCCATGTTTGCGTGTCACTCATGGAGGCCACTTAGTGTACCTCTGGACTATTTCGTTATGCGCCTGACAAACTTGTGTGTGGTGGTTTGCGTTCTGCGTACATGTTCCCAAAAACATGGCGTTAAGTACTCCATGGGCAAACCTTTTGTAACGCTTTGAGCTTAAAAAGCGTAAATTACTGTTCAATTTTGCTAACAAATGCGGAGGTAAATTATTTGCCCTCCATGAGCAACTAACCAAATGGGCTATTCCATTTAAAATCCACACTATCCATGTGGAAGATTTAAATAAAGTCTTCCACAGGGGGAGTATGAGTTTCAAATAGAATAGACAATTGGGTAACTTCCATTTGAAATACTCACTCCAGTTGTGGAAGATATAGGTAAAGCCATAATACAGGGGAGTATGAGTTTCAAAATGATTAATTCTGACCAATCACATTTGAAAAACATACTCCCTCTGTGGAAGATATTTCTAAATATCTTTCACAGGTGTAGTCGGTATTTTAAATGGACTAGCCCAATGGCGGATTTACCATAGCTTTACATATGGTGCGATTTTGAGTCTGTAATCTTTGGGTATATTTGATTTTTGCTTACTTAACCCTCAAAAATTGTGCATGATGTAAAAGCAATACAAATAATTGTTACTTAGATGTTGGACGTCTGGTGTTTACTTTTTTGTTACTATGGCTACCAAGCTTGATGTAAAAACTTTTAAGAAGCAAATATTGTTGACAGCATATTTCTCTCTAAATGTTATTAAAATATGTTCCATGATATTTAAACAGTACTTAATGATTGCTTGTATGTTTTTTATAATGTGTGTTTTGTGGTCGACTGGTCTTGAATATTTTAAGAGTTTTGGTGCTGATTTTATCAATTGTTTCTACTGACAGTCTAGTTGCCATCAGTCTTGACTCTTGTCTCTGGTCCCATCTACTGACAAACCAGTTGCCATCAGATTAACCCACAGTCTCGGCTCTTGTCCCTGGTCCCATGTTTCTACTGACAGTCCAGTTGCTATCAGATGCCAAAGTCTTGGCTCTTGTTCCTGGTCCCAAGTTTCTACTGACAATCCAGTTGCTATCAGATGCCAAAGTCTTGGCTCTTTCCCTGGTCCCATGTTTCTACTGACAGTTCAGTTGCTATCAGATGCCAAAGTCTTGGCTCTTGTCCCTGGTCCCATGTTTCTACTGACAATCCAGTTGCTATCAGATGCCAAATTCTTGGCTCTTGTCCCTGGTCCCAAGTTTCTAACTGACTGTCAAGTTGGCATCAAATAAATGAAACCGCAATCTCACCTCTTGTCCCTGGTGCCATACATGTGTGGACAATCCAGTTGCCATCAGATTAACACACAATCTCGGCACTTTTCCCTGGTCCTATACATGTTTCTGCTGACAATCAGTTTCCTTCAAATTAATCCACATGCTCTGGTCCCTGGTCCCATACATGTTTTGCTGTACTGACAATCCAGTTGCCATCAGATTATCACACAATCTCCGCACTTGTCCCTGGTCCTATACATGTTTCTACTGACAATCAGTTTCCTTCAAATTAATCCACATGCTCTGGTCCCTGGTCCCATACATGTTTTGCTGTACTGACAATCCAGTTGCCATCAGATTACACACAGTCTCGGCTCTTGTTCCTGGTCCCATACACCACATAATTTGGTTCAATTCCCCAACCCCCAAAAAAATATATAAAATGGTACGAAGTTACTCATTTAATTGTGATACAGCACATCAAAATGAGGGGGACTTTACAACAAAGTGCTTTTCAAGAAATGGATTATAATAGACAAAAACATAATGAAAATAATAAGAATTTGGGATGCTTTTTTACTTATAAAATATGAATGCCTTCATCAATTTGGGCAAATGTGTCATTTAAAATCATGCAATATACATTCAAAGCAGAACACTGATTTCAATATTGACTTCGCCTGCAAAGTCTGCCTTTTTGATGTGCTGCATCACATTTGAACTATTGCGAATTTCATATGTGCCAAAAACCCATCAAAAGTCAACCCCAAATAAAGTCAATGTGCAAGTTTTTTTGATATTGTGCCCCCTCTACCCAATGTTGAATTCCGAGCATGCAACAGACAGTGGCATAGCCAGCACTTTTTCAGAGGGTGTGCAAAGGGGGGACAAGACAACTTTTAAAGGTGGCAACTTTGACGAAAATGGGCTAAAAATCTTGCATATCAGGCTGCTACATTTGTGCGGCTTGACTCTACATTAACAGCATCATTGTACCAGAGGGACCTGGGGGATGGGATGGTTGCTAACTGCTGAGCAAGGCGGGATGATGCGCTATGATACCTAGTGATGACGAGTCCAGTAGAAACATGCCAGGAGTCTAGTAGGAACACAGATGATGACTATACATGAGGATGCAGGAAAATGGTACTATCAATGGAAGACTAAATTTTAGGACGCTTTAGGTGAGTATGTATTATCCAAAATGTTTCTATATTGTGATGTGCCCTGAGTAATTTGATTTAATTTAATTATTTAACTTTGTTTACAAGCTGAAAGTATTTCATGAGATGGGAAACCCCTTGTATTTTGGAATTCCCCAAATTATTGTAAACAAAGTCAGATCTATGTTTGGAACTTGGAAAGCCCCAGTTCATTGTTGCACCATCAGGAAAACCCCCAGGAAGTGATGTAATGTGAATGTGTATAATTAATCTTGGGAAATCCCAAGATTGCAGCAATGTTGTGAAAATGTGATTGAAGTAATGGTTTATTAATAGATGATGGGTTTTTTGCATGAGTACTGCTATAAAAAGCTGGAGGCTTTTGTTGGGACTTTACAGAATGTCATGTGAGATTGAAAACTCCACATGTGTGTGATGGTCTTCGTGCTTCAAAAAAGAAGTACATTTAACCAGTTTATATAGCCAATAATTGAGCTAATTTTAATACAGCAACGAAGAAGACAGCGAGCACACAAAAGTGCTCTTCCTCATCAAAGGATTAAAAGTTCTTCTGTCAAATTGCTGGAGTTTGCTGGGTTTGTGAAGGCCACGCATCTGTCAAGAAACAGTGGAGCTGTGTTAAAGAAACCGGTTCCCTGGAAAAAGAGTGATTGGTGAAAGAAACACCATTTTTGGAGAAAGCAGCGCAAGGAGATGTATTTGAGGAGAAAGCAGCGCAAGGAGATATATTTGTGGAGATAACAGCGCAAAGGAGATTGGAGAAAGCATCATCATTTTCGTATGAGGATTTTATACGCAAGGATTTATAAATGCAAGTGTACTATGGACTTCACTGATTTTTCGCAGGACAAGTGAATAAGGATATATTACATCAGTCGTCCAGAACATTGCAAGAACTCTAGAATCACCAACAAGAAGACCGCTGGTTAAGTACAAAATAGATAAAAAATGATTGTGTGATTTTAGTGTATATTGTTGTTATATGTACCAAGCATACTCTATTTTCAATTAAAGACTTAGATTTTGTTAGCTTAAACAAACAGTGTATTTGTGTTGTGCATTCGTGTGAGTTCGGGAAAAAGGTGATTTTGGCCTTAAGTAAAAAACGAAAAAAAAATTGGGGGCTCGTCCGGGAAAATACACTGTAAAAAAGTTAACATTCATTTACTGAGTCTTGAAAGTGAAAGTACAGTATGACAGAGTTCAAAGCAGAAGAGTTTCTTGAAACTATAAATTGGGAGAAGTTTGATGAGTTGAAGAAGCCTGATTTATTGGCATTTGCCCAACATTATGACTTGAAAGTAAAGCAAGCTACAAGAAAGCAAATAATCAAAAATGCCTTGATAGATGTCCTGGACGGGGAGGACAAATACGATGAATCCTATTTGGAAGAGAAACTTGAAGTAGAAATTGGTGGGGACTCAGCATTTAAGTTGAAAGAGTTGGAAATTCAATTAGAATTGAGGAAAATGGAAATGGACCAAAAGAAAATGGAAATGGATCAAAAGAAAAACTGGAAATTATCAAGTTAGAGAATGAAAAACAAGAAAGACAAGAAAGATTAGATATGGAGAAACAGAAAATGGCAATGGAAGACAAAGCGCGCCATGAAAAGATGTCGCTGGAAGCACATTTGAAAGAAAAAGAAATTGAGTTTGAACAAGAGAAGTTGGCTAAGCTAGGTGACAAATACTCATCAAGTTTCTCCTCAAAGTCAAAGTCAGGGTTTGATGTTACAAAGTATGTAAAGCTTGTGCCTAAATTCAAAGAGAAAGACGTTTTCGAGTACTTTCAACATTTTGAAAAGGTAGCTACAAATTTGAAATGGCCTCCAGAGCATTGGACCCTACTGTTACAAAGTAGTTTTGTGGGGAAGGCCAGGAGACTTACTCAGCTCTACCAATAGAGAAGTGTAATAATTATGAAGAAGTTAAACAGGCAGTCCTTAAGGCCTATGAATTGGTGCCTGAAGCATACAGACAAAAGTTCAGAGATTCAAGAAAGCAAGCAGATCAAACCCATGTAGAATTTGCCAGAGTAAAAGAACAACTGTTTGACAGGTGGCTTGGTTCAAAAGAAGTCAAAGATGATTTCGGCCAACTTAAGCAATTGGTTCTTATAGAAGAGTTCAAGAAATGTGTCCACGTTGACATTAAAACCCATTTGGATGAAAGCGCTAGCAAAATTAAGACGCTAAATGAGGTGGCGACAATGGCGGACGACTATGGCTTAACTCACAAATTGAATGGGAGTAGATTTAGTCATAACAGAAGTTATTCAAACAGGTTCAGCCATAATCAACCTAGAGCAAATCAGGGTGGTACACAAGAAGTGAAACCTCAGTCTAATTCACAGCATAGTGCTGGTGGTAGAGGACCCCAGGAGTTCAGG
This sequence comes from Amphiura filiformis, assembly GCF_039555335.1. Taxonomy (NCBI): domain Eukaryota; kingdom Metazoa; phylum Echinodermata; class Ophiuroidea; order Amphilepidida; family Amphiuridae; genus Amphiura; species Amphiura filiformis. The sequence goes on from NC_092643.1 coordinate 58,648,133, forward strand.
TAACAGAGCAAAATTTGGGACTGAATTTAAAGCCAAAGTAACTTGTACTCATTGTAAGAGACCAGGGCATACGATGACCCAGTGTTATTTCTTAAAAGGCAGACAAGACGCACAAAAACAGCAGCAAACTGCTAGTAATACTGTAGGATGTGCAGTGTCACTTGAGTCAAAGAAACAAGTCAGTCAAATCAAGAAACAAGAATTCCCACAAAAGGGAGGTGAGACAGACAAGGTGTGTGAAGAATTTGAACCATTTGTGTTGGAGGGAGTAGTATCACTTGGTGAGAATGGTAGTCCAAAGCCCATTAAGATTGTGCGAGATACGTGTTGTGCACGGTCTATGATTCTGGAAGGAACTTTGCCCTTTAATGAGGATAGTTCAGCAGGTAATGCTTTGATCCAGGGTATTGGGATGGAAATAATTAGTGTACCTCTCCACAAAATTAACTTGAAATCTGACTTAGTTTCTGGTCCTGTAACCATAGGAGTTAGACATGAATTGCCAGTCAAGGGAGTGTCCATGTTGCTAGGAAATGATCTGGCAGGGGGGAAGGTTTTTCCTGACCCAATAGTCACAGATAAGCCCTGTATACAGGATGATAATAGTGAGGAAGAGGAGATATTTCCTGCATGTGCAGTGACACGGGCAATGAGTAAGAAGGCCTCATTAGAAACAATTGAGGACAACCAAATTGATGACTTAGGCTACAATTTGGAAGACACATTTGTGTCAAAGTTGAATGAGAAAGAAGATAAACTTCCGTCTCCTGGGGATAAAAATACCCCTCAAAATGACACAGCCTCTGAGCATGAACAAATTGGGGAAACCATGAAAGACCCATTAAGTCATGACAAGCTGATTCTGGAGCAACAAAATGACCCAGAACTCAAAGAGATCAATCAAAGGGCATTGACCCTAGAAGAAGCAGAACAAAATTCTGCCTGTTTTTACAAACAAGATGGTGTGCTAATGAGAAAGTGGCGCCCACCTGATGTGCCTGCCGATGAAGAGTGGAAGGTAGTGCACCAAATTGTGGTACCAAAAGTCTACCACACTGAAGTTATTAACATAGCACATGATAGTCCCATGGCAGGGCATTTGGGTGTTAAGAAAACTCATGAAAGAATTCTGAGACATTTCTGGTGGCCCACTCTCAGAAAAGATGTTTCTGAATATTGCAAAACATGTCACATATGCCAAGTTGTAGGGAAGCCAAATCAGAAAATACCTCCTGCTCCATTAAAGCCAATTCCAGCCTTTGATGAACCATTTAGTAGGGTTATTATTGATTGTGTAGGCCCCTACCAAAGACTAAGTCAGGTAATCAATACCTTCTGACAATTATGTGCTTGGCGTCAACACGCTTTCCTGAAGCCATACCTTTGAGAAATATTAAAGCAGTGACAATAGTGAAAGCTTTAACCAAGTTCTTCACATTTGTGGGGCTCCCCAAGTCCATACAGTCAGACCAAGGATCAAACTTTACTTCTGGAGTATTTCAGCAGGTCATGTATCAATTAGGTATAGAACAGTATACCTCAAGTGCTTACCATCCAGAATCACAAGGTGCACTAGAAAGGTTCCACCAAACATTGAAAAACATGATCAGAACATACTGTTTGGAATTTCAGAGGGACTGGGATGAGGGAGTACACTTGTTGTTGTTTGCTGCTAGGGAAGCTGTTCAGGAAACTTTGGGATTTAGTCCTTTTGAGTTAGTGTTTGGACACACAGTACGCGGACCCTTAAAGTTGTTGAAAGAAAAGTGGCTCAATGAGAAATCAGATATCAATTTGTTGGATTATGTCTCCAATTTTAAGCATAGGCTTAACAGAGTAACTGATATTGCCAAAGAAAACTTGAAACAGGGTCAGGCCAAAATGAAACAATGGTATGATAAACATGCCAAAGAGAGAGTGTTCAAACCAGGTGACAAAGTTCTAGTACTGTTTCCAATTCCAGGACACCCATTACAAGCCAGATATCATGGCCCATGTGAAGTGGAGTCAAAAGTGGGTGAAGTAGATTATATTATCAAGACTCCTGGTAGACGCAAGAGCAGGCAGTTATGCCACATAAATATGCTCAAAGAGTATGTTGAAAGAAGTGACAGTGGCATTTCAAAACCTGTGTGTACAGTAAAACATGCTGATGATGTAGACAAAATCGCCAATGTAGACAAGAGTAAAGATGACAATTCTGATGTCACATATGACCAGGATAAAGAGCTAGAGCACAAAGAGTATAATGTAAAATTGAACAATTCTGATGTGCTCACTAATTTGGACTCAAAGTTAGGTCATCTTTCTCAAGATCAACAAAGTCAAATTGCAAATTTGATTCACAAATTTGACAATATATTTCCTGATACGCCAAGTAGAACAAATGCTGCATTTCATGATGTAGATGTTGGTGATACAAAACCAATCAAGCAGCATCCTTACAGAGTCAATCCATTGAAAATGGAACATCTCAAAAATGAGATCAATTATATGCTAGACAATGATATCATAGAACCAAGTAGTAGTGAATGGAGTTCACCGTGTATACTTGTTCCCAAGCCTGATGGTTCATACCGATTGGTCACAGACATGAGAGCTGCAAATGTTCATTCAAAGACAGACTCGTACCCAATTCCAAGAATTGATGATTGCATAGACAAAATTGGGAATGCAAAATTTGTTAGCAAATTTGATCTTTTGAAAGGGTACTGGCAGGTTCCACTCACAGACCGTGCCAAAGAGATTTCTGCTTTTTGTACACCATTTGGTCTTTACCAATACAAAGTTATGCCATTCGGGTTAAAAAACGCCCCAGCAACATTTCAGAGAATGGTGAACCAAATTGTGGCAGACATAGAGGGATGTGAAGCGTATGTAGATGATTTGATTGTTTACAGTCAAACTTGGGAACAACACATGGAACAACTCCATCAATTGTTTGAGAAGCTGTCTGAAGTACAGTTGACAGTCAATCTGGTAAAAAGTGAGTTTTGCCATGCCACAGTCACATACTTAGGATATGTTGTAGGTCAAGGTCAGGTGAAACCTATCAAAGCCAAAGTTGAAGCAATTGAGCAATACCCCACACCTGTAAACAAGAAGGCACTCATGAGATTTCTAGGAATGGTTGGCTATTATAGAAAGTTCTGTCCAAACTTTTCAGAGATAGCAAGTCCTTTGACTGATTTGTTGAAGAAAGATGCAAAATTCATTTGGTCAGAACAGTGTGAAAATGCTTTTCACAAAGTCAAGTCAATACTCATGAGTTCACCAGTGCTAACTGCACCTGATTTTCAGAAGCAGTTCAAGTTGACTGTTGATGCCAGTGACATAGGCTGTGGAGGTGTTGTGATGCAAGAGGGTGAAGATCAAATTGACCACCCCATATGTTACTTTTCAAGGAAGTTCAACAAGCACCAGAAATTACTCCACAATTGAGAAGGAGTGTCTAGCAATGCTATTAGCATTGCTACATTTTGATGTGTATTTGGGTACCACAGTATACCCTGTGCTTGTTTTCACAGATCACAATCCCCTCACCTTCATCAACAGGATGAAGAACAAAAACCAAAGACTGGTGAGGTGGAGTTTGACCTTGCAAGAGTACAATCTGGACATCAAACATATTAAGGGAAAAGACAATGTAATGGCTGATGCCCTGTCCAGAATTGCATAGAAAAACCTGAAAAACAAAAACTCCTTTTAAAAGGGAAGTTGTGTGTGACAAGTAGTCACTGTGTATGATGAGTTAAATACTCAAAGTTGATAATATGTTTAAGTTGATGTAAAGGAAGAAAACATTTAAGAAAGTTTTCATTACATTCGAACTTTCTTCTTTTAAGGGGGAGGGTGTGATGTGCCCTGAGTAATTTGATTTAATTTAATTATTTAACTTTGTTTACAAGCTGAAAGTATTTCATGAGATGGGAAACCCCTTGTATTTTGGAATTCCCCAAATTATTGTAAACAAAGTCAGATCTATGTTTGGAACTTGGAAAGCACCAGTTCATTATTGCACCATCTGGAAAACCCCCCAGTAAGTGATGTAATGTGAATGTGTATAATTAATCTTGGGAAATCCCAAGATTGCAGCAATGTTGTGAAAATGTGATTGAAGTAATGGTTTATTAATAGATGATGGGTTTTTGCATGAGTACTGCTATAAAAAGCTGGAGGCTTTTGTTGGGACTTTACAGAATGTCATGTGAGATTGAAAACTCCACATGTGTGTGATGGTCTTCGTGCTTCAAAAAAGAAGTACATTTAACCAGTTTATATAGCCAATAATTGAGCTAATTTTAATACAGCAACGAAGAAGACAGCGAGCACACAAAAGTGCTCTTCCTCATCAAAGGATTAAAAGTTCTTCTGTCAAATTGCTGGAGTTTGCTGGGTTTGTGAAGGCCACGCATCTGTCAAGAAACAGTGGAGCTGTGTTAAAGAAACCGGTTCCCTGGAAAAGAGTGATTGGTGAAAGAAACACCATTTTTGGAGAAAGCAGCGCAAGGAGATGTATTTGAGGAGAAAGCAGCGCAAGGAGATATATTTGTGGAGATAACAGCAAAGGAGATTGGAGAAAGCATCATCATTTTCAGTATGAGGATTTTATACATAAGGATTTATAAATGCAAGTGTACTATGGACTTCACTGATTTTCATGAGGACAAGTGAATAAGGATATATTACATCAGTCGTCCAGAACATTGCAAGAACTCTAGAATCACCAACAAGAAGACCGCTGGTTAAGTACAAAATAGATAAAAAATGATTGTGTGATTTTAGTGTATATTGTTGTTATATGTACCAAGCATACTCTATTTTCAATTAAAGACTTAGATTTTGTTAGCTTAAACAAACAGTGTATTTGTGTTGTGCATTCGTGTGAGTTCGGGAAAAAGGTGATTTTGGCCTTGAGTCAAGTACGGCTCGTAACAATATTTCCAGTTCACCCAATTAAACATGGTCAGTGGTTTGTTCCACTGCTTTTCCACTATAACAGTCTCATTCTTCTGGTAAAATTTTGCTGGTAATGACTGGGCAATAAATGTCACCTTTGCCTTAACCCCAACTCCCTCTCTGCTTATTGCCTCTGTGGAAGGAAAGACAGAAGGACGAAAGAAGACTAAGAGAAGACAACCCCTCGGGTGCCAACCAGCAGACCGGGTTAACCAAGCCACGCGTGCGACCGTCGCCCGGCCAATGGTTTCTGCCTATGTAGTTTGGTATGATTATGCAATTGGATCATGTGGGATGCATGGTCTTGCAGTTGCTTCGTGCTGTATGGTCTAGTAGCATTGAGGTTAACATACAGAGATAATGGACCAAACCTTACGGTGTACTTCCTTGAAGGTAATTCACTCTCAAAGCCATGTGATTCGCTCCACAGCGATACCCTTAATTTTTCAAGAATTTCTACGTTTTGCATGCCTAATGCACAAAGGTGTACTATAATACCATGTGAAAGACTAAGCCTGAAGTGCTTTCATTACAGTAAAAAAATTTTATGTTTTTAAAATAAATCCGGAGATCTGGTTTTATTCTGAGTTCACAGATCAAGTGATAGCTGACACGTCTTGTGCATGTGTATCATTGAATCACTTCGTGTATATATGAATATACATTGCTTCATAGGCCATGGTGCTGTAATTTTGTTAAAGGGCAGGTCTATAGCAAAAACAAGTTTATCTCTATTCAAGAGAATAATTATTACATTACAAGTTGACACTTGTTGCAATATTTTTGCGCGTATTTCTCCTGAAAAAGGAGAAATTGTGTGGGTAAAGTTCAGCCTCATACGTGTTCTTCCCCTGTTTGAAGCGTACGTGTTCTCCCCCGTTTGACTGATGACGTAGGTAAATGAAGCGGACACTTAATCGTGCTCTCATCATACAATCACAATCACTTTGACAAGTTTGACATTAGCAACAATGAGTTGTACTGTCACTTACCATAACAATGCTGCATAACAATATGCACGCTATTGTTCTCTTTCGGGAACAAAGCCCACACAGTAATTGTTACTGTGCGTTTGCTTTGTAATATTTCATCCAACTGAAACTATAGCATTGCAATATACAGGGAAATCAGATACATGAGTTTGTGGACCAACACGGTTTATATGCTAGTCTCAGATGAAATTCTAAGCTCAAATTATGTATTTATTTTTAGGCCTAATATTTCTCATGATATTGATATACATATGAATTGTAATATCACAATTGTCTAATATATAAAAAAGAAGCGGCTGATTTTATCCATATGTTTAAAAACCATGAAATTTGTAATACTTAATTTGGAATTTTTTTCTGTGAACAGCAACAGTATACGTTCTGTCCATTGAGAGCGTTTATAGTCCCTTTTCTCACAGTGGGCACATCTCATTTCATGGCGTCACCGGTTTTCTAGGGTTAAATCTGTCTCGTTCAGGAAGGAACTCGCCGCTTAAGTTGGTTTTTGCGGAATATCAATTTTAAACGTCTTATTTTCTCAAAAAAGGAGTCATTTTCATTGTCCTCATAATATTAGCTTGCCAATGATATGATGTTGTTTTTGCTATAGACCTGCCCTTTAAACAACATAAATACACATTTTGGTTGCACACAAACATGTAGCCAACAAATATCAACTTTTTTTGAGAAAAGTGGGGGATGAGGCTTTGGATCACAAAATGCCTATTTTCGTTTCCCCTAGAGTGATATAGCAAGACATTTAGTGTCATTTTCATTATGACGATGACATTCGCTACATAATCAAAAGCATTTCAAATTTTCATCTTTTTCTGTTCCTTGACAGTTTGTTTCACATTTTTTGACAATATAGGCCAAATGTCCGCCTCCACCGCACTTTTCAAGACTGATTGACTTCACTGCTTTTGTGAATCCTATTGATGGCATGAAAGTTGTTTTTTCGAAATGTACTGTATAAACTTGCAACCCATGTTGGTATAAGTAAACCAACCATGCCCAGAACATAATGGGGATGTTCTTCTGCATGATTACAACTAAACTTCTTGCCCGATAACATCCTAAACTTTCAAAGAACATAAAGATGGTAGCCATCATGAACTGCTTCTGATTAACCAGATCCCAAATTGAATAAAAGCATTGAATTTCCTGTTGTATTACCAGATGCTTGTCATAGTTATCTCTTAATCCCAAGGGGGACAGTCAAATGTTGAATACCCATGTAATAGGGGGATTTTTGTTCCGGGTTTTTGTTATCTATTTGGGTTGCCAGTTGTTTAGCTAATTGGGATATCGTATCAATACACCATGTAATCAGAGCTAATCAGGATTTTGATATATGTGACATCCAGATTAGACTTAATAGGGATATTATTATCTTGATTATCACTCTTGGAATTGGAAGGGGGAAACACAGTATGAGTGTTTGTGTGTTCATGTTTGAAAGATAATTTCAGCAAAATTGATAAGATCGATATGAAACCTGTTTTGCTTGAGTGAAAGAATCAGTCTAAAGTTTGAAGCATAGCCAAATGGCAAGGCATGGAATTATAGGCTTAGTGTAGGCAGTTAATATTGGTATCTAATATATCAACAACTGTCAACCAAGTTGGGATTAAGTTGTTCTTAAAGCTTCCAGGTTTAATTTTCCTCATTGAGAAAAACAAATTGTAGACTGGGTAAAGATTGATATGATAAAAAGAAACGTCAACTGTAGCAGTATTTTATAATGAATTTTACTTCTATTTCCCCTCCTGTAGGCACCAAATTTGTAGACAATTAGATATGTTCCTGTATTGAGTACACCGAGTAAGTTCAGAAGCGCACAACACTACCAGGAAGCACGTTTTGTGAATTTAGGCCCCGGTTTCTGAAGACAGTTTCTTGCGACACGTTCTTGCAAGCTCTTGAAACTACTGACCTTGGGTAAGCATATTTGTACTCCCTCAACACAGTCAACATCTAAGAATACTAATGAGTAATAGCGCTGTATAAATGAGTAATTTCGAATTGATTAATTTGCATTAAACAATTCGTCAAGTGGTCATGGCCGCCGCCATTTAACATGTTAGAAGAACCATCAAATGAGAGGTAATGGACCTTACACACACAAAAGAATTTGTTATACAATTTTCATGACATTTACTTAAAACTTACCCGCCTAGTTTATTATACGACAAAGGTTATAGATACTCGTGTCCGTACCAGTCTAGTAACTGAAAAAGCACCAAAATTGGCATATGGAACCATCCCTGGTGGTACAGCCAATCTTGCATCTCTTATCATGCCAAGTGATGCTAACTTGGTAATCCGTAAGTGGAATGTCTTCTGAAACTTAAAAAGATGTAGGCAATGTAATGCCATCTGAAAATGGCACCCTTTTGATGTTCTTTTGATGTGGTGTGTCGCTCATTTCAAGATATGACTGAAATGAGTGGTAATGAAATTCAAAATTTGTTTAAGGGATGGGGTATGAGCATTTGGACAGTATTTGGGGGGGGGGGCATGAGAGCACATCAGACATATCGAATTGTGCTCTCACGTCCCTGAAAAAATACTGTAGAAATGCTCATTCCAGAGCCCTTAAATTCTGTTTTTCAGGTACAATTTATTTATTTATCTATTTCTTTTTTATTTATTACACTTTGCTACTGGCACATATTAATGTAAATGATACATAAATATATATTGCACATTGGTAATCGTGCAAATAAAAAAAGTTCCAAATTTGAGTTTTGAAGTAATTATACGAGGGCACGGTGGCTCAGTGGTTACGGCCTTGGACTCATAATCTTAGAGCTTGTTCGACGTGTCGTGGGTTCGATTCCTGTCCCACCACCGTGTTGCGCCCTTGGGCAAGGCGCTTTGCCTCGCTGGCCTCACGCCACCCAGGTGCAATGGGAAGCTGTTAGGGGTAGTCACAGTCGTTGTACTGATGGACCCTCGCCACTTGTAGGCTGCAAACATGGTTCCGACATATTCTAATGACGGCGGAATAAATGTAAAGCGCTTTGAGGCTGTTTACGGCATAAAGCGCCATATAAATATCTACATTTATTTATTTATTTATTTAGTAATAGCTTGGAGTATAGTTAATTTACTTGCCAAAATAGTTTCCATTTTTTAAATATGACAGCAGAGCAGATGTTTTCAAATTGATACAACAAAACTAGTTGATCTATGATCCTGCGAGTCAAATAGTCAGATAGCGTCATTGACATTAATCATATAAATCACTAGTCCAGTTGCCAAAATTAACCAGATATCATCATCTTAACAAGCAACATGTATGAGGTAATCGACCAATGAAAAATGAGTCATTTACTGCAAAAGATCAATTTGCATATTTTTATTGAATATTTAGAGAATAAAGGTATGTTTTAGCCGGTGGAGTGCTATAGTTTCATATAACATGGGAGACATCATTATTTTAAGTAAAACAACAAGACAAGGCCGAGTCGTTTTACGCCAAAAATAATGATGTCGCGTGTTATATGAGACGATAGATGCACGGCAGCGGCTAAAAACAATACCTTTATTCTCATTCTTAAACACTTCAATTCAAATAAATATATTAATCGGAAGTATACCAAATTTTAATCAAATGAAATCCTACATTTTACAAGGAATTACTTAGGGCTTAGAATCGTTTTTGCTATGCACCTCCGTTTGGTTAGCGCACTAAAGTGTGTTATATCGTGTCGTATCACACTGGTAAGAACCAATAAGATTGCAAGAACATTCTCAAGTGTTTAAGAATTGTCCTTGATTAATAGACAACAAAATGCTGAAACTTCCATCAAAATTGCAATTTTGTTCCTGAGATAATTACAGACAGTGGCAGCAGGGGGGCATGGGGTATCAGAACTCTTGTCCCCTGTAAAACCCATACAAAAAATTCCACAAAATTTGTTGATTTAGCCCCCCCTCTTGCACTTTGCACCCCCTGAAAAAAATTCCTGGTGACGCTACTGATTACAGATGAACTTTAGCTACAAGCAACTCATTTTCCGCAATCAAGTCATATTACCCTTCACAAAATGATAAACTACTTTGTCAAAATGGACCAAAGTCTGCAATTGGTCATAGAGAAGAATAAAGGGCAACAAATCATCCTCTCTAAATGATGAATATATTTACGTGTTTCGAAAATGAATAATTTGATCATAGTTTATTACATATCTCGATCTCGTATTTCCTGTTTCCGGAGATGGAGATGAAAAGGGTAAACTTTTCTGTCAGTGTCCGATATTAATGGGGTTGGACATACATTCTGTCCAGGTGAAGTCATTCTATGTGGTCATTAAGAAACAAGCGATTTGTCAAAAAAATCAGTTTCATTTGATCGTCTGATTTGTCATTGGTGGACGAAGGTGGATAATTTATGACATTTAATGTGAGCTAGAAAATTGTCATAAATCTTTTAATTTTTCTCTTTTTTTGTCTTTTCACTGAAAGATGCATGGTGTGGACAGGTTTCCTCCAAGCTCTTTTTCCAAATGATTTGCTATGCTCATGTACAAAAAAAGCACCAAAAAGGGTGTGGTTTTCACCATGGCAACATGATTGACCCCTGGTTCTTCGGATGTTACAAATGCGTTTGAAGCACTCAAACATTTTGGCATATTGAAGCTAAAATGGTCACATATAGTTGAAATTGGAACAAATTTGTGTGAAGCATGCAAAAATTGGCACTTTGCAAGCTGAAATGGTCAAATATGAGATTATGATTATGTATGACTTGCATGTCCCATTGTGACATACACATTTCATTTCATCCACATACTCACAATGACAAAAAAATGTACACTTTCTATACGTCGTCCACTAGTTCACCATCTGTAACATGTGAGGAGCAAAGTATATGGTTATAAAATGGCAAGTAAAACTAGTGGCAAATGGTGGTCATAGACCACAAACCTAGCTGGGGCGTGTTGGTGTTATTGAGCTATCTGACCCCTGCAAAGTGTTCCAAAATGTTCCCCAGATCATTAAGTTTGTCACCAAGTTTGAGCCCCGTACCCCTTACAGATTTCCAGGAAATGCATTTCTAAAATTTGACCTCTGCATGACCTTTGACCTGACCCCTGCAAAATGTTCCCCAGTTCATTAAGTTTGTTGTCACCAAGTTTGAGCCCCACAACCCTTAGAGATGTCCAGATAATGCAATTGTAAGATTTTACCCCCTTAATGACCTTTGACCCCAATTATGTATGCAAGTTATAGGCGTGTGGTATAGCCGATGCATATATGCAAATGACATCATTATACTATATAATATGTGGCAGAAGAAGCATTTTGAAGGTATTTGGTTATATACCAGAAATGCCCCTTTAATGACCTTTGACCCAAATTCTGTTTAGACACTATGGGCACTGGACATAGCCGATACATATGTGCAAGTTACGTAATTGTAGGATGTAACATGTTGGAGGAGAAGCATTTTGAAATTTATTGCCAGAAAGAAGAAGAAGAAGCAAGAAAGACTAGTGGCAAATGGTGGTCATAGACCACAAACCTAGCTGGGCATGTTGGTGTTGTGGAGGTATCTGACCTCTGCAAAATGTCCCAAAAATGTTCCCCTGGTCATGAGGTTTGTTGTCACCGTGTTTGAGCCCCGTACCTCTTACAGATGTCCAGAAAATGCAATTTTAAGATTTGACCCCAGATGACCTTTGACCTGACCCCTGCAATATGTTCCAAAAATGTTACACTGGTCATCAAATCTGTTGTCACCGAGTTAGAGCCTCGTACCCCTTACAGATGTCCAGAAAATACATTTCAAAGATTTGACCTCTGCATGACATTTGACCTGACCCCTGCAAATATTCCCCTGGTTATGAGATTTATTGTCACTGAGTTTGAGCACCATACACCTTACAGATATCCAGAAAATAAAATTATAAGATTTGACCTCTGCATGACCTTTGACCTGACCCCTGCAAAGTGTTCCAACATATTCCCCTGATCATTAAGTTTGTTGTCACCAAGTTTGAGCCCCATACCACTTACAGATGTCCAGATAATGCAATGATATCAGCTATATCTTTTTTTCTTTCTTCATTTAAAGGGTTAATATTATGCAATCACCAGCACAAAAGTTTATAAAGCCCCAGCTGATAGGATACTGTTTCATCCCGCTGACCCCATATGACCTTCGACCCCTGTTGACCTGTTGGATGACCTTTGACATTAATTAATTACCGGTAATTAATTTAATTTATTTATTTATATATTTATTTATTTTACTGACTACTCTTTCTTTCTTCCTTCATTTAATGGGTTAATATAACCCTCCCCCAAGCCATTGGATTCATAGAGCAAGTGTAATTTACCCTAATCATACATACAACATTAGCAAAGTTATAGTTAGACTGCTTTGCATTCCCTTTTAAATAAAAGTTCACACTCCTATGCCATTCCATGCAAAACACATCCCCCACTGAGTGATTGCTCTGCCCAGAGAAAAAAAGGCGTGTATGGATTTCAACTGGAATAGCCCATTAGCAGCTTGTGTACTCTCATTATATTCCAAATACGAAAACAATGGTTTGTGGTGAATTTTGCCTGTGAAACAATGGTGTCAAACAAGATGATATAATATCATACAAAGGTCAAAATCATTGAAACTGAAATCGCAGACTGTTTTCCTGTGATTTAGCTTAGCATTTTATCTAATTCAATTAGAGTATTTAGTTTAGCATTTTATCTACAATCCCGGACATAAGTCGTTCGAACACTTGTGTCAAAGTAGGACTGTTTGAGACCGTATTTCTGATATACTTGACATATTAAAATTTCGCTTTCTTTGACGTGAAGTCTGAACCATATCCTACTACTACAACCCTCCCCCTGCCCCACCAATCAATGTTGGATGTTTCTAGGTGGTTCATGACCAAAAAAACAACCAACAACATTGATCAGGAGGAATGGGGGGGCATATTTGAGGTACCCATGTTAAAGTGTTCGAACAATTATGACCGGGAGTAATATTTTCCTAACATAGATGCTTAGGATAAACAGTCTTAATACCATAACTCCTTGCAACAATTCAAAAACTTACTAAACCAACATAGACTAATGTAGTTAATACAGTGTGTTCAACTTGGCGCTACATAAAAACTTTTTCATGTGTTTAATGTCATCGAGTTAATTGAAGGTTTTCACTTGATGAAAAGGTATTACCGAAGTTGCAAAGTACAATCACCAGACAATGGCGAGCCTAAAAATAAAATTAAAAAAGGATGGAATTACATTAACCCTTGCCTTTCGAAAAATTGAAATTCGTCGGCGCAAAAGGTGCAAAATTTAATAAAATATCAAAAAAAAATTTAAACTTGTAACTTTTAATGACCATATTTGAAATTAGCTTGAAGAAGTCTTTAAATGAGTACAAAAATGTCTAGTATAAGTCAGCGGTTCTTGAGCTAACCATTGATATGTTTGAATGAATTGATGAAATTTAAAATGGCCGCCGACAAAGTGTAAAAGCCCCACACCACACCTGCAAGGAAGCCATGTGAATTTGTGTGTCGAGTAAATAGTGGCTGAATGTTGCTGAAATTTGACATAGTTTCATGTGTCAAAGTAGCATACGGTGATAATTGCCCTAATTGTGTGTGTCAATATGCGTAAAGAAAATCACTAGGCGAAATGGATCTAAATGGCGCCACACCAGTAGAAATCAGGAAATGCCAATTGCTGATATCAAGTGTCACTCAAACCTTCTCACTTTTTCCCTGTCACTATTCCTTTTAGTCTGAGAATTCCCAGGATTGTTTAAGTTACTACAACTGTGTGTTAAAAGCAGAAAAGTGCAAAAAGGTGCAATAAGCGGATAGTGAGGGGTTAATGAGCTATTGATATTGATACCGGTGTGGGTTGAAACTTCAACTCGCAATTCATCACATGTGGGGTGAATTGGAATCACCAACTTAACATACCTACAAAATGCTTATCATCAGCGCATAATCGCTGCGTTAACTGTGATGCGAGGAAGTCATGCCGTTTCCTGCATTGACAAGAAGTACCGCGTTTGTCAAGGAAATAACTACTCCATGTTACTAAGCCCAATTACATTGTGCAGAATAAAAGAAGGGTAATGCATATATAAACAAGAAATGCTTGTTCCTCGATAAAATAAAAGCCTTAAGATGTTAATTTCCGACCCGCTTTGCAGCGTGTAAGCTTTTCGGTTATCGTGGTAGAGTAGATTTCAAGGGGTTTCCTGAGTGAATTTTTTGACAGGTCTTATCACTCTATTGTATTATTTAAACTTTTTGTGAGCATTAATAGAGTGACATATTTTGCATAGGGTGAGGATGCCTGAATCGAGTACTTTTCTCAAATAGTTTAACCTGAAGGAGTTTGTAAAAAATATCCCTTATGTAAAAATCAATAGTGTATGGTGTCTGAGGCACCAGTGTAGAAAGGTAATGAGTATCATATGGTATCTTAAGAACAGACTGTTATCTATGGAAGTGCGCTTATAGCCGATAACCGTGCTCATAACTACTTCACTTTTTTCTTGTTGAAGATCATGATTGGTATCATGTTTGTTACATTCTACGCACAACTTATATATACCTCGGAGTGTTTCTGTAAATTGACTCATTTCTACGGTGGATTCTTGACATGAAAAATGTTACTCTTAACATGTTTTCGAGACAAAGAAATGTATCAACATATGTCATCACCACCGGTGCAAACGTTATTACATAAAGCGAAAAAACAACAATTCTGATGCAGGCAATGGAAAATTACGAGGGTATATCAGTTGTGTTTAGATTATAAGTTCACAGTGTTGATCTTTCTATGTTTTTTATTTTCTTCTTTTTTAGGGAAAAAGCTCACTTAATGTGGGAAGTGATGTTGACTGAATGTGGAATCCGGAGAAATTGGAGGGTTTATTTTTGATGAGTGAGAGTCTTCATACAGGTGCTTCCCGGGTGTATTATAGATGTGTGGCACCTGCGCTGTAACAAGGTACATTTACCTATGGCAAGAATAGTTAAGCTTAACTAAAAGCTTACGGTATTATATAAAAGAGTCGAGGTGATAAATTGTTCATTTTATGTGCGCACAATGAGTAATGCATAAATATTAAAGTCAGTGATATTCGGGAGGAATTTGAACAAGAATGATGTTGAAATTGTTTGCAACAAATCTTGAGTAATGGTGGAAACAGTTGCTATGGTAACACAAATGGCCAATATGGTAATAGACCATGGGAGTATGTGATAGTAGGGAAGCTGTTAGTTGAACAAGAGAACACTTTATTGCTTTCTCTGGTGGCAGCCGTTCGCTGGTTTGTTAAGTTATTCCATACTTTAAACCTGCAGGGTGGTGTGTGTCGATGGTTGTAAAATTTCCGTCGATTTTTTTTATATATAAATGCCTTGTGGGTCTTTTTGCGATAAATCTTGATACTCTGTAGTACATTGATGCCGTGATCTGTATCAGATAATGTGATATGGTTACAGGAGATTTAATGTACTTGTACGTGCGCGTGTTTAGAGTTTTTGTTATATTTTGTATAGGTAGCGTGGTTTGAGTTGGTAAGCTTTTGTCCCTCGGTGTATATTTGTTTCAGTACTCTAATCAACTTAAATAAGTAACTACATAATGTATGCTTTCTAAATGCGATACCCATCAGTGCACTGATAACAAGATAGTAAAGGTATTCCAGCTCACTTTATATTGCTTTATAGTCTTTATCATACAGGTAAAGTTTGTGACTTTTTACATCGTGGAAGAAAATAGAAGTTGGTGCATTGATGATATTTGTGTTTTCAATTTTACTTTGTGTTAGCTCTATAGTGTCTATTAAAACAATGCAAATGTTTGACCCTCAACTTTTTTTTCGGAAGGGACAGACATGCAATGTTCATGACCATTCAAAGCCCTATTCAAAACAAAATGTAAATATTCATTCTAAGTGTCCCTCTGAAAAGGCAGAATGGGTGACTTTTGGCTTTTGTGCCAACGGCCATGTCCCCTGGCTTGGTTCTGGGGGCACCCCCTGTCTCCCCCAGGTGCTGTAAACCAAAATTGGCAGTGACGTCAGTGCACATTTCTTTGGATGCAGTGTCGCTCAAAGTGCTGGCTTACATACACACACACACTTAAAGACGCCACATCATGGGCATCAAAATGGCCCATTTTTTGTTCTTTTCAGCCACTTTTTGACAATTCAGACAGCAAGTTATTCTGATGAATGGAAATAAGGATTATTGGAAGTTGTGGTCATAGTTTTTTAATCAATTTATTCCATTATTTCAAGTTAGAGGTAGGTCTCTAACCATCTATCTCTGATCGGTACACACACCCCACCCCTATGCACCTTACAAACACCTGACCCCCCCCCCCCACACACACATATATTTACCCCTTTCTACCATGCAACACATCTCTTAGCTTTTTTCCCTCACTATGAGCACATTGAAGTATCAATGACAGCCGATACAATAGCCAGTCTATCTTATAAGCGTGTTTTGATTGAAAAGTCTTCTCACAAATTGATTAGAATTAGTCTCCTATAGTGTCAATACACTTGGCAATCTCCTCAGTTACCCGGCTTGTAAAGTACAGCTTTAGAAAAAATACAGCGCTCTTTCTACAGTGCATTTTGCATAAATTCTATACTTAAAATTTACCATACAAGCTTATTGTATAGGAAAATTTTATAGAAACTTTATCTTTTAGAGGTTGGTACTTATTTCATGAAAAACACATTTTACTAAATTTATGACCATTCAAAAAAGTAAAAGATTAATATTACAACTTGTATATGCATTCAAATGATCTGGTCCAATCAGTCCAAGTGCAAGATTTTAGTGTGTGTGTGTGTGTGGGGGGTTAAGCCAAAGCGCAGTGCAGAGGGGAGTCTGAGGGGGGATGTGCCCCTCTGAGAATAAAATTGAAGTCCCAATTGAAGGTATTTGGTGAATCATTTTGACATTATTATCAGGGATATGGGTTCAATATAATAGCAAAGAGTCAAATTAGCGCGGTTAAAGCAAAAAAGTTGCAAAGCAATTGGGTCTTGTTTTCATCACAAATGATATCAATTATTTTCTTATGTTATCTCACTTTCTTCATCTCTGAATCTTTCCAAGCTTTGAGTGAATGTTCTTAGTCATCGAGTAGTTTTTAAGAGAGTGGGACCACCAGGCCATCAAGACGATACCTTGCCATCTATCACGTAACCAGTCCAGCGGGTCAGTTGCCTGATGAAATCTGATGGTTCCAACGTCACAAAGTTGCAAAAAGTAAGTTCCTGTATTTGATTAAATTCCAAAACTCTCTTTCAAAGCTTTTTTGGTCATCATTTTGTGCACACCAAATAATTTTTTAATTTTTAGGTTCAATTGAAGCCATTTGGTACATCATTTTTACACTTTCTTTCAGGGTATAGAATAGAGATTTGATTATTTATGCGTCAAATATGACATTATGTGTTTGATTAAAGTTAGATGGGGTGGCCCCTGTCAAAAAGTGTAGGGGAATTCAATTGACCCCCTGCCTCCCTTCAGTTCCGCCGCGGATGAACCGGGCACTATGGAATTATCAAATTGTCCCGCTAATCTGATCCTAAAATTAGTGGGACAAATGCAAGTAAAAGTGTGCGAAAAAAATACAATTTTTATGCTAAAATGGCCATTTTGCCATTTCTCATGTTTCCTTTTTTTTGTTGAAAACTTGAGAGGAAACACACTATAGTTGATATGCACTATAGTTAAAATGCACTATTGTTGAAAACTTGAGAGGAAACACACTATAGTTACAAAGTTTTGTTCTTCAATAATAGCAATTTTCTTACTGTATTATACTGTTTCTGCCCCAGGATTTGCTGTATTTCAATTCACTATCGCCCTCTTTGCACTAATCAGATTGTGTCCAATAGAGCAGCCAGGATTTGTTTTCAGAGGGTGCTGGGAGGGGGTAACTTACAAGGGGAGGGGGAATTGAATGAAATGATCAAAATGCCTAAATCTCACAAATTTAGGCAACCATATACCCCACAATTAGGAAGGGAAGGGGGCAAGATGTTCTGCCCATTTAACAATGCCATCACTGGTTGTGTCACAGCATTTACCATTTATCAAACAAATGGTTTTTTATGTGACTGATCATAACAATTTATGGCTATTCCAGTTGAAATCCATACACCCCCTGTGGAAGACATGATCTTAATATCCCCCACAGGGGGTGTAGATTTCAAAAGGAGTCACCCATTCAGGTAACCCCATTTGAAATTCACACTCTCTGTATGAAAGATTTAGGGCATGTCTTCCATAGGGGGTGAAAGAATTTCAACTGGAATAGCCCTTTGCTGTCCCTAAATGATCTTCTCCCTATTCCCCCCATAAAACAGAAATTTGCACTAAGGTGAAACAAATTCCAATCAATGCTTTGTTGGTTGGTGCGCAACACAACTTTGCATAAGCATAGGCTGCATCACACTCTCACTCAGCCCTGATCAGCCTTATCAATTCCCCATGCACACGGCCCAGTAGTATTAGCAGGTATTTGCAACATGTAGTTGATTCACAGAATGGACTATTTTCAGATTAAATCTTGCTTATTTTATGATTGGGTAAAAGCTGTTTGCAGGTGCCGAGTGCTGCGTAATAGCGTAAATAACATAAGGCCCTTCACAATTAATTCTTAGTTTCCTGTTTCAAGTTTGAAAATAAAGGACGAGGTGACTTTTAATTATTAATTATCTATTAATTATTAATTATCTATTACTTTCTTTATTTTGAAAAAGTGGTCGTGACTATTATCAACAGTCCATTTGGTCATTTTGATTAAGACTACGGATTTAATTATTTTACCTTTATAATTGATTTGTTACATTAATATTAGTAGGGGACCCTACAATGTTCTTGTTTTATATTCATAATCAAAGTTGAGATGATCAAAAACAGATAGGCCTATTAGCAAATAAAAGTAATTAAAGAGTCAATTAAAAGATGAAAATACCTAAATAAAAATAAAATAATTAAATATTTTTCCATTCTTGATTTTGGACGCGCGAGGGAAACAGGAAACTAAGGATCAATTGTAATTGGCCTAAATGTCAGTCAATATCTGTCCAGGATTGTTTTATCAAGCAAGAAAGCAAATTTGAGTGTTTTTCAATAAAGATAAGTGATGTTGGGTGTTTATGTTGTGTGTTTATGTTGTATGTATGGTGAGGTTAATAGCAGAATCAGAAAAGCTATTTTTGGGGAGGGGGTATGGCGCAAAGTGAGGGGGGAAATCAACAAATTTTGCTCAAAATCGGGGAAAGAGTTCTGACTTAGGGAATTTCCCCCAAACCCTAATTCCTCCTAGCGCCACCACTTTCGTTTATAGGATTAGCCCTACACTATATCCGAGAACTGCTTAAACCCACTAAACGCTCCACCCAAATTCTGGGGAATTAGCAGTCACTGGGTTTAGCAGTTCTCTGGATATAGCCAGGTTTTATGATATAGCATGGTTTTGGATCACTACAGTCAAAAGGCCCTATACTAGTAGGGCTATATAGGATGTCATCCAGCTTTTGGTTTGTTCCTAAGCATAAACCAGATTATATGGTAGTAAGCATGGTTAAGTGTTAGTATTAATTAAGCAAAGCCAGTATAAACCAGATTATATGGTAGTAAGCATGGTTAAGTGTTGGTATTAACTTAGCAAAGCCAGCATAAACCAGGTTATAAATATGGTAGTAAGCATGGTTAAGTGTTAGTATTAACTAAGCAAAGCCTTGTAGCAGTGTAACACATCCTTTTGGTCAAGTGGGGGTATTTTGAAGACTTAAAGATGACTAAAGCAATTTTCAAATAGGAAGTTTGGACTGTTAAGGGGTGGGGAATCTAAGCAGGAAAAAGCAGATTTGACTGGGAGTTTGAGCCATCAATCAGTGCCAATGTTCATATTGTACTATTGCATGGGGCAGTCAAGTTAGCTCAGTTGGTAAGGTGTTTGACTCTGGTGTTTGCGTGCGTGGTGATGCATGTTTGAACTGCCGCTTATAGAAAAGTTGAGTCAATGTGAGATGCTACTTGACAATTTATTCTTAAACAATTAATATTTTTCTATAATATCATTGGCTCTTGCTAAAAAAAGGCCCTGTGGTAGGGCTACTGAAACACACCAAGGAGTTTGCTTATACTATTGTACGACCTTTAAGGTGTCAGCAGCTTTTAGATTAAAACAAAGCTTTTAACACAAAATGACTTGCATCCTTGGCACATAGCATTAGAGCACTCTGTTGGCAAAATGCAAGAACATTGTAAGTGTCTTTGTAACTCATTGTCACTTACACCATTCATGCATTCTCACAGTAACCCGTCCACACAGAGGGTTTTTTGCTTTAGCAATGCGGTTCTTGAGCAAACACTTTGGGAAATCTGTTGTGTGAACTACATCGAGGATTCTAATCCTTAAGGTTATTCCTAAATTTATCACCAAATTTATCCTCAAGAAATTTAGGGGATTTCACTATCTGAGTGATCCTCCAGTAGTTCTTGAGTGCTGCTACCATGTATGTGAACAATGCATTTTGCCATGCACGGATCCAGGGGGCTTTGGTGGCTGCAGCACCTGGGGTATGAATGGCAAAAAGAGAGAGAGAAAGAGAGAAAAGAAAGAATGAGAGAAAGATAAAAAGTATGCACCAAATCCCCGGGACCAAATCACACAAATTGAGTTTCCCTTGCAACTCCCACCAGGGGCCACTCACTGACCCCCCCCCTTTTGGTCACTAACTTTACAGCACCTGGGGAGGGAGAAAGCAGTTTTGGATCCACCAGTGCATCTTGAGATGATGAGCTTAACCTATAATCTTGGTTTAATTATATTCAATACAGCTCAATTTGGCGCACCACTAGATGGGTCACAGTAAGCTTCCGGTTGTTGAATTCCAGAGCAGACGTCATCATCTTCATCAGGCATTGCGAAGCTTGAGGATTCCAGGCTTTAATTGAGTCGTGTGGACATGCACAATGACTTCAAATTCAAGCATGGATAAGCACAGTCACATATCGGTGAAGAAAGGAGTATTATGTGTTTTTTCCTTGACCTTGTCTCCAGTACTTGTCCGTTAGATCTGAGGTTCTATCTCCCTGAATCAAGTCAATAATATGTGATAAATGCAATGGGTAGGAAACATCTAAAGAAGGTATCGTACACTTCCCATAATGCATTTCTCCAATTTCAATTGTCTGTATTCGCTATCTTGTGCAGCTTCGTTGGTAGTGAAGAAATGTACCTTAATGAACAGCAGACATCCAGATCTTGCAAAATTGGTTTATTTATTGACTATCACAATGAAAACAAAGAATCTGTACAAAGTAAATGGGAGTGTCATTTGATGAAATGAGGTATGTATCATGTTGCAAAGGATTCTGGGAAGGGTAAGGTATCTTCTCTTGGAAAAATCTACTTGTGTCAGTCCGAAAAGGAAACTGAATGATACTAGAAGAAAGATTGGAAATGGGCTATTCTAAGCTATTCTAGTTGAAATCCATACACTCCCTATGGCAGACATGACCTTAATCTGTAGGGGTGTAAGTCAGCCAGGTAACCCCATTTGAAATTCACACTCCCTCTGTGGAAGATTAAGGGCATGTCTTTCATAGGGGGTGTATAGATTGCAACAGGAATAGCGTAATGTCTATGCATTTGCATAGACATTAGGCTTTTCCAGTTTACAGAACTTCTTTCCTGGGGAAAGGTGTGAGTTTGGAAGGGGACCAGAATAATCCTGATATCACTTCATGAAAAGTACCAATATTTCTTTGGGGCATAAATCCAGCCTATTTGTGAGCAAGAAAGGAAGCAAGGGAGAGCGAGTTGGCGCAGCCGTTGTTCCCTTGCCTTGCACCACTGAGGTCCTGGGTTCAAACCCTGGCTGTGCTCAAGAACTGTATGTGCACTTGGTTTATTCCGATTCCATGCTCGCTTTCGCAGGTTTTCTCCGGGATCTCCGGTGTCCTCCTGCTTTCAAAAAATTGGTGATTAGTTGTTTGGTTATTAAAAACTTCCTTCACCCAATGGAAATTGGGGAGCTGCACAGATACTTGGTGGATGTTACATTCTAAGTGCGCCCGTTTGGATAGGTTTGTGCCATGTTCGGCTGCAACTAGCCTAGTTAATGCGATCTGTGATGATTCACCATGGCAAAGAATTTACAGCGCTTGATATAAGTCATTGTGTTTAAAAGTGATTATAGTCATTCTAAAAAAGCTTTTGGTTGTAGCAAGTTAACAAAAGGTATATTTTGTTTTTTGTTTGTTTAGCAGGACACTGGATTGTCTGAACATGGGAACTGCGATGTAAAACAGGAGGACATGGAGAGCTGTTGTGGTTTGGGGAAACCACCCAAAATAAGCAAGTAAGTTTAAGTTTAGTTTAAGTTTAATTTAGTTTTTGTTTAATTTAATTATTGAGTTTAGTTTAGTTTAGTTTATAGTTTGGTTTGTTCAGTGTTGTGTTGTGTTGTTTTGTGTTTATTGTACTTATAAACTGAGCTCAAAAAGAAACTTATAATTTTTTACAACTTGTGAATCACAAGGTCAAATCTTAAAATACTCTCAATCAAAATGAACCAAAATTACACACAGGATTACCTTAATACTCTACTCAAAACACATGTCAGTAACCAAGCAGTTGTCCAACTGACACAACAGCAAAATGCACTGTCATGGGACAGCTTCCTGGACTTCCTTCACTTTCACAGCCCAACATTTGGCACCCAGGACAAAAAATCTGTGAGAATGCACACAAGATCCTTGCACAGATGATAAAACGGTGCTGCTTTCTGCTTTTCATACACTTTTTTCATGAAACAGGGCTGGGCTGTGTGTATTGAAGTAAATCTGTGTGTAATTTTGGTTCAATTTGATGGACAGGATTTCAAGATATGACCTTGTGAAAAATTATAAGTTTCTTTTTGAGCTCAGTTTATGTATGTTTTGTTTGTTGTTGAAAAGTTTGGGTCTAGATGAGAGATGAATAAGGGACATCAGCATAACAAAATCCTAAAGCGGGGATGAAAAAACAATGTTGCCAATTTTCAATGTGTCCCAAAACTGCAAAAACTGTCCCACAATGCATTGTAAATTTTAATGCTGATATGGCTTATTCAAAGAATGTTTTTTGAATGTATGATGCAACATTTCTTACAACAGTGTCACTTCACTTTCATAAACATCAAAGTTTTTGAGAAAATACTGAAAGCTTGATAGTGTACCCCATCGTAATGCACTCATAATGGTATTTGGACAATGTCGGATGACAATATTTGAAAATGAAGTGCATCGGAAAAAACGAGTTTAAAAACATGATGTGAAGTATTGAATAATGTCTCCTAAAGGCTTCTGTACACATAATCCCAAAATATATTGTGATTGAACTAAGTGAGTCTTAAGTTGGGCAAATCCGATTTTAATTTTTTGAGATAAAATTCTACCTCATTTTACAAACTGCAGTATTCTGAGAACCGTATTGAGATTAAATGAGAGGTTTCTGAGGTATGAATAGTTTCATGATGTAGGCTACAATGAAATATATAAGAATTTCAGCACTTCTTTTAACCGTTTCTCAAAATTGAATTTTGCACGGAGCGACTCATCTCACTCATTCGTGTTACATACAGATAATGATTGTTCCTGGTAGAGTTATGAAAACCCTTTCAAGATAGCACTGAGCCTGTGGCATGGTGTTACATCTTTTCATATTTTGTCATCAACTACCTGACTTTTGATGGCATTCACATGATTTTCATCATTATTCTTTTGATTGTCATTTCACATTCTCAAATACCCTCCAACCTCGTCAGCCCCTTAAGCTTATCTCCGTTGACATGTTTTCGAGTGAGCTCTTCAGAAAAAAATCTGTACCTCTATAATTGTATTTACATAATAACCATCTTGTTTATACTTCAAACTCCCGCTAAAGTGAAGCTCATAAAGAAACATGTTTAGCAATGGGGGTTGGTCCGTCATTGTGATGCGGGGTCTGTAACCAAGGCAGACCTGATCGGTCGTCGGCGGAGTGATTACGCCCGAGGGCGTTTCTTCCTTGATGCTCATCTATTGACACAATGTAATGGCGAAACTGTTGTCTAACATTTTACATCACAGCCTCTTGCGAGCGACACCACCTCATTGATGGCTGGTTTATTACGTACATAGTGAGTAGCTCAAGTACCGACACAAGCAAAGCTGGGGGCATCACAAGGGGGTGGGGCAGTGTGGTTCGTTGATCCAATTTAGGGCTAGCACCGGGTCAAATATACAAGCAAAGTAGAATAACATGTGCTTTATTGCTAGCGCTCTTAGTAGCTGATGGCAATATATAGATAAAGTGCCCACGCTGACTGGACTGAATAGAAACATGGATGGCCATTCATAACTTTGATTTGGGTTCATTTGGCTTTGAGTCCATATTTTGATTGAAAACCATGGTTATAATAGGATCATATTTAGCGTCTATGGTCAGAAGCATGGTGATCTGTCATGTATCTTTTGTAGCTATTGAATTTGTTTTGGCTATTTGCTTAATGCTCTGCGTGCTAGCCACAGGCTTCAACATAAGAAGTCCAAGTATAAAATATACTTATATAATAAAAAGTCAAAATATCAAGACCTATCTTAAAAACCACTGAAAAGAACCAATACTAGGCTTGTTTGTACTCATTTTGATGCACTTTTCATTGTGATTCCAAATATGTTCATGAATTCTGAAATTTTTAAACCAAAATTAAAACTTGTTGTCTGCAGTCGACACTCACGTGGAGAGAGTTAAATAATAAAGTGAAAGCCTGTCTTGAGTTTACTTTCATGATTTACCAGGCTTATTTTATTCTTTTAAGTTTTACATCTGGCTCCCAAATGATATTTTTATTTGGACCATCTCAATTACAATATTTATCCTCTATTTATTTATTTCTTAAAAATATCGCTTCTCCCAAATAGTATTTCAATTTTGACCTTATGAATTCAAATTTTGCATAAAGATCTCATCCCCTTACAATTTTATTTTGAAATTAATTCCACTCTTCCACTCTGTTATTTGATTTTTAACCTTCTCTGACAGTTGTGCAAAAAGGTCAGTCCCCATTTACACCTTCATTTTGAAATTTTGCCCGACTAAAATGATAGTTTGACATTCCCACATAGTTTGCATTGGTTGCCTTAACGCAGACCTTTCAACATCTCACAAAATGTACACATACACAGTGAGAAATCATATCGCAAGATGACAGTTGTAAAACCCAAAGAAGAAGATAAATGTTTAGATGAAATCCGCTCTGTCATCTCGCAAGTCATCATCATTGGTCCCTCTGTGTCGTCTTTTCCTTGTGTAAATTGGCAAGAAAACTTAGGAAAACAATCGGGCAATTCAGCTGTCATCTGATCAGCTCGTAACGTGAATAGAGTTTGAGTACGGAGCGTTGGATTAGGGGGAAGAGGGCTACACTAACTGATATTTTTGTCGATCTGTGACTTCGTGGTTGAGATGGTCGTATCTACGATAGCTGTTATTTGTTCAGTTAATATGTGCTGAAGTCAATTGCACTAAATATTATTATTAATTTAATTTTTGGTTATTTTGTTTTATAGATTCTGCTAGGAACAGAAACTTACATCACTATTATGTTTTACTACCTAGAGGCTTTTGTTGTAAATACGCAGGTTTCCAACAGTTATAACTTGAATTCAAAAACAAGATGTCAGACTTTTCTATGAATACATTTGAAATGAACTTTATTTTAATTATGGACAAACAAGCCTAGTATTTATTTGTTAGGGTTTTGACAATATTGTCCATCCTAGTAAATTTAGAACTGAAGAATTTGGATGTAAAATTTTGAAATACATTCAAACAAGTGAATTTGTTTTGTTTAACCAGGGGGGTCGGGATATTGGTGTTGTTGTTTGGTTGGGGAGCTAGAAGAGTCAGTCGGGTGTTGTTTGGTCGTTGGACTAATTTTTTGTTGAAAGTGAAGCGTTGGTTTGAGATGTCCAAAATTTAACTTTCTTTGTCAAAATGACCTTGTTTGGTGCAACAATCATGGCAGTAGCCTTTGCATCGGGGCCTGAGATTGGAATTCCAGTTTCCTTTCTCACGAAGTAAGGGCTAAGAGTAAAATTGTACAATTGTGTTTGGGAGTGGCCTTCTCTCTTTCTCTTTTTCCTAGCTATTTTCTTCCATTTCTTGCTTTGTTTATCAAAGCTATCTAGGCCAGCATGCATATATTAGCCTACACTGGCTATCCAGGCTTGTGCATTTGTATGAGCTTGGAACGGTCCATGGTTTTCCATGGATTAGCATGTGTTCCTCACGGACCAACCTGGGTAAACAAACAAACAAACAATAGAAAAAGGTGGCCTGTCCAAAAGTGAACCTCTTTGACAAACTTTCTTTTAGAATTCCCATTTTGGGTGTGATAATGAATCCCCATCTTATGGGCTAGTGTAACATACTTCATGTTTATCTTGATGATGGATAATTGCTATGGTCTAGCTAATATGAAATTCATCTGTCAGTGGCAAGCCAAGAGTGGGCAAGGGGGTCAGCTGCCCCCTGTGAAAAGTCTTGCGCGCCCCACTGTGGGATGCTGTCCCCCTGATATTTAACATTTGTTGACCTTTTTAGCCCATTTTATCCATTTGTGTCCCCCCCCCTATACTAGAAAGTTGCATTTCCCCCTTGCCCCCTCCCGCTGAAAAAGTCCCGGCTACACCAATGGTCTCAAGAGTCACTAATACAATCTCACTCTAAAAATAAGCAATTTAATACCACCCGTTTGAGTAAAATAACTCGAGGCAGCTATCAAATTTCCTCCCACTACCCATACACCTGGGTAAGGGAGGGTTTTTAACCGGTTTTAACACTAACTGATATCTGTAACGCACGACAGCCTTATGTTGTTGGTAGTACATGAAATTAATACACAGTATGACAGTTGATATGTTGATACAATTCATATTAGGAGCAGCTATTATCTTAACCACAGGGCTTATTGTCACATGACAGCTCCTAATGTTGCGATCTTCGAGGCATACAAAGAGAGAAAAAAGCCCCAGCGACTCATCCCCGTTATCTTTTCTTTTGATGTTATAAAACGTTAGTTGATCTTACGTCAATTCCACTACACATGGTCTGAATCTGCGAGAGCAGAAATTAGTTGTAATTTTGCGACGAGTTTGTTTGGCATAATTGACATGGTATAAATGAATAGGGGAAAAGAAGACGTGGTGTTATTGTTAGTAATTTAGAAAGAGTAACATTATAGGGATTGTTGCCTCTGTATAGTTTGTTTTGGTTGTTCAATGAACATTAGATATATTCACTAAGGGTATTATAACATTTTAAGGCGGGTGAGAGCCTTAAGGTTTACAATTACGCGGACCTGTTTATAATAAACTGTATTGTGTATGAGCTTTGACAATTATGAGTGTGTAGAAATATAGAAAAGAAAATTTGCTCAAGTTCTTTTTATTTGATTTTTTGTTTTGTCATGATGGATATAAAGGAGCAAGCATTATTGTATGTATTGAGTGTAGGAGATTTCATATTGCAAGGGTTTTCCAAATTAATTATTGATGATAGACTTATTTCTTGATTAAACAGAAACAAACATGCAAACAAACAAATAAAAAAAATGAAAAAAAAACATTAATTAAGACAACAAAAATTTTAAAAACCTGATTTACAGGCCTGACCACCCCATTTTGCATTTTGGTAGAATTTCTTTTTTCATTTTGCTAAAATCATGTCAAATTAGCTGTTTTTGCCTAAAATTGATTTATTTTGACTTGAAAGCTTTTGAAAAAATTGAAAATATGTGAAAATGTTTTGTAAAATCAAATTTTTGCCAGATTTTAAAAGCTTTTGGTGATATTTTAGGGTCATTTTAGCCTTAAAAAGTAATAATTAAAAAAAACACTGACTGACCGACACTACTCGAAAAGGCTGTGTGCCGTACAACAGGTGGTTTTATTTGTTACCTAGCTGGGGGGTTTACAACCCCCCGAGCTAGGTCCTGTTTTTCTGTCCGTTCTTTCTTCTTCTTTCTTCTTTCTGGCAATAAATTTCAAAATGCTTCTCCTCCTACATGTTACACCCTACAGTTACGTAACTTGCACATATGTATCGGCTATATCCAGTGCCCATACGGTCTAAACAGAATGTAGGTCAAAGGTCATTAAGGGGCATTTCTAGTATTTAACCAAATACCTTCAAAATGCTTCTTCTGCCACATATTATATAGTACAATGACGTCATTTGCATATATGCATCGGCTATACCACACGCCTATAACTTGCATACAGAATTGGGGCCAAAGGTCATCAAAGGGGCAAATCTTACAATTGCATTATCTGGCCATCTGTAAGGGGTATGGGGCTCAAACTCGGTGACAACAAATCTCGTGACCAGGGGAATATTTTGCATGGGTCAGGTCAAAGGTCATGCAGAGGTCAAATTTTAGAAATGCATTTCCTGGATATCTGTAAGGGGTACGGGGCTCAAACCCGGTGACAACAAACTTGATGACCAGGGGAACATTTTGGGAACATTTTGCAGGGGTCAGATACCTCCACAAAACCAACACGCCCCAGCTAGGTTTGTGGTCTATGACCACCATTTGCCACTAGTTGTTTCTTGTTTTCTGAACTTATAATCATTGTGAGATGAGTAATGTTAGAATTATGAATTTCAAAAAAGGGTCTATGATGTAGACTAAAGATATTGTCATAAAAGAAGTAAATATAACTAGACTTAGCTGTGGTCTAAGACCACGAACACAGCCGTGTTGTGACCCCTTAATGACCTTTGACCCCAAAATATATGAAAACATTGGCTAATGTCAATGTATGTGTGCACGTGGCATAACTTTGCCATTTTTTTGGGCAGAAGGGGCATTTTGAAGGGTTTTTGCCTCAGACCGGAAGTGACCCCTTAATGACCTTTGACCCCAAATCTGTGTTCACCCCATAGACACTGGGTAACAACAATGCATGTGTGCAAGTGGCATCACTGTCCTACGTAATTTGTGGGAGAAAATGCATTTTAAAGGTATTTCGTTTTATACCGGAAATGACCCCTTAATGACCTTTGACCCCAAATAAAAAAATACCATATATACATTAGGTAAACACAATTCATGTGTGAACATACCATCACTCTCCTATGTTTTTCTTAGCTAATAAAAATTTTTGAAGATATTTCGATTTATACCGGAAGTGACCCCTTAATGACCTTTGACCCCAAATCTGTGTTCACCCCATAGACACTGGGTAATAACAATGCATGTGTGCAAGTGGCATCACTGTCCTACGTAATTTGTGGGAGAAGATGCATTTTAAAGATATTTCGTTTTATACCGGAAATGACCCCTTAATGACCTTTGACCCCAAATAAAAAAAATACCATATGTACATTAGGTGAACACAATTCATGTGTGAACATACCATCACTCTCCTATGTTTTTCTTAGCTAATAAAAATTTTTGAAGATATTTCGATTTATACCGGAAGTGACCCCTTAATGACCTTTGACCCCAAATCTGTGTACACCCCATAGACACTGAGTAATAACAATGCATGTGTGCCAGTGGCATCACTGTCCAATGCAATTTGTGGGAGAAGATGCATTTTAAAGGTATTTCGTTTTATACCGGAAGTGACCCCTTACTGAGATTTGACCCCAAATAAAAAAATACCACATATACATTGGGTGACTGCAGATCATGTGTGAACATACCGTTACTATCCAATGTTTTACTTAGCTAATAAAAATTTTTAAAGGTATTTCGTTTTATACCGGAAGTGACCCCTTAATGACCTTTGACCCCAAATCTGTGTACACCCTATAGACACTGGGTAATAACAATGCATGTGTGCAAGTGGCGTCTCTGTCCCACATAATTTGTGGAAGAAGATGCATTTTAAAGGTATTTCTTTTATACCGAAGTGACCCCTTAATGAGCTTTGACCCCAAATAAAAAAAAATACCACATATACATTGGGTGACTGCAGATCATATGTGAACATACCGTTACTGTGCTATGTTTTACTTAGCTAATAAAAATTTTGAAAGTTTTTCGTTTTATACCGGAAGTGACCCCTTAATGACCTTTGACCACAAATCTGTGTACACCACATAGACACTGGGTAATAACAATGCATGTGTGCAAGTGGGGTCGCTGTCTTACGTAAGTTGTAGGAGAAGATGCATTTTTAGTTGAAATCACGTTTGTGACCCCTGCGTGACCTTTGACCCCTTGAGTTTCATATGACATGTAGGGGCATGGTCAATGATCATTGTGACCAAGTTAGGTCAAAATCGATGTAAGCATGTGAGTGCTAGAGCAAATGTAATGGTTGACAGAAGAAGAAGAAGAACTAGACTAAGCTGTGGTCTAAGACCACGAACACAGCCGTGGTGTGACCCCTTAATGACCTTTGACTCCAAAATCTCAGAACACTCCACAGACATTGGTTAATCTCAATGCATCGCGTGTGCACGTGGCATCACTCTGTTATGTTACTTGTGGCAGAAGGGCATTTTGAAGGTTTTTCGTCTCAGACCGAAGTGACCCCTTAATGACATTTGACCCCAAATAAAAGATGATACCACATATGAATTGGGTAACCACAATTCATGTGTGAACATACCGTTACTGTCCTATGTTTTTCTTAGCAAATAAAAAACAATTTGAAGGTTTTTCGTTTTATACCGGAAGTGACCCCTTAATGACCTTTGACCCCAAATCTGTGTACACCCCATAGACACTGGGTAATAACAATGCATGTGTGCAAGTGGCGCCACTGTCCTACAGAATCTGTGGAAGAAGATGCATTTTAAAGGTATTTCGTTTTATACCGAAGTGACCTCTTAATGAGATTTGACCCCAAATAAAAAAAATACCACATATACATTGGGTGACTGCAGATCATGTGTGAACATACCGTTACTGTCCCTTGTTTTACTTAGATAATAAAATTTTTGAAGGTATTTCGTTTTATACCGAAGTGACCCCTTAATGACCTTTGACCCCAAATCTGTGTACACCCCATAGACACTGGGTAATAGCAATGCATGTGTGCAAGTGGCGTCTCTGTCCCACATAATTTGTGGAAGAAGATGCATTTTAAAGGTATTTCTGTTTATACCGAAGTGACCCCTTAATGAGCTTTGACCCCAAATAAAAAAAAAAATACCACATATACATTGGGTGACTGCAGATCATATGTGAACATACCGTTACTGTGCTATGTTTTACTTAGCTAATACAATTTTTGAAAGTTTTTCGTTTTATACCGGAAGTGACCCCTTAATGACCTTTGACCCCAAATCTGTGTACACCACATAGACACTGGGTAATAACAATGCATGTGTGCAAGTGGGGTCACTGTCCAACGTAAGTTGTGGGAGAAGATGCATTTTTAGTTGAAATCACGTTTTTGACCCCTGTGACCCCTGCATGACATTTGACCCCACAAGTTTCATGTGACATGTAGGGGCACGGTCAATGATCATTGTGATCAAGTTAGGTCAAAATCGATGTAAGCATGTGAGTGCTAGAGCAAATGTAATGGTTGACAGAAGAAAGAAGAAGAACTAGATATGGTTGCGGTCGCCTGCGACCGCGAGCATGCACAACCGCCAGGTATTTTAGAAGGTATTTTGTTTAACACCGGAAGTGACGCCTCATAACCATTCCTGGTGAATTTCAGCTTAATCGGAACTTATACATGGATTTTGATTTTTTTTAAATTTATGATTGACCTTTTGACCCCCTTAATGACCTTTGACTTCAATGAAAAAAAAAACCTTATGTACACCGACAAAATGCATTGTTCCAATTTTAATTAAAAAATTCTTCTATGTTTAGTTGTCGAGATAAAAATTCTTGAAGTTATTTAGCTAAAAACAGGAAGTGACCCCTTAATGACCTTTGACCCCCAAAATAAAAATACCATGCATACATCATGTAACACTAATTCATGTATGATGGGTATATTACTCTGGTTTGTTTACATTTTGAGATAAAAAATTTGTAACTTTTTTGATAATTTTGGTTTTTGACCGGAAGTAACCCCTTAATGACCTTTGACCCCAAAACTGTAGGCATCCTAAAGACCCTAGCTAGTAGCGATGCATGTGTGGTAATGGCGACTCTCTGCTATGTAATTTGTAAAGACAGTGATTTTTTGAATATTTTGTACAAATTTTTCAGACTTTTACCGGAAGTGACCCCTTAATGACCTTTGATTCCAATTTTGTGGTATAACTTTTAGACACTGGCTATAGATGATGCATATGTGTAAGTGACGATACGATGCTATGTAATATGTGGAAGAAGTAGCATTTTTAGTGAAAATCCAAGTTTTGGCCATTGACCGGAAGTGGATGACATTTGACCGGAAGTTGATCATGTGACATCTGTGGCACCACCAAACGGTTATACTGACTAAGTATGGTCAACATGCCTGAAAGCATGTGGCTACGATGGCTGATCATAGTGTTGACAGAAGAAGAAGAAGAAGAAGAACGCGGTAAAAACAATGCACATCGCCGATGGCGGATGTGCAAGAAGAAGAAGAAAGAAAGAAAGAAAGAAAGAACCTGTAAGAAAAAAGACACAGCCGTGACTAACGTCACGGCTGTGTAAGAAGAACCTGTAAGAAAAAAGACACAGCCGTGACTAACGTCACGGCTGTGTAATGACAAGATTCCTTGGAATGTTTTTCTTTGGCTATAGATACACACAAGGAAGGAGAATGGACAGAGGATAGGAAAGAAGAAAAATGCTAACAAGTATGTGTGAAGAAAGGCATGCAGGAAGGCCAGATGAGCAAGGGAAAGAGCAAAAAGAGGAATAAAGTTTGTGTAAAACCAAGATGAGAAAGATATGAGGTAAGTTGATAAAGAAATACAATAAAACCTGCTTGTAGTACCGGTATATACTAAGCAAGGATTAAGGATTGCTGACCAAGGATGGAGAGAAATCGACTTCAACAAATGGTAATGAAGGTAAACCCAGTGGCGGCACCATGGGGGGTCAGAACTCTTGCCCCCCTGTTGCCCCCCCCCCAGTAAAAACCCGAAGATGCGAGAATTTCTACTTTTTACGGCAATTTTGCGCAAAATATGTTGATTTTACCCCCCTGAAATTCACTTTGTCCCCTCAATGCACCCCCCCACAAAAAAATTCCTGGCGCCGCCACTGGGTAAACCTTGGTGCATGCAAAATACAAAATGAGCTTGAAGAATACGAACAAATATTTTTACACTGAAAGGCATGCAAAAGCCAATTTTTTTACATGTTATTTTGGAGCCTTTTGTATCTTTGTATGTATGCTCTCTTGTTTGCACTCTGGCTATATGGTGGTTCATCCAGTCGCTTGCCCATGGTGCAGAGCCACCCACCCAAGACTCTTATTCTCCACCCTCTCTTACTAGGATCCACAACATGCTCATCTATCAGGGCACATTTCTTTAACCCCAATACAGTTGCACATTCATTGAATGACCTTTGAAAATTTGGCTACACAAACTCATACACGGCAACTTAAGGTCAAATTTTGCTCTATGATTGTTTAATTGAGGTTATTGAACTATGGCATTGGGATGAGGCCATTGTGGTCCATAGTGTCTGTTAAACACACACATACTAGATGGGGAAAGTGAAGAGCCAATGCACTTTTGATTCTTCTCTATCCCCCCACAAGATAAAAAGGTTCACTTTCAGGAGTACAAATGGGATTTTATAAGAAAAGTTAATCCACAAAACCTCATTTTTTAATGTAAAACCAGTCCAAAAAGGCAGTCAGGTATGTATGAAATTTTACCCGCCTGACATCAAAGTTACCCGCCACAGGCAGGTGGGTGGACTAGCAGGTGTCGAGGTACAACCCTGCCTCCAAGACATCAGCAACAATAGGCTGTTCCCGTTAAAATTCATACACCCCCTAACAAAGACCTGACTTTAATCTTCCACACAGGGAGTGTGAATTTCAAATGGGGTTACCAGCATGAGTGACTCCATTTGAAATCTACACCCCCTGTGTGGTAGATTAAGGTCATGTCTTCCATAGGGGGTGTATGGATTTCAATTGGAACAGCCCAATAACAATAAATGGTTACAGGTCTATATAAACTCATACAAGTCAGAACTAATTGCTCAATTCCATTGTAATATTAATGGAGGTAATTTTTCTTGAGATGCGGCAGACGATTTTTACAGCTGTAATTAGTTATGATAGATATCCTGAAGAAGAAATCATAACATTAGTAGTTTGTTCTATGACATCTTTAATAATGAGCTCTGATTTTTGTCATCTTCAATTTTTAACAAGAATTTTATTTACTATGTAAGCATTCCCTAATATTTTGTTTCAATTTTGTTAACGAGCATATTATTTTACAAAATTAGATTAAATTGGTTTTTAAAAACGATTTTTGCGGAGTTAATTTTCGCAAAACAGACTATTAATGTTTTGTTATCGTTGTGAAGTTAAAATCACAGCAAAAAATTCATATTTTTAGACAAATTTCTTTCCAGGAGGAAAAATAAGATACAATGTTTGTCATCTGTTTGACCTTGGTAATCATTTATGATATATGAGGTTGTTTTTATAGTAACTAAACAAAAGCATATAATTGTGATTGTTGATAAGAATAACAATTTCAGAATCAAACGTATCGAACAAAATTTGTTGTAGATCACAGAAAATTGATTAGCACAAATATAAAAAAATATTTAAATTTTTCTAAATTTATTTTTTTAATTCAAAGATTTTCAGTTCATGTTTGACATCTATATGAAATATGCATTCAAATGAGTACAAAAATGCCTAGTATTAGTTCAGTGGTTTGGAAGTAGCTCTGTCAATTGGATGGAACATTTAGGTTAAATACCACTTATTATGTATTACACGGGTTTCAATGGGAAAAAATCAGATTTAGATGCCAAATGATCAAAAATTCAACATAAGTTGACCTGAGACTTTTCTTGTTTTAACGCACTGAACCGTAAACACCTTAAAATGACAGTGCGCCCTCGAAGCTGAAAGTTACAATATGATAGGGCGAATATTTACTAAAAACCGAAGCGGTGCGTATGAATTTTGGTACTATTACAACAAAAATTTCATATAATGAGAGAAAAAGTACCATTTTGAAGCATCAAACTCTAAAAAGTACTTTTTTGGCTATATAACTTGATCAATTTCAGCGATTTTAATGCAGTCTTTTCGAATGCCATGAAAACAAATAGTTACTCGTCGTATTTCAATGTATCGCCCAGGCCTATTAGTGGTATTTAACCTTTAGTGGATTTGGTTATTTGAAATTATTGTAAAGTGTTAATTTTAGACTCTAAGTTTGAATAGGGAGAGCGAGTTGGCGTAGTATAGCGGTTGTTCCCTCGCCTTGCACCATGTAGGTCCCAGGTTCAAGCCCTGGCCAAAGTGGCCATGCCCAAGGACTGTATGTGCACTTGGTTTATCCCGATCCATGCTCGCTCGTGCAGGTTTTCTCCAGGATCTCTGCTTTCAAAATCAGTAAATTAGTTGTTTAGTTATCAAAAACTTCCTCCACCCAATGGAATTTGGGGAGCTGCACAGATAATTGGTGGATGTTACAATCTAAGTGCGTATAGGTTTGCGCCAGGTTTGGCTGCAACCGGCCTAGTTGATGCGATCTGATTGTGATGATTCACCTTGGCAGCAAAATTACAGTGCTTTGAGTCCTCTGGAAAAAGACGCTATATAAATCTAAATTTACTTATTTAATTGTCATGTTGAATTTGATTGAAAAGGATCCATTTCATTCATGTGAATAGTGTGTAATGTAATTTGTTAGATATATGAAAAGGTTGTATGTCAATCTATTATGGTGAGAAGGTTATTTCACTTCGTTTGCAGAATAACATTGGAAGAGTTGCTTAAGAAACAATGTTTATCTCTCTCCATGTGGGTGTCGACTGCAGACGACAAGTTTTAAATTTTATTTGAATTTTTAAAAATTTCAGAATTGTTAATTTTCATGACCATATTTGAAATCAGCATGAAAAATGCATTAAAATGAGTACAAACAAGCCTAGTATTGGTTCAGAGGTTCTTAAGATAGCTCTTGATATTTTGAGAAAATTTCTCAAATTTGGGTCTTTTTATGTTGAAGCATTTGACTAGCACGCAGCACATTAAATATGCTAGTTGAAGAATTATTAAGGAGCTGTGACAGATATACTTCATGTGACACTGTCACTTTAAATTTTATTGAGGTCTCTTACTATAACAATATAAAAGATGTGGCAAGAGGTATAAGGCAAAAAAAAATAGTTGTTTGATTGTCCTCATTCGACAAGACTAGGTATAAGGCAAAAAAAATGTTGTTTGATTGTTCTCATCCGAGTGACCATATAAAATTGGGAACTAGTCACTAGAAATCTGGGAAACTGAGGCTTCATCATCTGCATACCAATTCCATTCTAGAAAACCTTGTAATGAAAATCCTGGGCAGGGTCTGCCCCAATCAAACTTTCTTTTTTGTACCATACGGAATTCACTTTTATCATCTTTTGTTCCTGCAAAAGGCTAATTTCAAATTTTTGGTCCCACAAGCAGATCTGTAGTCCAAAAGGTGGACCTTTAATACTTCTTAATAAATTCGCTTACATACAAAAAGCGGATTTGACCCCATTAAATTGACTTTCTTGGTACTAATTTTTGTTGCCTAATTTGAATGATTTTTTGATATGAAAAAGTGTTCCCTTTGTTAGCATTTCTTTATAATATAAACCTTTTTGAGTATGTATTTCAATTTCTGTCAATTTGGGGTGGATGGGATGCATTGTAGCCCCCCTCGGTCTGCCCATAAGGGTCATTATCGAATTCCTTGCATAAGGATAGCGACCCAAATAAATTGTAAGACCCCTCCCTCCCTAACACCATACAATGTTGCCTGCAAGATTTCCCAGTATTAGCTGTATACATAGTCCATGACATTCTAACATTATTAGTAGAATGTTTTAGTAAGATCTTAGATAACTAATTTAGGTCTGCTATCTGAGTTACCATGGCAACTGAATCTCAGGAAACAAACATAACTCTATATGATATCCCAAAGTGCCGACAACAACCATAATAGAATGATCGGAGCTAAAACGGCACCTTTATTAATTGAGTAAAATTATTAGTACAACACAGGTGTACTATTAATCCTTAGGAATTTTAGCACATTTTAGCACATTGACATTTTCATCAAAA
Organism: Amphiura filiformis; assembly: GCF_039555335.1. Lineage (NCBI taxonomy): Eukaryota > Metazoa > Echinodermata > Ophiuroidea > Amphilepidida > Amphiuridae > Amphiura > Amphiura filiformis. The sequence goes on from NC_092643.1 coordinate 58,685,379, forward strand.
GCTTATGATTTGGAAGCATTATGATGATACTGAAAACTAACATTTCTGCTTGGAAGTGAAAAAATTACTAAACTACCAGGTCCCTGTTGAAATACCTGCATTACCAGATTCCTATTGCTGCCACCTAGTAGTATCTACACAGGTACACCATCATCTATAGGTACTGGGCCGGTACTGTGGAGTACCAGTGTAGTACCTGCTGGTGGGTCCAAGCCTGTGCAGTAACAGCATTGGTAATGTGTAGGTACTCCGAGTCCGGGCTCTGTGTGTACCAATCAGGTACTTTGGCAACAGTGTACCTTTGCAGGTGGTCGTGATAGGAATCTTGCTGTGTACTCAAAACTAGGGCTACATCTTGACAGACAGGTTACATGAATTCTTTCTCATAATACAACCCAGGTTTGTGTGATCGAGAGGGTAATACTATAGTACTATAGCACAGGCACGTCCATCAAATGTAGTACTGAACATGCTGAAACTTACTGAAACAATTTGGTTAATGCCACTTTTTACTAGAAGACAGGATTTATATATGAAGAGAAAAAATAATTTATACATAAAAGAGCAGCACCATGCTTGACGCCTTGTGTTTCAAACCGTGATGTTTCTAGTTATTTTTTTTCATATTCATATACTAGTATACAGAGAGTATAGTTATTCTTAAGGTGTGCCCAAACAAAATGGTTTCAAAGGTATTCAGAACTTTGGTCTATATTTTGTGCCCTATTTCATTTTAAAATCCACACTACCCCTGTGGAAGATTATGAGTTTTGAATAGAATAGACAGTTGGGTAAATTCCATTTGAAATAACCACTCCAGTTGTGGAAGATATAGGTAAAGCCATAATACAGAGGGAGTATGGGTTTAAAAATGATTAACCCTGACCAATTACATTTGAAAACTCATATTCCCACTGTGGGTAGTGTAGATTTCAACTGGAATAACCCAGTAGTACTTTTGATCTCAACTCGGATCCGTAGTTTTAACCAAAACCTCTCATGGCTTTATATATTTGTTTTCTATGGAAATAGCAAGTTACGAAATTGATGATCCCAATGAAGCATTGCAAGATTGATGAATCTAGTGATGCATTGTGGGACTGAAAATGATTGACCTAATTCATTGGTTGGTGACCTTGTTAAAGAGCTTTGATTTAGCATTTCAGGATTCACTTTTTCTGTAATCCCATAAACCTTTGCGGGTAGACCCGAGATGTCATCACTTGACATCATGCCGATGTGCATGTCGTTTAGCGAACATGGTTGCTGCGTATTTGAAAGGCGTAAAGCGCAAAGTAACGATGTACCCACTGGCATGACGACATCAGAAGCCTACCCGCCAAGGCTTAAGGGATTTACTGAAAAGGTGAATTGATGCATATTGTGATGCATTGTGGGATTGAAAATGATTGACCTAATTTCATTGGCTGGTGACCTTGTTAAAGAGCTTTGATGTAATCTTATTTAAATCCAAAGCCAAGTACGATCCAATGTCTACATACACATTTACACAATCAGTAGTTTAGAATCAAAAAGGCTCAACTCCTATTAGGATCTCAAATATTACAATCTTCAAACACACAGTTCATTAACCCCAATATTGTTATAATGACCTTTCAATACTATGAGTTCACAAACTCATCCCCTGTAACTTGAGGTCAACTTTCAAGCTATGATCATTGTATGGAGTGTATTGAACTATGCCATTGACAATGAGGCAAGTTAAGCTGCTAGTGGCTCATGAAATGTGAGCAAAGTGATAAGCAGTCTTATTACGAAGCACATAATCACTTCATTGCATGCGCCGCTAATGTTTCAGCTCTCGTTTTTTTTGCTTCATCAATGTCCCGACCCGTCTGTGAATAGGAAGCTGCCCATCTATTCTCAACTGTGCAACTATCAAGCCTGTCTCGTACACGCAAGTTGCTGACATCTACGATAGCACCACAAGATGATGGGATGAAGTACCAGCGACGAGCAGGAGTCTAGAGGCTATTTGCCTTTCAGTTCCCTCCTTAAAATACTCTATAAATGAGGGAGAGAATAAAAGATGGTTTGAAAAATATTTTTAAGATTGTAGAAAATATGACAGGGGTCTTGGTAATAGGATTGGTGCTATGTGTGAGTTGGGATATAAAGGGGTTCGGAGACCGTAGTTTCCTGCATTGGCTCCAAAATCAGGCATTTTGAAGGATGGGAAGCCAGTAGCTGTCATACATGACACTAAAAGGAAGTGGTGAATATCAGTTGATGGGTAAAAGGTTTGCTACTTGAAAAGGGAAACTGTCACTAAGGTTGTAATAAGACAAATTGTTAGTATTGCTGGGTTATGTTGGAGAGGGGGAACTTATAAGACAAGAGAAAAAGACAAGTATAAAGTTATTGGAAGTCATTACTTGTCAGAGTTATATGTCTTGTTACTAGTGTTATTATTTGTGCTGTTATCTTGATGAGGTTGTTCAGATTGCAGGAAACACAACTAGGCTGGATTTGTTATGACAAAATAAGACAAAATTTAGATGGTGCGCATTATATGCTTGCTTGGTTGAGAAGAAAGTTTTTTTGAAGGCTAACGAACATATGTCTAGCCGGTTTGAAATACAAATGTTTGCTTGTGCCAGGAGAGAGGAGAAACAGAGCTGGGGTGGAAAAAATTTAAGATTTGAAGTGTTGTGATGGATTTTTGGCAAAATTATGCATTAACCTTAATTCTAACTGGGATTCAAACCCTATCTGTGACATATATATCTAGCCCTCTTCAAATAGTTTTCAACTGAATATTCAGTCGAATGATCTTTTTAATCAACCAAAGCAAGTGATTCTCAATCTTTTCGTGATTGAAGTTACTCTCTAAATGTGAAAGAGTGAAAAATCACTCAAAAAGAGTGAAATCTCACTCGTTCAAAGAGCCATCTGAGTGACAACTCTTTTAGAGTGAAGCTCACTCTCAAGAAAGAGTGAAAAAATTCACTCCGGAAAAGAGTGAATCAGAAAAGAGCATTTATTTATTTATTTATTCATTTAGGCCTATTTTATATACAAGAATATCACAGCAGTTCATAACAGCTACTATGTGCTTTAAATTGTTGTGAGGCTAGGCCCCAGGTTAGGGTAGGGCCCGGTCTAGGAATATTGAACTGGTCTAAAGCTTAAGCACATACCGCTCATTCTACAAAATCCGGTGCCAATAGCCTTTTTTCCGTTCTTTGGTCCACAAACACTTTGTCGAGCATTTAGGGCATCAAATATGTTGTTTTTCTGGTAGAACTCAACGAGATCTACACGGACATATATAGTTTTCCATACTTTAAATGCTTTCTTCAGCCTGATTAACCCTTGCAAAGGCTCAAAAATCGCTAAAAATGCGTTTCCACTGCTCAAGTGTCACATCTAACCCTGAATATTTTCTTTGAATAAATGCGATTTCTTTACATATTTGTTGCTTTTTAATTAGATAACGCACCATCATATTGTTTATCAACATTATTTTTTAGTGATTAAAACGTCTTTGTGTAATTCTAAAATAAATTGCACTTTCCACCAAAACGCTGTGAGCTACGTTACCCCTTTTTAACACACGTTATTGGAAAGAAGTAAAACAGAGGTATCAATGTAATTTGCGGTTTTTGAAAGGAAACACTCATAGGTTATTAAAAATCACAGTAAAAATCGTGATGCTGTAGCATTTTTGGCATAGAAATGTTGTAAACATTGAAATTTCAACCGACCATGTTAAGATTAGTGAGCTACGTTACCAGAATTCTATAGTATGCACTTGTATTACATGTACTTCCTAATAATATGTGAAAGCTACCAGTGGTCGAACCCCATTTATATTAGAATTAACCGACATAACGTTCTAACGCTCGCAAATCACATTAAAAACATTAAAACCAGTGAACTACGTTACTGTGAGCTACGTTACACACTCATTTACGCATCTTCAAAACTTCCATGAAATGGTGAAATCTGTTTTACATTTCACTCAAGTGATCTTTAGTTTGCTTTTTATGACCTTGGATTGAGTAAAACCTGCCCATTTTGTAGTTGGTAACGTAGCTCACATTACATTGAGTTTTAGTGTTAAAAAACATCATGGCTTCCTGAAAGAAAAATATGCAAGTGGTGTTGGCAATTTTTTACATCTGAAAGGAGTGATACATTTACTCTTAAAAAAACCAAAAAGCAGGTCTTTTTGAACAACTTTTTATTTTTCAATTTTTTTAGTGGATTGGCACCGGATTTTGTAGAATGAGCGATACACAATGTGTCGAACTTCAGTGTGGGATGAATGATGAAAAACTATGGATTTAGTGAAGCTAATAGTCAAACTGTTCAATGGTGAGTACACTTAGGTGTAGGACATAACACTTGGCAAATACCATGTTTACGGTCACAGTCTGGAGAAGCGTGATGCGGCGTAACCTACATAAGCTTACATATGCGTACATGTAAACCGGCACTGGGCGGTAACAAACTGCTCACATATGACTTAAGCTTACTGCCGCCGTTGTCTCCAGACCAAGTGTATACTTGCTACGAGTTATGACCTACACATAAATGTAATCACTATTGAGTATGCTGTCTATTTCTTCATCAAATCCGCTTTCTTTTAATCGCCATTCATTCACACACTGTTCGCCATTTTGTTACACAAGTTCAACAAACATTGGCCGATTTTCGGCGCTTCTGATTGGCTGACAGTTCACTCCAAGAAAGAGTGAGATTTTGCGCCACTTTTGAGCGAGTGAGGCTCACTCGAAATCGGGAGTGAAATTATGTGTACTGTTTTCACTCTTTTAGAGCTAAAACCCACTCTTTTAGAGCTAACTTAAATTCACTCTGAAATTCAGAGTGGTTTTTCACTCTTTTACATTTAGAGAGTAGTATTTAATTTTCAGTTGAAAGGATTGATTTTCATTGTTTTTCAATCTTTAGCCGACTGAAATTAGGAACAAAGCCTCTCCAATTGAAAATATTCACTCTAAAAAGTTTGAAATCTCATTCCAACCATATACAATACATGTTATTTGACAGTAGATAGATAGATAGATAGATTTTATTTGGCAATTCAAAAACATTATACAATACATCAGAACAGAATAAATGCATTAAAATACATCACACAACATATTTATAAAACAACATACAATGCCAAGGATAGCCCAAGAAAGCCCTAAAAAGGGCTTATTTCCATTTAGGAGTAACACTGGACTGGATGGTGAAATCAGTCTACAATAAAAATTCCTTTAAAAAAGGAATAGGGCACCCAATGGGAGCTTTGATGTGATGTGCTGAAATTCGGGGGGGGGGGGGCTCTCCCACTTTGGAGGTGACACGTATGTAAGGAGACCCCCCCCCTTTTCACCATCGATGTCAACCAAAGACCCCATTACCAGAACGTGCTCTGTTGCCCAAAGACCAGGCTATTAAGACCCCCTTTTTCACCATCGCTGTCACCAAAAGACCCCATGCTCTGTCACCCAAACACCCCATATTTTTACTTTAGATCTGTCACCCAAAGATCTAGAGTAAGAGTCAATCCAAAAACCTAGTCTTCATCAAGTACATGTGTTTGCTTCTGCCAGAAGAGAGATAATTAGTTACAAACAGAGAGAAAGAGAATTGAACTACAAAGAGCTAGGTATAGAAGAAAAAAAAAGATTTGAATTGGTGTGATACATTGTGGGTAAGGTTATGCACTAACCTTAATTCTAACCCTAACATGTGGATACATCTTTCTCTTCAAGTACAAATGTTTGCTTGTACCAGGAGAGAGAACTGACAGTACTGTGGGAGAAATTAGAACAGGCTCTATAGTAAAGTTGGTAAGCCATGGGCAGTGTTGCCATTGCCAATAAGGAAGCCCCTGCATGTTACTTTATGACAAATTGGAACTGATTAAATAAAAATGGATTAAGCAATGCATTATGGGTAACAAAACTTGTCCATATCATTTTAGTAACTTTGTGGTGACAAATTTAAACAAGTTGTGATTGACCAGACTAGAATTGCCAATAGGAAAGCCACCTGAGGGAACCCATCAAGGAAAATGGTAAAATTTAACTGGTTAAGTGCATTGTGGGTAAAGCCTTGCATTGTGGGTAGCAATTGTCAGTGAAAGATTTGTGTCGATATCGTATGAGTTACTCAATGACAAATATAAATGATCACTTGTAATCACATCTTTTAGATGGCCTTGGAGACTGTCAGTAAAATGGCCGCCTTCAGATGAGCAATGAAGCCTAAATTCACGGACTCATGATGCGGAGATGTGAAAACAAGGCTGCGACTGTCAGATCCATTCATTGTCAATATGATGATGAACTTGAGGCAGTAGCAAATTAAACCATATGTTATCCTTGTATTTTTGACCATATTGAATTATGTTCGGTTATTACAAGCAGACGGCTATTTTATGTACCTTAATTTTGTTTGTTTGTTTATTTGTTTGTTTGCTTATTTGTTTGTATGGTTGGTTGTTTTTAGATTGTATGCTTATTTGCTTTTAGTATTACTACTGCAATGTGTTGTATTAGGTAGTATATTAAGCAAATAGTTTGTAGTACTTTACAGTGCACATTGATACACTATTGATCATTATAGGCATTTTCCTCTTCTTAGTAAAGACAGAAACCATTACAGGTTGGGGAGACCCTGCCCAGTAAGTTGAATACCATAAGGGAAAATTGTTAGAGAAAATTTGAACTGATAGAGAGTATATTTTTTCCATCCCAAAAATTCACCTGCAAATATGCCCCTTCCCCCCCCCCCCTGTTACAAAGGGTAACATGTTGATAGCCTTAAGGGTCATTTGTATAGTCCAAAAACAGTTAACCCCTTAAGGGTAGTTATAAACCCTAATCCTTATACTCGATTCTAACCATAACCTAAGCCTTATTCCTAACTTAAACCTAAGCATAGCCCTAACCCTATTCCTAAACATAACCCCTAACTCTAACACTATGACCCTATCCCTAATGAAAAATTTGCCCCCTCACACCAAAATCCAGGCTACGCTTCTGGGCTATATGAAGCATTTTTGGAAATACCAATAATTGAGGAAAGGAAGGTTTTATTTTACACCACATTTCGCCATAATTCATTCTAGAAACGCTTGCTGTTAGAATAAGAAAAATTTTAATGCTAAATTATTGCACATTCTAGGCAAGCGTGGTTACCGTTTTGAAATAACCGAGTGAGAGGGTTTTCAAGAAAATAATTTTCCTGTCAAAACTGAAGCATCCTCTGTATAAAAGAAAATATGAATATTAACTGCACATCATATATAACTATTTGTGATACCCAATTGTGGCACATTTGATGTCGTTTATGAGGCAGAGAATTTTATTTCAATTTTATATACGCCAAAATATTTTTTTAATTGAGCAAGAATAAGGATAGAAAAACGTTGAAAATTCTATGTATAAATAACATTAGACCCGCAAAAGATTACTGTTTCGTTTTTATGGTAATCTAATCTTTTATTTCCTGAAAAAACATTTGGGGTCTAAAATGGATTTTTTTTGCAATTGATAAAAACATCGAACGACATACAAGAAAAATGGTAGGTTCCTCTATAGTATTTTACTGACCATGGAAATGTACTGACACCGTGCGAGCACATGTCAAAATCGATATAATGAATTGTCCATATAGACACGCATTTATCATGTTTATTGTCGGATTAACAACAATTGAGCGCTATTAATACACATTAATGTTTTTAGAAAAATAAAATTCCAAAATATGGTACGTTTTCTGCTTTTGCTTGTCACGTGGTAGGCCTATATTGAAGTTGCGATTATATCTTCAAATAAGTTTCAAATGGATTCCATCAAGACAAGTGGCCGAGTGGTCTAAGGCGCTAGGCTCATAGAGCATATCCAAAGCGGCGTGGCACAGCGATATTCCCCTACCCAAAAAATAGCGCCATCTCTTGATATACGGATATGTTTGACGGCAATATTTTGAGGCATTTCCGAAACATCCCGAGTAACTAAACTATGCAAAACTATCCGTACAACCACTTTCAAAACAAAACCATTCATGTAGAAGATCATTTTACAACTCTCATATTCCCAAGAATACATACTGTATTGTAGAAAATAAATGGGTTGAGATTTGAATAGATTCAAGCAATTTCCAAAGGGCTATTTTTCTAAAATTTTCATCAAAGGCCAATATGATGATGACATTTTGTATTCCAATTTTACAATATTTTTCGAGTTTTGTTGAGAATTTAGGAAGTTTTCTAGGGTGTATACAAGTACAATGCACACATGCATGCATATGGCATCTTCCGCCTTTTAGCGGATTTTTCCGCCTTCAACCATCAATTTGGTCATTTCTTCGGATTTTATCGGACCTGCCTTTTACTACATATTCCACGCCTTGGCATGCTTTCGGATGTATTACAGTACACAGACATACTTGAACAAGTAGAGGTCAATAGAAGCGAGTTTCAGTTTGCAGTTAAGTACCGAATAAATAGTCAGAATAAATAGTCAGATAAGTAAATAAATACTTAGAATAGATAAATAAGTAAACAAAATAATAGAGAATTAAATTTAAAAAAATACCTTGATTCCTGTGCCACTGTCTCGTCTTGCCTGTCAAATTTAAATGTAAATGTAACCTCACCTTTTCAGTTTTTGTTTGTTTCATGTTTTTATGTTGTTGTTATTTTCTCTCTTATGTTTTGTTTTTGAAAAGTAAATCATGTCATTTGAGGCATAAAAAGTTATCTAAGCCACTTATTAAAATCATTTTAGTGGGCCTCATGGAAGAACAGAGGTACCTTAAAACATCCACTGAATTAGTAGTAACCCAGGCAAAAGAAGAAATAAACAAAACCAAGTTCAAGTTTTCATCAATTTGTGGTCCAATTTTGTATCTAAGCATTCATGACAACCCATACAATGTACTCATCAATAACATGTTGTCTGCATTCAATGCATCATCTACTGTATACAAGACATTAATTTTATATGGAACACCTCTGCCACTGGTTTGATTCTGTTGGCTCCACACAAACATTCTGCCAATGATAATGCACAAGCCTGCGTTTTTGATTGGCTAAAATCACTCCAATGATGTCAACCACATCAACGCTATCAAGCACAATTTCATTTTTCAAACAATATTCATGACTCGGACTCATGGCCCTAGTCATGTGGAGTGATTGTTTATGGAAGTCAGATGTACTGATAGTCCATCGTAAAAGAACATGCGAGTGTATTAGCATGACAACGACTGATACCATAGAGCGATATGCTATCTTGTAGGTCCTCCGGGGTATCACTCACATAAATGGTCTGAGATGCGTGACCAAAAAACAAGTAAAAGGGGTGTTTTTTAGGCAAGGCAAGTTATGCGTGTGACGCGTTTAGGGTCTAATAAACAGTGATTTTCAAGAATAAGAGTAGTTTTCTGAAACTGGACAACTTGTTTAGGGTACCCTTTTAAATTTTTGGTAAATTATGAGTCCAAAAAGGGTACATTTGTTGCATTTTCACCAGCCAAAAACTCATTAGGGGGTAAATTCTACACAAAATTACCTTATTAAGGGGCTAAACTTGCTGGTAGGGTAAAACTCGTTTAGGGGTGTTTGAAAAAAATTTGGTCACGCATGCGTACACTGTCATATTTGAGTGACCCCCCCGGGTAGGTCCTATACAGATAGACTAGGACCTAACAGTTTCATGTTAGATATGATAGCAAATCAGAAACAGCGTTATGTATTGTAATCGCCAGATGGTTTATAGTGGTGCATGAGACTTGAGACACCAGATCTGCATTAATGTGTTTCATTGTGGTATTGTATCATGTGAACTGTGTTGATGCATACCTTAAGCAATGCTCTTTGTCCAGCAGGAGTTTACAACCTTTTGTAATGCAATGCTGCAGATCTCAGACCACCATAGAGATGTGTATTTTTGCTTAAGAAAACATCATTTTTGTCTTGAGCGACTCGGTTCTTAGCGACAGCTATGATGGTTGAAATCAGCCCTTGCCTGATCCCTCTGGCTGGGAAAAGATAGGTTTTTTTACGACTGGCCCTCGAAGTCTATGATGTCCGTGCAAAATCATGCCAGTGTTCCTGTATAGAAAACAGAAGAAAAAGGCTGCTTAAAATCATAAATAAATACTTGGTCTCTCCCATCTGTGGTGCACTTGCAGGATTTAACATTCCTAATGACTTGATTCAAATTTAGCCAAAATTATGCAAATTGATTAAGGCTAAGTGCATGCATCTCTTCAAAGCCCTTTTTGTGCAGTCCGTATTAATGTAGATTCGGAATAATGTGCGGATTGTCCCTACGCGTCGTGACGTTGTCATATACATCGTCTGCTTACTCATGGAAAAGGCTAAGTGCATGCATCTCTACAAGACACGTTTTGTGCAGACCACATTAATGTAGATTCAGAATCTTGTCTGGATTGTCCCTTCGTCATGTACATCGTCTGCTCGCTCATAGCATAGAAAAGGCTAAGCGCATACATCTCTTCAAAGCCTTTTTGTGCAGACCACATTGATGCAGATTGGGAGTCCTGTGTGGATTGTCCATACATGTATGTCATCTGCTTACTCATTGCAAAGGCTAAGCGCATTCATTTCTTCAAAGTCATTTTTGTGCAGACCAAATTGATGTAGATTCGGAAACCTGTGCGGATTGTCCCTACATCATGTACGCCCTCTGCTACTCATAAAAAGGCTAAGCACATGCATTTCTCCAAAGTCCTTGTGCAGACCAGATTGATCCAGATTCGGAATCCTGTGTGGATTGTCCCTATGTCATGTAAGTCAGGGCCGTAGCAAGGTTGTAAAATGTGGGGCGGCCATGACAAATGTGGGGCGGCCAAAATACAAATGTATGCCCAAATTGAAATAAAGATATAAAGAAAAACATAATAAATTTCTCAAAAAGTGGGGCGGCCATGGCATCCCCGGCCGCCCCGCTTGCTACGGCCCTGATGTAAGTCGCCTACTTACTCATAGCATAGAAAAGGCTAAGCGCTACATCTCTTCAAGACCCTCTTTGTAGAGAGATAATTGTGGGTGAATAACACTCATGTTTATGTTGAAAAGTGTGCATACTATGCATCGCTTGTCATATTTAATCTTCCGTACGAGCTCATGTATTGTGAAAGAAATGACAATAAATCTAACAAATGATTTTACTTGACTTATGTTTACGTAGTTTTTGAAGTAGGTATTTCCCCTCAACCCTGTGAGAACTACCTGCCGATTGGTCAAAATGAATATTGTGTCTAATTTTGAACCAATCAAGGAGGGTATAAATAAGATCATCTGCAAATGCAAGTTTGACCATAAATAGTTGAAAGCCTAGTCATAACTGGCAATTGTAATGAGCATTTCAAGTTATCAACCAATCAGAAATGTTGTTAGATGACCAGTGGAGTCCAGGGAGTTGACTTGTTGATTAGTTTGATTTTCACTCTTAAATAGTTAGTCATGTTTCACACCTCTGGGGTGAAATTAAAGTTAATGACTTTAAAAACATAAATTGAGACAAAAATGTCCCTCTAAAGGAAACAGCTTTTGTTATATTTGAACTTTTCTTTAAAGATAATAAAAGATCCTACAAATAAGACACATAATTTTCAAGGAAGGGGGGGGGTACTCAGTATAAATGACCAGCGGGGATGAGCCCCAAACATGGGTCACATTTTCGGCCTTTAATCAATAACCCAAAATGGATTCTGTAGTCAAAATCATCAGTGACTTTGAAAAAAAAACCATCTTGACATGTTTGCAACTTTGAGAGATACATCCACTCATTCCATGTATTATGTATTTAGAATAATAATAACTTTTAAAGAAATATGCATACTTTTCTCCTTCTTTATTTTTGGATTCTAATGTTAGGTTGATTTTGTGACTTTTTGAGCCAGAAAAGGTGTGTCAGATTGGGATCAGCTAATGGATGTGGCACATCCCGTAGTGGTGTGTTGCCGTGGGTGATTGCCCCTTAGTGATTGCCCCACCACTTTAAGTCACTATTTGAACAGTATAGAGTTATTACCAGTGACTTTTGCAAGGTTAGAACTCACAGCACTGGAAGGGAAAACAGGAAGGGAAAAAAGACAGTGGAAAATGAAGAAAGACACTTGTTAAAACTCATTCATGTATTATTTTATCTGGGCAACTCAATGGACCTGGAACTGTACCCGATCTGGAACAGCAATGCCATATATCTGATAAAAATTGTTCAATTTTACTCCATTGTCAATTTATTTGAGGTATGGAAAAGCACTATCTTTTGTTTTCACAATATACATGGAATTCGCCACAAATCTATCGTTGAGGTTTTAAAAGTTATGAGGTTATTGTGTTTATTAAAATAATAAATTAACAGGTTTATGTAATCAGTTAAATTTAATATTGTATTTTGATTCTTTTGTCACAAAATTGTATATTATTACTAGTATATAATAAATCTTGAAACAACTTTCTAGTAAGAAAAGTAGATGTTTGACTGTTTATTTAGATCTAAATTAGGTTGGATTTGAATTCATCAAAAATATGGCTGCAATGTATTAATGGATTCACTATAAGTACCAGATCAGGTACAGAAGTATCAGATTTGGTCAAGTTCCTGATGAAGTAATTTGCTTGGACTTTTAGTAACAAAATATTAAAAAGATTAAGTGAAAGACTTTTCAAAACTGGAGTTCATCTGCCGAACAATAATAAAAAGTAGGCAAATACAAATTTAGAAAATAAAATTAGAACTTAAGAAAACAAGAAAACTGAGGGTTTTAAATTTTTCAACTGAGAATAACGTCAGTTTTTTAATGACTTTAAAAAAAAATCTTCTAGTGACTTTGACTGCCAAAAAACTTTTCAATGGAATTCAAAACTATACAGTAACTGTACTTATATTTTCTGGAACAGCCTAAAGTCCATGAGGAAGTTAAGCAAACTATAATATACAGGGGATGTGCTTCTATTTTGTGGAATAGCTAGCCCAAAGTCCTTGAGGAAGTTATCAATTTTATCATTTTTGGTTCACACTTTTTCAACAAATCCTTAAATCTATACTCTTATTACATTGTCAGTTCCAATCATTCTGATCTAGATCTTTTAAAACCTCAATAGTTTAACACTTTTCAGTTCTGAGACCGCTATTTTTTGTTAACATACAGGACATGATCACAATCATACACATCCACACCCTTGAAAATGCTCCAGTAATGAAATCTTAACATTTTCCTTTTGCACGTTTTCCTCTTTTTTTTATTATGAAAGTGCATAAGGCTAGAAAAAATTATTGTTTCCTGTAGGTGGCCTGAAGATCAGAACGAAATGCGAAATACATTTTTTCATTATTTATTCATGCAAATATAGTTTATTTGAACAAATCCATGCAAACCGGGCCTAAATTTGCTTTTTTTAAAGCTGACATGGTCAAATATGAGATTAATTTCATCAAAATCACATGCACACAGGTGTTTCTCCTCTCCTTTTATCTAATTTCTTTCTCTTTTAACCTTCTTTTTCTCCAATTTCTCTTTTTTTTCTTTCTTTTCTTTACGCTACTGATTATGGTAACATATGCCTCAAAATGGGTATATGTGACAACATCAGGCAAACTGTTAGTGTCACAAAATTGATTTTAAATGTCATATTATATACAGTTCAAATTCTTAAATTTTACAGCAACCTGAACATAACTTTATTTTGGAAACAAAATGCAATTTTGATGCCCGGTTTTGATGTAAGATCTAGCACAATAAACAAACATAATAAAAGAACCTGCTTTGAAAATGTGAAAATTTGTAACCGTCATCATTATTCTTTAATTATTTTCTATAGGCACTATGGCAGACATTTAAAAATTGTGAAATAAGCTGATATCAAAACACACACCAAAGTTTACTGTCTGCTTATAATATAAAGTTCAACAGAAAGTTCAAATTTAATAAACATGGCAAAAATTACAAAAAATCACTTCTGGAGTTGCCCATCTGTGAATTCATACACCATCACTAGACTAGCATCATATGTCAGGACACAGTTCCTGAACCCCAATATGGTCCTACAGTCAAAGAATGGCCTTTTGACATGTTTGGTACAAAAACTAATGTTCCACAACTTGAGGTCAAAATTTGAGCTTTGCTTGTTTATTGGGGGTCATGAACTGTGCCGTTGGATATGAGATCATTTTCAGAATTTGGCTCATATTGGGCTGTTCTAGTCAAAGTCCATACACTCAGGGGCGGCGCCAGGGTATTTTGATAGGGGGGGCAAAACCATTTTTGAAATTTGTGATGCTGCGCGACAGCGCCGGCCGTCGGGTTTGCGCGACGCAGGGGGGTGTCTGAGGGGGGATGTGCCCCCCTGAGAATTTGGAAAATTTTAAAAATGAAAGCACAAATGAAGCCATTTGATGCACCTTTTTCGGGGTATTTATTTATTTTCCAACCGCATATTTTTATGGATTTCATTCAGGCATGGTTTTAGGCATGGACCTACTCAATTAGTAAATCCAGCACCTTTTGGCAACAAAATAAGTTCATTGTACAAATGTGCACGAAGTGAAATATGGTGGAAATGTTAAACAAAAGTCGCTAAGCGCTTGAAAAAATTGGCACTTTTAGGCTAAAATGGCCAAATATGAGGTTACTTTGGTCAGAAACCCACATACAGGCATCAACATTAGGGAATGATTGTATGGACCATCTACCCTATCAAAATATTGGGGGATTTATGCCCCACACCGGGTCGGATCTCTCGCCTCTGGTCGCAACGCCGTGTAGGCCTATGTTAAGTCAGTTGCATTGTATATGATATGCCGGGTTTTTTTATTATAAATTGGCACGATAAAATTATATGACTTGGGGGGGGGGGGTCTTAAGGTTGGAAATATTTCAAACTGAAAGCCGTAATCAGGGCGTGAGACGGGAGGTATAGTCGCCCCTATGATCACTAAAAGCCCAAAACTCCACTTTGCGGCGAAGTGAGCTGAAATAAAACCCTGTTTTTTATGCTTTTTCAGTTAGAAAAGGACAAAATTTGCCCATTCATGCGAGTGTATAGCGAAGCGAAAAAACTAGGTTCTTTATGAGTTGGGAGAAAAGGCAAGAGAAGCCATGTGACTTTTATGGGGGAAATTTGCGAAAATGGGCCCAAAATATAAAAACCAACAACTTTAAAACCGCGTAGGTCAGCATTTCACAAGGGGCAAGATGTCCGAAGGGGGGGTTTCCTCCTTCTAACCATGGCCAGGGAGGGGAATGGCTCCTTTTCTTCTCCCCCCTCCTCTCTTTTTCTCCCCTCCCTTTTCTCTCTCCTTCTTCTCTTTCCTTTTACCTCTTTTTTGAAAATCATAGGGGGGCAATTGCCCCCTTGCCCCCCTATGGCGCCGCCCTGCATACACTGCATGCCTATGGAAGATATGACCTTAATCACCCACACAGGGGGTGTGAATTCTAAATAGAGTCACCCATTCAGGTAACCCCATTTAAAATTCACACTCCCTGTGTGGAAGATTAAGATCATGTCTTCCATAGGGGGTGTATGGATTTCAAGTGGAATAGCCCACTGGATGCATGCACCAAGTGAAGAGTGCACACACCATCAGAAGTCGGCACATGAGTAGTGTTGATGGTTTAACCATCCTCGGCCATCATCCTCGATCAAACTCACAATTACTGCATGGTAGAAAACTCTCATCAAAGATTACCTGATGAAGGCAAAAGGTTGTAAGATCCATGGCTCCTGTATGTTCTTTAATGCCCTTTAACCATACAGCAGACCTGTGTATTTGACTCCCTTCATGGGTTCAAATTTGTGGTGTATGGAGGAGCTTTGATGTTGTTGTCATTGTTGTTCATCATCCTTGATAAAACTCACAATTACTGCATGGGTAGAGACCCCGGTAGAGACCTATCTATAAAGTTTTCATCAAAGATTCAATGATGGTGGCAAGAGGTTTTAGGTTATATAGCTCCTCTTAACCACACCAGTAATCCAGTGCATGGGCATCAATCCTGTGGGGACAGGGGGATGTGTCCCCCACCTTTTGGCAAAATGACCCATTTTTTGTTCTTTTGAGGCACTCTTTGACAATTCAGGCTGAATGTCCCCCACCCCACATTTCGAGACCAATTGATGCTAATGATCCAGTAGCCATATGTGTATGACATTATGGGTACAGGTTAAACACAAAGCAGTTGATATTCTAGCCACTTAGGCCTATGTTGGCCATCATCCCTGATGAACCTCACAATTATTATCGGATAGGTAGAGACCCAACTATCAAGTTTTCATCAAAGATTCACTAAGATCTACAACATGCTCATCTATCAGGGCACAATTCATTGACCACAATACATTTGTACATTCATTGAATGACCTTTGAAAATTAGGGTACTAAAACTCATACTCTGCAACTTGAGGTCAAATTTTACACTCTGCTTGTTTAATTGAGGTTATTGAACTATGATATTTGGGATGAGGCCATTGTGGTCCACAGTGATTGTGTGATGAAAGCAAGAGGTTTTAGACCAGATGATTCCCGCATGCAGTTGCAGATGTAGCATGTTTATATCGGGGGCAAAAATGTACCTAAAATGTGCCCAAATTTTTGCCCAAGATTGTTTGAATATCAGTGCTTTTTTTGTTCTAAATGGGGGGAGACCTCCTGGTACCCACTGCATACATGCAAAACCATATGCAGCAGTGTAGACATCTACAATCATGGGTATATAGATATGCCACAATCTGATGACCCCTTTTATCATCTTATAGAGACTGCTGTGTGTTCCAATATCTGTGTTTACACCCAGATAGCTATCAACCTCCTTGGTGAAGCATAGACCTATCTTCCATAGTCTATGGTTGAAGCTGGCCCGAGGTCAGATAGCAGATATGCGCAGGGTGATCATTCCACATGCAGACTGCAGAATGCAGATTCATGGTACAAAAGATCTGTGATGGCTGACAGTGTTTGGTCATGGTAAAAAATGTACCTTGATTGCAAAATTGTGTGATCTTACAGTTGCAGACCGTACATTGATGCCTAAGATGTGGGGTTTGTGTGTTTGGTATTAGCTGACAGAGTAGTTACAGAGCTTCCTTGTTGAATATATACGATGAAAAAGTGTTGCTGTTCCAACTGTCCTTCAGTGATTAAAAAGGAACCTTTCTAAGAACCACGGCCAGAAATGACCACCATATGGCAGCCTTCAGCCTTTCATGTTTCATATATTACCAAGAATGTACAAACTGCGATAGAGTTTGCCACTTAACAGTTCTCGATTTGTGACCTGTTTTTTCCATGACCTCCCCATATCCCACTTAACTCAAGTTTTCATCCGTTTTCTTTCATCATCGAACAACAAACACACATGCAAATTCCAATATGTGGCATAGATGTGACACAATTAAACAAAAAGAGGCATTTGTCGATTAAAATCAATTATATTTTTTTAATCTTATACTCTTGATCATTTTACAGGCTTCGATTCGCTGCAAATTGCATAGCAATTGGTCTTGTGATTCTTGAGATATAACACCTTTAACATCGTTAAAAACAATAAAATATAAAAGAAATTTAACACTTCATCCAGCTGTATCTCAAAATCAATTTTCCCAACACCTAACTCATTTCGTTCAATCTTACCACAAACACAAGAGAAACCCTATACAGCCAGCTTAATCTGATCTATCGGTAGCTGGTGGAACTTACAATACCGGTACACTTTTTTCCTTACATGATGGGAGCAGAGATAGCACTAGATAGAGAGCTGCCACCACATAATGCATTTTACTCGTCTTAATGATTTCACCGCATCACCACCATCCAGACCCCTTAACGGCACTGTCGGGCCTCTTTGATCGGCGGCATAAATTGTCCCATATCCCTGTGAATTTTTTGCCATCAATCTCTTTTCCCTCCACTTGGTTTTCATTGACAGATCACTAGGGCCTAGAGCTAAAACTATCCAATCAATACACTACCGTACTCTTAACTCCTGGCTAGATATTTACAACAGCTAGAAGAAAGGCAACTTTTGTGATCCAAAAGGGAGGAACTGTTATTGCACTAAGTTAACTTCTTACTTTCTTCTGCCGTGGTAATAAAATGTATAAGAAAGATAAAATTTTCAAACCAAAACAGAGGAACTATGGTTCATTTGGTTAACTTCTTACTTTCCTCTACCGTAGTATTAAAAAGTATAAGAAAATACAATAATTTCAAATCAAAAGGGAGGAACTATGATTCATTTAGTTAACTTCTTACTTTCCTCTGCCATAGTATTCAAAAGTATAAGAAAATACAATATTTTCAAATCAAAAGGGAGAAACTATGATTCCTTAAGTTAACTTTTTACTTTCCTCTGCTGTAGTATTAAAGCTATTAAGAAAGACAATATTTTTAAACAAAAGGGAGAAACTATGTGATTCCTAAAGTTAACTTTTACTTTCTTGTCTTGATATTTTACAGATATAAGAAAGGGAATACCAAAAAGGAAGGAACTACAATTCCTTAGGTTAACTTTTACTTTCTGTCTTGGTATTTTACAGATACAAGAAGGGTAAGATTTTCAAACCAAAAGAATTGCAATATATTAACTTCTTACTTCAGTCAATATAAAAGTATCAATGGCTATAAGATGGTAACATTTTGAGGGTTAAAAACAGTAACTCACAATGGTTTTCATTGTGAGTTAAGACTTTCTGGTTCTCAACGCTAGATTTGTATCGCATTTTGTAAACTTTGCAATTCCTGCTGTCCTAGTACATGTAGTATCATAACTATTGTGTACCATATAAGGACAAAAGAAATTGTTGTATGTAAGAAATGAATTGCCTGAAGATGCCTTCTGGTTTTATTGTCTGGTGAAACTTTGTTTTTAAATACTGTACTACTTTGATAAAAAACAAAGACTGATTTACTTTTTCAATCAGATTTGGATGCACATTCTTTCAAACTGGGTATACCTTTTATCCGATATCACTCAAAATATCAAATTTTCTCAATTTCATGAGCTATATTAAGGTCCGCTTGAGTAAAATTAGGTATTGGGCTTATTACAGTTGAAATCCATACACCCCTTATATGGAAGACACAACCTTAATCTCTAACACGGGGTGTAGATTTCAAATGGAGTCACCATTCAAGTAACCCCATTTTGAAATTAACACTCCCTGTGTGGAAGATTAAGGTCATGTCTTCTATAGGGGGTGTATGGATTTCAACTGGAACAGCCTAATTTCCATACTCATTTGAATGTATTTCAAATGTAGATATTTACTGTACTCATAAAACTGAGAATTAAAAAAGAAAATTTACTGGTGGCATACCCCCCCCCACCCTGTGAGAAGTCTTGTCCCCTCTTGCCCCCTGTGGGATGCCTTCCCCCCCCCCCCCTTGAAAGTTGCCTTGGTCCCCCCTTTGCCCATCCTCTGAAAAAGTGCTGGCTATGTCACTGCACTTAACATCAACCTGAATACTGTAAGAACACTGTGTTAGATACAGCCTTATGGTGAGACAGATGTGTTGGCAGAAAAGATAGCTACCTGCCACATGGTGACAACACAAAAGTTAAACAATCTCTTTTCAATGTTTAAGGTCATATGGAGGGTTCAAACCAAGTCTACACAATCATTAAGAACACACTACTTGCAGTAAAACACTCTTTTATATAGCAGCGCCGTAGCAAGATTGAAAAATGTGGGGTGGCCATTACAAATGTGGGGCGGCCAAATTACAAATATATGTCCAAATTGAAATATAGATATAAAAGAAAAACATAAGAAATTTCTCAAAAGGGGGGCAGCCATGGCATCCCTGGCCGCCCCGCTTGCTACGGCCCTGGTTATAGTGCCTTTGTAAAATATCTTAAAATAGTCAAATATGGATATTGTATTTAGGCTATAATTGTTTGAGTGTTTGTTTTTTCTAACAAATAATTATTATAATTTTCATCCATTTACTCTCAATAAAGGGTATAAAAATGATATTCAATTTAGAGAACTATGAGTCTAATTTAAGAACAAAATGTGTAAATTGTAACAAATTTGTACATTGTGATAATTGACTTGATCAAATTTGGAATAAATTTATACAATATTGGCTTCACTAGGATCCACAACATGCTCATCTATCAGGGGAACAGTTCTTAAACCCAAATACATTTGTACATTCATTGAATGACCTTTGAAGATTTGGATACAAAAGCTCATATTCTGCAACTTGAGGTCACATTTTGCACTATCATTATGTAATTGAGGTTATTGGACTATGCCATTGGGATGAGGCTCTTGTGGTCCATAGTGCTTCAATATCCTGCACCGTCTCTCAAGCCCTTCAAACCACCTTAACTTGTCATGCGGATAACACATTCAAATTAATGTACATTGTATATACAAACTAATCTGATCTGTATGTGACGTACATAAGCTCGTAATGAGAGATCAGTATTCTGACATTTTTAGCACAAAATAGCTGTCTTCTTCGTAGCTTGTAAATAATATATTACTTCATTGTTTGATTTACTGTCAACCTGTCTGTCAAGCTTCTGTCTTCCAAAAAAGGTTATCATACATAATGATCAAATACAAATCAAATTCCCTCCTTTGGTGACATCGCTTTTGAGGAAAATTAAAATATTTACGATGCCAAGTAAAAATCTTATTATGTACTAGAGAGGAAGTTGTTGAAAAATAGATCCTTGCACGATTATTATCTTTTTCATGTTATCGTATATATTTAAAAGAATGACATTGTTGGATGTTCTTGACATTGGAACATATGGGTATTGTTCTTGTAGTTATAATTTTTTAATTTTTCAATCTTTTTTAAAAAGTATTTTTACTGAAGAGTTCTCAATCATTAGGGTATTAATGTTCGATATTCTGTAGAGTTGGCAAATTTTTGAAAGCTATGAGATAATACAATATTCAAATGTCGTATATGATTTCTTTAAAGTATAATAATTATAGTTTTCTATGAAACAACCAATTGGGCCACATTTTACATTGTAGAGACAATAAGCATCCGCAAAACACATGCATAAGAAATGTTTGTGAAATCTTGAATTTTTATGAAATTTCTAACCATTTGATGAAAAAGTTTATCATATTTTTTGATTAAAAATACTGTGACACATGCACATTAATTTTGGTTAACTGCAAA
Organism: Amphiura filiformis; assembly: GCF_039555335.1. Taxonomy (NCBI): domain Eukaryota; kingdom Metazoa; phylum Echinodermata; class Ophiuroidea; order Amphilepidida; family Amphiuridae; genus Amphiura; species Amphiura filiformis. Next base: position 58,706,552 of record NC_092643.1, read on the forward strand.
GTCATATTTATCTGTATCATTCATTCATTTATTTGTTTGTTCATTCATCCATTTATTCATTCAGTTCAAATTCATTCATTCCTTTGTTTGTTCATTTATTCATTCATTCATTCATTCATTCAACAATTCATTCATTCATTCATTCATTCGTTCACCCGGATTTGTTCAATCATTCATTCCAATCAGTCAAATTCATTCATCCCATCAGTCAAATTCATTCATTAATTTATTCATTAATTTATTCATAATTTTGTTCATTCGTTCATTCATTCATTCATTTTATTCATTCATTCATTCTTTCATTCATACATAAGTTGTGTAGGGCAAAGCAAAAAAATGAGTAATGAATTTGGAATAAACCTCCTTAACTAAAAATGCTCAGCCAGGACATACACCTTTTTACAGCTCTGAGTGACAACTAACAAAATAGAATAAAAATTTAGCTTTGTAAAAGAACCGTCAGATATCAAGATGCAAACTCCGCATCTACCGTGCTCATATTGACAGTAATGCGAACTGTTAAACGGTCAAAACGCCAACGAGAATGAGGACCAAGCATGATCAGTCATGGCTTTTCTTACTTCAAGCATTTTATAGATCTTTATTCTCCAAGCAACACATTTGAAGAATGACGGCCATAGATGTCAGAAATGGGACGGCCTTTCAGACACAGGAATCAAAATTCTTTACACATGTCATGGGCAATTGAGTCTGTAGACGACAATTTGATAGCTGGTTAAGTCCGCATACAAAGAACGGGCGAAAGGGGAAAAAATGACATTCCGTGATAAAATTACATGTTTTCCCAACAAGGTGGCTGTTTGTTAGTTTGACATGTCAAATGCTATAGAAAGCTAAAAGTGAAGAATTTGGTGTGACAGATAACAGTGTTAAAGCGGTGAAAAAATCACCCCCTAAAGCTCCCCAACTAAGAGCAAAATGTTATTAATGTCATCATACGGAGTGAATATCTCAAGCAGTTATTTTCCTTTTCCTTTGTGTGGAACAGCCGTTAAAATTTAATCTCTTATTTCTTTTTGTCACGATTAAGTAGTCTTTGGGAATTGAATGTGATATATGAAGTGACGGACGTTTCCTTGTTTGCGAGCTTCTCTCTGTCTTTGACGATTTTAATATCCACAAATTCATATTTCATAGAATTATATTTTGTCAGAGATGATTGTCTTTAAGTATTATTGACATTGCCATTAAAGTTGTCTATATGTCAGATTCGTACTTATTTTTGTTTCTTTGTCAACGAGAGTCAAAATTGTTTTTTAAATCTACAAGATCGCTTCTATTAGATGAGTGTTGATGGCTGAATCAAGAATGTTAAGACAAGTGAGGAAATGCTAGTGTTATTGGTAAGACTGAATAAAATTGCTGATACAACTTCTTCATTTGTTTTCATGCAGTTCAAAAAGAAATCGTCTATATGGGGGAGGGGTGGGTTCATTAATTTTGATTGGGTTGAGATATGTAGCCTGGATTCCAAAAACACTTGAAATATACCCAATTTGTTGAAAAACTGAGCCAAAAATGATAATTTTTGTTCACAATTACAGTAAATTTGCAAATTTTGCTAAAATTTTTTTTCATGTATTTCATGGAGGGGTTCTTGAATTTGGACTGGGTAGTGATGTGTAGCCAGGGTTCCAAAAACATATACTAAAAATAAACCCAATTTGATGAAAAACTGACCCAAAAATCATCATTTCTGTGCACAATTACAGTAAATTTGCAAATTTTGATAAAAAAAAGAAAAAAGGAATGTTTTGAGACTATTTTGAAAATAACACTCAATCTCTAAACCAGTTTCTTGACAATTGCAACACGAAGTTGCACCAAAGAGCCTGATAATGCACCCCAAATTAGCCACACATCCTTCCTCCTCCCGGCCTCCCCATCTCTAAACCAGTTTGCTGAAAATTGCGACCCAAAAATGTGTGATAAATGCACCCAAAGTGGCCACATATCCCTGTACCTACCCCTCCCCTTTTCCTCTCCCTCCCCTCCTCCCAGCAAAACTCTAAACCATTTGTCGAGGATTTTTTTTATTTAAGAAATTCAGAAAAAAAATACACAATAAAATTTTTAAGTAAACAATGATGACAAATTTTGTACAGATTTTTATTCTCATACCTTTTGTTTACAATCACTAAAAAATCCTAGATGAAAATCAATCTGAATCGATAACAAATATAACTTATTTGAGGCTGTGTTACCATACATCCTGGTTCTAAAACTACCATATTCATTCCAATAAGTGCCCAGGGCACTTAACAAAGTCATTTTGGATGGGTGCTTATTTTTTAACTGGTTTACCTAATTTTTTCGTAAGGGCCGTTTATTAGAGACAAATTTACCTACTTTATAACAGGGTACCGAGATGTTCTAGTAGCTTTTCTGATGCAATAAATGTATTGCAAGTTTACACAGGACTTCAAATCCTCAAGCTATTTCACTGTATCAACATCTAAACAGTTACTTCAACATTAATGGTACCCTTTAGCAAATTGAAAATACCGTGGGTGGGCGCTTATTGGGGCATGGGCACTTATTGGAACAAAAAAACGGTAAAAATAAAAAGTCCATTTTGCAATTAGGTCTTCAGGATACCTATAATACAGCCCACAATCTTTTCTAGCCTTATGTACTTTCATAATAAAAGAAAAAGAGAACAAAATACAAAAAGGAAAATGTAAACATTATTTTACTGGAGCATTTTCAAGGGTGTGGATGTGTATGATTGTGATCATGTCCTGTGAGTTAACAAAAAATGGCGGGCTCGGTACTGAAAAGCGATAAACTATTGAGGTTTTAAAAGATCTAGATCAGAATGATTGGAACTGACAGTGTAATAAGAGTATAGATTTAAGGATTTGTTGGAAAAGTGTGAACCAAAAAATGATAAAATTGATAACTTCCTCAAGGACTTTGGGCTAGCTATTCCAGAAAATAGAAGCATATCCCCTGTACATTATAGCTTGGTTAACTTCCTCATAGACTTTGAGTTGTTCCATAGAATATAAGCACATAACATTATAGAATATACATTTATCTTAAGTAAATAAAGAACACAGAAATGTTATTTATGGAAACAAAGAAAAAAGTAATTTAAGTAACAAAGTAGGCCTAATTAAAAAAATACAAATAGGCCTACATGCTATAGCAACAAGGAAGATATACTCAAAATAAGTCAATTAGTTAAATTACTAATCAAAATAAAATTATGAGACTAGGAAGAATTTTGTTCAATGAGAATAGAATGACAGGAAAAACATCTTGACTGGAGCTAGCCAAGTAACATTTTTAAAGCCATGTTATAACATTTTCATACAAAATAGATTAGCATTTCTTTGCCATAAAATGTTAACTTTTACTGTCAGCTATATTCCCTTTTATTTTTGAGCCAAAAAACAAAGGCAAAGCAAAGAAAATTGGAATTTTCTACCAGCGCCGATATGTCGCCAATACGCATCACTCCTTTGGTCGCATCACTCCTTTGGTCGTGTTATGGTACGACCTTTGTTGTGCCTAGATCATCGTCCCGCACGCCATGTACTTACTGTGTTAGGAACATTGTGTATACGTTCGACTAATAATTCCATCGTAATAACAACCTTTTATATGCCTTTTGCTATAGGTTATTACTACTTTCCAACCACCAGGCCGACCTTGGGTTAGGGTTAGAGTTAGGTTTGGGTTAGGATTATGGTATAGGGTTAGGGTTACGTAGGTTGGTCCGGCGGTTGGAAAATAGCCACTTCCTTTGTTATACTAGTATCTAGTTTCCTAATGTACCAATGGTAATAAGGACAAAATTGATGGGGTGAGAACTGATAAGAGTGAAGGGGGGGAGAAGGCCAGCAGGAGACAGCAATTTCACGATGTTGCTTTTAAAAATTGTGATTTGTCCAACAATTTTCATCAGACATTTCTATATACCCAATGTCTTTACTATCGCTCCTAAATGCACTGATCATACACTATGGACCACAATGGCCTCATCCCGATGTCATAGTTCAATAACCTCAATTAAACAATCAGAGTGCAAAATTTGACCTCAAATTGCAGAGTATGAGTTTTTGTACCCAAGTTTTCAAAGGTCATTCAATGAATGTACAAATGTATTGGGGTTATAGAATTGTGCCTTGATAGATGAGCATGTTGTGGATCCTAGTGATGCTGATGATAGTGATGAAAATATTGATGAGGTGAGAGCTGACGAGAGTGAGGGGATGAACTTGGGATAATTTCATGATATTGCTCTTGACTTGAAAATGTGTATTTGCCCAACATTTTTCACAACACAATTTATTCTATTATACCCTTGTATGGACTAAGCTAGTTTTCCTAATGCACTGGTGATGAAAATGTTGATGAAGTGAGAACTGAAGAGAGTGAGGGGGTGAGCAGGGCAACATCATCATGACGTTGCTCTTACAATTGCATATTTGCCCAATATTTTTCATAATACATTTCTATATACCCAGTGCCTTTCCTTTGCTACTTTTCCTAATGTGATGGTTGCGATGAAGTTGTTGATGAGAGTGAGGGGTGACTGGGTCAACCAAAGCTGTAGCTTGGGTGTGACACACATCCTAAAATGCCAATCCAAATAAAGAGGTCCACTTTTTCTGTAAAAAAATGTTGAAAATCAGCCTTTTTTTGAAGAAAAATTCACAAAAGATCCACTTTTTCAGAAAAAACATTGAAACCAGGCCTCTTTTGAAGGAAAAAAGGTGTACTTTTGAGCTCTCCACATCCCACCCCAAAAAAATAAATCTGGCTATGGGCCTGGGGGCAACAATTTGTGATGTTGCTCTTAAAAATATGTGTATATCCCCAACAATTGTCATTGCTAAACCCTTTCTATACCCTACCGGTGCCCTTACCCTTGCCGGTTATAATAGTCCTCCTAATGCACTGGTGGTATATTGATGAAGATGGCTTGATGAGGTGAGAACTGAAGAGAGTAAGCTTGGAGAGGGGGCACACTGACACTCTATCACTTAGCAACATACATCTGTGCTAACATGTCAATCATGCTAGTCATCAGCTGTGTTCTAATTGGTTGAGTTCAATAAAGGGTGTGGTTAAATACATATGGAACCAATCAACGGTGGTAAAAGTTGAGAAAAGTTTTAAAGACCTACTAGAAACCTAATTTCCAACCATGCAAATGAATAATTATTTGAATGTCTTTAGTTGTAAAAAAAAAGGTGAAATTATTGGGCAATATTTTAGAATATCAAATTTTCTCACTCCCTGTCAGGACTGACCCCCCTGTCTGGACCTAAGGCCCCTCATGTGACATATCAGTTTATACACTGGCCTTCATTTTGCACCTCGGGCCTCAAGTACTGCATTCCCCTGCTGCCCTCATTTATGCATAAAATTGTAGCAACTCTTACCCCCATCCTGGGTCATGGATATGACATTTGATAATGTTCTTCGGGGTTCTTAGATATTGCATAACAAAAGACCTTGGTATAACAGTCGGATGAGTTTGAAAGGGCGCCCTTGGAAACCGTCGCAGTTACTCTATCATTATTCCTCATCATTTCACGTAATTTGATTATTAACAGAGACATTAGCAGACTCATGGATGTGTACTAGTATTATGGATATGACATGTTTATCACAAGTTTTAATAGTAAGATAAATGTGTGTGAATAATTTGTTTACATGTATTAAAGAGTTGAGGATTATTAGAATGCTCACTGCCTTGAGGCTCTGTGAGGAACATGTTAAGGGAATGATAGTGGAATTAAACTTCATCATTTATTATATCTCTTCAAGGTGTTTCTTATAAGAAAACCATGAGACTTCAGTAAAAGCCATGTTGTAATATTTCTGTAAAAATAGATTAGTATTTCTTTTCCATAAAATGTTAGCTTTTACTATCAGTTATTCCCCTATTAATTTTGAGCTGAACAACTGATGGAAGCAAAGAAAATTGGAATTTACTACCAGCACCGATGTCGCTTATGCATATCACTCTGTCGGACGTGCTACGGCACGGTCCTTTGATGTGTGTAGGACTGTCCCACATGCCATGTACATACTGTGCTATGAACACATCGTAACAATTAAACAACGGTTTCTGCGCTTTATTCATAATCTCAGATTTTGACAAAACTACAGCACCTAGGCTTGATTTTTGTAGGGTATGTTAGTTTAATAAAGTACATTAGCACCAGGGTTCGAATTCAGTCTTTTTTTTACATCGCAGTTTGTGCTATGCAAAACACATGTTTGCATAGCAGTATAGCACTTTTAGCTATGCATTTTGGAAAAGTGCATAGCAGTTGATGGAAATTGCATCGCATTTTGCGATGCGATACCATCGAATTCGATCGCTGATTAGCACTGTAAAAAAAACCAGAATTTTGAACAATATTGAGGGCGTCCTCCTCAGCAAATGTTACAACCTTGATCGCGATGCATCACTCATCGCATTTGCATTTACCGTATTTCCTTGAATAGTCGCCCCCCCCTCAAATAAACGCCCCACCACTTTTTTCTACCAAGATGCTTCAAAAATCCCGATATTTCCATGCTATCTTGTGTAGTTAGCTTACCAAGTTGCTCACATGGTCGATAATAGCAGCAATAAATCTGCATCGGAAACCCGGAAGTTAACCAAAAGTCAGTGTTTCTAGTTCATAGTTCGTCATTTTAGCGTGACTTTTAAGCTTACCTAATGATTTTAACGGGAATTGTCATGCTAAAAATGGCCTCTAAGCTCTAATGCAACACCCCCGGGGGAGTTTATTTGAGGAAATACGGTATACAAATCGTGCATGTGGCAATCAAACTTAATGTTGTTACACTGGTCATTCGAAAGAAAGGACCTTAAGGCATCACAAGTCATGTGTCGGGGTGTTCGGTCCGTCTGTGTTTGTCCCACAATAATTATGTAAGGCTTTTGGTCTCAGATCATATCAGTTTACAGGATTAAAAATCACAAGATTTATCAAGTAGGTGACCTGAAATGCAAAATACATTTTTCCCCTTAAGGGGGTACTACACCCCTGGCCAATTTTGTGCCTATTTTTGCATTTTTCTCAAAAATTATATCGCATTGGTGACAAGTAAGATATGTATATTATAGGGGCAAGGACTACAACTACTGCACTGCAAATTCAGCAACTCAAGGCAAGTAGTTATTGATTTATTGATCAAATATTGGTTTTCCCTCATTTTTGACTGTAACTCCATTGTAACTATTGTCTGTGCTGAAATAAAATTTCCAGTGCAGTAGTTGTAGTCCTTGCCCCTATAATATACATATCTTACTCAAGTTGTCATCAATGATCTATAATTTTGAGAAAAATGCAAAAATAGGCACAAAATTGGGCAGGGGTGTAGTACCCCCTTAATAGGTTAGGATTTATCCTAAAATATGTCTAATCAGTCATACACAATTTTCAGTTTCTTATTGGATAGTAACAGGCATTTGAAAAGCTACATTTTGCAAAAAAAACCCATTGAAATTAGACAATAGGTTCAAAGATGAGCAGTTAAAGAGTTTCCAATACTGTGCAGCACTGAAGAGTGGTGGGTTTTTTTTTAAATGTGTGATTTTTACATGATTGTTCACATAGAAACAAATGAGGTACAGTTTCTCAAAAAATGCTCTACACATGGAACAGACTTGGTTGTTCTTTTAAGCTCATTTTCTTCATGTATATGCAAGAAAAAAAGAGAAAAAATTGGTGTGAGTTTGAATCCTTAGCACAGTAGTTCTTTTACTTGAAATTTGCCATCAAAATTGTGTTATAATGGGCTAAGTTTCAAATTGATATTTCTTGGTAAAATTGATGAATAATGTCAACAAATTGACTAATTTGTGATTTAGATTTATTTGAATTTTCTGACAAATTAATCAAGAAATGTGAATGTTTTGTCCTGGGGTTTTGTTCTCAACATAAACTTATGGCATATTTTGTTTGTTTGTTTATTTCTTCTTTATACTGGGTCCATATTCAGGGGAAAATTTAAGTATTCCCCTGTTCTTCCATATGGCCCAGTTAGATATGCAGAGAAAACATATGTATCATGTACTTGTCTCTGTAAACAGTGGCATGGCCAGGATTTTGGAGGCCAGATTTTTGTCCCCATTTAGGAGGCAAAGCCAAATTTTTGTCCCCATTTGTCAATTTTTTGTCCCATTTTTGGACATTTTAAGGATATTTTGCTCTTTACTGTCCCCATTTTGTCCCTGGACATTTTCTGTGGGGGAACTCTGCCCCCAGCCGCCTGGCTACACCACCCTGCCTTTTAAAGCCATATTATAATATTTGCTGAGGAGAACGCCCTCAACATTTGTTTAAATTCTGTTTTTTACATGATTGTAATGTACTTTAGTCAATAAAGATACTCTGTTTTTTTTAAATAAAACGATGGAACCAGCGTTTTATTATTACGATGGAAATATTAGTCTAACACGTATGCACAGTACGTACATGGCGTGCGGGATACACATACACACACACCCCGAGGATCGTACCATATTTACAACCGCGGGAATAACATGTATGGGCGCTACTAGTAAATTCCAATTTTCTATGCTTTACCTCACTTGTTCGGCTCAAAATTAAAAGGGGACATATCTGACAGTAAAAGCTAACATTTTATGGAAAATAAATACTAATCTATTTTTACAGAAATGTTATAATATGGCTGTAAGTATTGAGTGTTGAGGATTTTGAGGCTCTGTATCCAAAACTGGGATCCAAAAGCCACACATTTCCACCCTTTCTGACAAAATTGGTGCTTAATGGGAGCTTGATGTAATATGCTGAAATAGCTTGAAGTATAACCATTTGGATAACATTTACTTTAAAACAATTGTAACATTAGCATAATAAACATTTTGGTTACTTGACAATCATGGTATATCATGTTGGGGGGGGTTGTTGGAGCAGAATTCTTCTATTCCGAATATAGCCTTTAAAAGGGTAAAAAATGGCTGATCATAGTAGCTATATGCTGAAATTCACATGCAGCTCACCCACACAGGTTTCTGAGACAATGGTTTTTTTCTTCACCTTTTAAAGTTAATTAAAGCAACTAAAATTGGAAGCAAAAACAAAAACAAGAATCAGGCTATTTTTGGCAGCTCACTTTGGCAGTGCACTATTTTTCCTTAGGGATGTGACAGTGTCTGTGAAATCTGAGATGTCCAAAAATTGAAATTTTTATACCACCAGAAATCTCTGGCTACAAAATTATTGTGTGCAAAACTTTTCTTCCAGAATCAGTCAAATTTGTATTTATGTTCTGTTAACAGAACAAAGTTACAACACAGTAGCCCTTTGGACATTGTATTACACACATAATCATGCATAACTCACAAACGCAAAATCAGAATCAACTTAAATTTTGGGAATATGCTTTTTTTGTGGATATCTTCTAAAACAAACCATACAAAGAGCATGGTAGAATCACAACACACAGTAGTTGGATGTCAATACCACTGTGAAATGAACTAATTTGATTTAAATAATTTGTTTTATTGGCTAAAAATATATAAAATGAACAAAGTAGTTCTTTAAAAATAATTGTGGGTTTAATGAATTAAACCAAATAAAAATGTCATTATAATATAAAAGTGATAATCATGGTAACACAGCAAAGACAAAATTTGCTTCTTTCCATACAAAATATATTATGAAATAATCACATGGTGTTTATTGACATGCAACAATATTATATTAACAATAATAACATGATTGCACAAGGAGATCTGTTTTTGATACTCATCACCGATACAAGATAATAGAAGATATTATGACGATGGGACATGAATTTAATCCTATGATAGTTTCAATCCATCATCAACACATCTGCAAAAAATATTCCAGTATGGGGTAAGGGTAACACAGCCAAGAAGACGCCCCATCAAAATGTTTAATATCCGCGTCCATTAGCCTACTTTGTCAGTTTTGCTATTGCAAAACATTAGATTGTCAACTGAGAAATTGGATAATGATGATTGAAATTGTCACATCCAAGTAACAAACTGATGGCTTTGATATTCGCTATGTTGATTGCTATAGGGGGAAGATCCTGCCAGCCAGTTTAGATTTCACATAAAATGTTTTCCTCTCTTAGTTTATGCAAGTAGATTTGTTGGGATAAAATTTGGATAAAATGCGCTTTTCAGTTATGTAAACAAAAGTGTTGTAACATGCTTTTAAGCTTACCTGCTTTAGGGTGTATTTGTATGTTTGAATTAAAGTTTTGGAATGTGAGGGAAGGAGTAGTGGGACGTATATTCAAATAGATGTTATCTAACTAGAAATGCCATTGTCTCGAGAATTTTGAGTCGGGGCATGAATTCCGTTTGACGACATTAACCGGGCAATTTTCAACCATGAGCAATTTGGCTTTTTACATTGTCTACCCTACGTATGACCCATTCCTTCCGTACGCGACATCTCTAGGTGAAATATCACTTGATGACTGTTATCACTCTGTCTGTCTACTGCTATTATGTTGGATGAGGGAGATTGGTTATTGTATTGTGTTTTGATTCCTAGCGATGTTAGAGGTATCCTTTAGGCGAGGACATGACCATCCTTTTGCATCAAGTCAAAGAAAGGCGGATATTTTTTTACAGTGTTGCTAGAAGTTTTCAGTGCTAGGCCACGGCAATTTGGCTGCAGCAACAGTTCTTAAGTTAGCCCAAACTTTAATGATAAACACTCAAATTTTAACTTTAGGTGCATGCATTTTGAGCAGCAATTTGCGTAAAATCACCCAATTGGGCAGTATAGTAATAAGCAATGACTTTGGCTAGCAGCAAGTTATCATTACTAATTGCTCTTCAAAGAAGGGTTAGTGTAGTGGTCTTCTCACTCGCTACTCACCCCTGTGGCCCAGGTTTAATTCTCCGCATTGCCACAGGTGAGTTTGGTTGCCGATGCTCATCCTCACCGGTTTTTACACGGGTGCTCGGTTTTCATCCTGCTTTTTTATGTTTGAATTAATGTTTTGGAATGTGAGGGAAGGAGTACCATAGGACATATTCAAATAGATGTTATCTAACTAGAAATGCTATTGTCTCAAGAATTTTGAGTCGGGGCATGAATTCCGTATGACGACATTAACCGGGCAATTTTCAACCATGAGCAATTTGGCTTTTTACATTGTCTACCCTACGTATGACCCATTCCTTCCGTACGCGACATCTCTAGGTGAAATATCACTTGATGACTGTTATCACTCTGTCTGTCTGCTGCTATTATGTTGGATGAGGGAGATTGGTTATTGTATTGTGTTTTGATTCCTAGCGATGTTAGAGGTATCCTTTAGGCGAGGACATGACCATCCTTTTGCATCAAGTCAAAGAAAGGCGGATATTTATGTACAGTGTTGCTAGAAGTTTTTGGTGCCAGGCCACAGCAATTTGGCTGTAGCAACAGTTCTTAAGTTAGCCCAAAATTTAATGATAAACACTCACATTTTAACTTTGGGTGCATTTTTCTATCTTTGGGTGAATTTTGAGCAGCAGTTTTGCGTAAAATCACCCAATTGGGCAGTATAGTAATAAGCAGTGACTTTATTTGGCTAGCAGCAAGTTATCATTACTGATTGAAAAAAGTTTGTCTCAGCTTCCCTGCATGCTTAAGTTTCAAGTTAAAATTCGCATTAGCGCATATCGTTTTTCATGTTTTTGATATTCGATTTTGTTTCTAATTGTCAGGAAAAATTACAAAAAAAGAGGGCCAAAATGCAGGAAAAAAGAAATTCAGCATCCACATAGTCTTATGGACTACAAAAGAACCAAAAAAGTGCATAGCACTTAGGTTTTTAGCCAATGGAAACTGAAACAGAAGCTTTTTATCTTAAAAGTACATTTTGATACTCTTGATTTGCCAAAAATTAAGCAAAATGATGCAATAAAGGCAACCACACCCTAAAAATCACCAGAGTAGCTCAATTTTGGAAAGGCACGTCGGGACATTTAAAGCCGCAAGTTCCAAATAGCCCAATTGGGTGGCTCAACAGCCATGTTGGCAACACTAAGAAAGGCAGATTTTTTTTTCATGCCTATCATTGAGTTGTTGTTATTGGAATGGTTTGCGAAAAGACATTGATTTGATGTTGTCAGAATAGTGATGGGCGATATTGGCCAAGGATAGCGTATTGATGTGCTGTCAAACCAACGTTTCCCTTCCTATGTTATAGCCTTGATTTAATAGCTCTTGAGGCAATTTTGAAAATCCCGACATTGAGTAGAACAGGAATAGAAACAACAAGATGATAGTGCCACAGCCGTGGGGTTTGAAATACAAAATAAAATGTTAGATTGATGCGAGTGTTATGTCAGCCTAATGTGATGATTTAAACGAAAATACTGCCCAACCTCTTATATCCGGCCATGATGGGTCCAGGCATTGGCCGGATAAGTGATAATATACAAATATATACTGTTGAGAGGTTCTGGTTAAAACTATGGGCCGAGGTGAGATCAATAGTACTATTTTCCTGAGGGGCGCAGCCCGAAGGAAAATAGTATTAATTGATCTCAACGAGGGACCATAGTTTTAACCAGAACTTCGAATAAAGGCAGTATATATTTGTTTTATATACTTCATTAATATGTTCTTTGTTCATTGATTGGTTAAAAGAAAATTATTTGACGCTTTTGACTCTCCAGCTTCTAACCTGAGTGAACAGCACGACCAATTTAATCACAACCTATATATTGCCCTTCAAAAAAATCGAATAGGCTAAAAGCGGCTAACCAATTACAGCAGCGCGAAATCACGCTATGGTAGTTTTGCGTGCACGAACTGTTCCGTCGCATCGAGTGCGCGCACGCGGATGGCATGGTCAAAAGTACTATTTACGGCTTGGAGGTACTATTTACGGCTCATCCGGGACATTGAAAATACTATTTACGGCTTAGAGGTACTATTTACGGATAGGAGTACTGATGGTAAAATTATTTTTGGTCATGTGATCCACTTTTAACCAATCAATGAACAAGAATATATTAATGAAGTATATAAAACCAGATATGTGAGTTATGTGTAATTCTGTATTGAATGACCAAAGTGTTGAAATTTGGACAATAAGAAATTATTCATATGGGTTGATATAGGACTTTGACTCATAATCGTGAGGTAGCGCCCGAGACCAGGCACCAAGGTCATGGGTTCGAGTCCCAGCGGCACTACATGTTGTGCACTTAAGCAAGGCTCTTCACCCCTATTGCCTCTCCCTAACCAGGTGTACAAATGGGTATTGGCTTTATTCAATACCGGGAAGGTAATACACTTGCTGTGGAGGAGGTGTAGAGGTCCCCCACAGTAACATTATAATATGGAGCAGTCTGGCCTAATCGCTTTGAAAGAGAGACTAGCGCTCCGGCCTGTGCATACAGGTTTGTCCCCCGGGTTTGTCCCCTTTACCTTTGGTAAGATATGTCTAGTTGTACCTGTACCATAAACTCCCTACCCCAGCTTCCTTGACACTCTGCCCCTTCCTTACCCCCACCCCTGTGGAAAATAAGATATATGTACCTCTAAATATCACCAATTCTGGCCTATAAAGAAAAAATAAAGAGAAAGAGGCACTCTCAATAACTACTTTTTCTTTTAATGTGAGATTTATGGGTGTACAATAATTAGTCAATTGTCCAAAACAAAACAAAAATTTGGTCTAGCAACTCCTGGTGTTACCTTCATGTAAGCATCGCAAAATTTGTATATCCCTAACACTAACCCTTACCCTAATCCTAACCCTAATTCAAACCCTATACTCTAACCCAAAACCCTACGAAAATTAAAACAACCTTTAAAAAAAAAAAAAAATAATGTACATGAATGTGGAACCCAATTCCCTGTGCATTATTCTGTGGTGTCCAGAAAGATAGGGAAAGGGGATGGGGCATTGCCTTCCATTTTCTGTTGGTGGGAAAAAGCAAACAGTTGGGGAGGGGGTATTCCAGGATAGTTCGAGAAATGGTGTGAAGTCAGTCATTGGAACCCGGGTGGGAACCAAAAGTCGGCCTCTTCCCACTTATGAAATCATAAATGCACACCATTGAAATTCCCCATGATTCTTATATAGACTTCAAGTCAATACTGCTTTAGATTGGGACTTGCATGGTTCATTATTTGCATGACAGTGTTTAAGAACCATTATGATAGTTAATAGCTAGTGAGGATGCTTTAAGGCTACATGCTCTTTTTGGTTGAAATTTTTGGCGGGAAATAATCCCGCCAAAACATTAAAGTAATCTTTTCCCACAACTAAATATCATAGTCAGGAAATTAATGATGGATCTGGTAGCTTAGATCATAACTTTCATTCTACTTAGTTGCAATTATCCCAGAAAATTCTTGATTTGTTTTTACAGAGTCTTGAATTGTCGATGTTTTTGATCAAAACACATCACTCGGTGTATTTTGAAACTCGAGGCATTAACTCTTCTCAAATTAGCCCCAAATCATAATTTATTATATGCACGTGTAGCAAACACCAATGGGAATAATTGGACGTTGTTTATGGAGCCTAAATTTGGTTTGATTTTATTTCACAATAATTCCAAGGTGAGAATTTTGACCTGACATTTCCTTTTTGGATTTCCAATTTAAATTCATTGATATGTGATATTTTAAATAAATAAAGAGTACGCTTACCTCTCTGCAACACTTCCCGGTATCATTAAGCATCTGCTGATAACCAACATTTTAGCTGAAAACAGTCCCTTCCTATCATTTTTGAACAAAATATGGTTCAAAAGTGCATACACTACGCTGCGTGTATAATAGCACAGCGAGGTAATGAAGAGAGCTATTTACGGTGGGGTATCTATTGTCAGCTATTAGGGTAGGCCTATAGTATATCTTCCTGCAAGTGACAAGATGTGTCAAGCAAGTGCATACATAAGGGCGGTATATTCAAACGGTATTGTCTGGATCATTGAGTATCGATTGCATGCACGATACAGTAACATGGATGTGTGTGGTCCTCCCCAGGTTTTGACATGAATTACAAATGACGTCGTGAGTGACCCATCGTTTTCATTTTATTATTACAAAATTAATTGTCGTTTATCACGAGTCCTAAGAGTCGTACCAGTTCAATTCATCAAAATTAATTTGTATTAAATGAAAAACAAACAGACAAGTAAAGTCATATGTCTTTCTATGACTGTTTTCCTACCAAAATCTGATTTTCAATACACTAGAAACGTGTTGATATGTATATGTTTGAAAATCGCCGAATCTTAACCACAGTCACCTGTGGCACAGTAGGCATCTTTAGCATTCATAGTGCAATTGGCAGTGGTTCGAACCCTGGTGAAAATTTTAGTATTTTTTATTCTTTTTACTAATGCGCTGTGCCGTTTTTCAAACACGCCCCTGAATGAAATTGATGGGCAAGTACCCTTAAACATGGGCAAGTAGGGGATAGGATCAGAGGACCCTTTGGAAAGGGAGGAGGGGAGTATGATGATAAAGAACAGGGAGTTTGTGTGTTGCTTTTTACATACACTAATGCCACAGGCATGAAAAAGCAAAAATTAAAACACAAATAAGAAACAATAATAATAGCAAGCCAGCAAAAAAGAAAATCATTTGGGAAACAAGTGTTATTTGAGATGTTTAAAAAATGGGTCAACGTCAGAGCTTCCCTGATGTTATTGAAAGTAAATTCCACATAAGGTCTGTTACAAGTGATGAAGGCTTTGTCCCCAGCAATTTTTCTTGCGAGAGGGATGGCTGATCTTGTACTCAGAATAGCTCAGAATGTAGTTTATGGAGGGAGTAGTCCCGGGGGTTCTCAGTACAAATGACCATAATGGGGGCGTGCGCAAATATGGGTAGCATTTTCAGCCTCTTGGTATATCAATGACCCCTTTTTCAAAGCCTATTTTGGTATATGAATGGGTCCTTTTTCAAAATTTTCTCAATTTTTTCGGAAAATAGCCCAATTTTTCGTTAATTTAGTTAAAGATTTTCAAAATTTTCCCAAAATTTTGGGAAAATTTGTAAAAACTAGGACAATTTGGGTTAAATTCGGCCGAAAATTTTGACTTTTGGTATATCAATGGGTCCAAATTTCTTGAAAAATTGGTATATTTATGGGTCCACTTTCAAATTCTCAATGCACATCCCTACCAAAACCAAACTTGAGTACCCCCCCCCCCGGGGAGTACTGGGAAACTGATTACTACTGGCCATTGTGTGCCTTTGATGTGGCCCCACCTTTGGTGTGGGCCCCCCTCCCGAGCATCTTTGACAAAGACTAGGAGGGAGTGAAAACATTATTCAAAATGTTTTCAGTAATAAAGTGAAATAACAATGTCAATAGTATTCAGTGGCCTATTCCAATTAAATCCATACACCCCATATGGAAGACATGACCTTAATCTCCCACACAGAGGGGTGTAGATTTCAAACTAGAATCACCCATGCAGGTAACCCCATTTGAAATTCACACTCCCTGTGTGGAAGATTAAGGTCATGTCTTCCATAGGGGGTGTGTGGATAACAACTGCAATTGCCCAGTGGGCTGATCTAGAGTCTAGACTAAAACACTAAAAGTCAAGAAAACGAAACCTGGGCATTTCAAGACAAATCTCCTTCAATCTCTTTAAATTAGTCAACTTAGAGTGTCACCCCACTGGAGGTCCTTTGCCCCATCTTTTTTTTCCTTCTTCACAAACCAACCCTTAAGGGTCATTGTCCTCACGTCCCTATCCAAGACTAACGTGTCACATGTCATCACTCATGTCACCAATCAGTGACGGTACGTTGTCACCGACAATTAGCCAACGAGTTCAAATGTGTCAGGAACGGAAAGGGGGCATAATTGGGAGGAATTTCATTTGCGCAATGATATCCCACCCCCTTATAGCCTTTGGGTGTAAAATTGTAATTGGTATTGGCTAAAGAAAATAGTTGTCTGTTGATTTGGGGCTATGATAGAAAATTTATGTGATATTTCCTACACAATTTGTAGCAAATAATAAGGCATGGCTGTCTATCGGAGTTGATACTTGTATCAATGTACAGTGCATTCTTTCATGACTTCAGTATGTTCAGTGTCACCTCTTGTGGTGCTGTTTGTTTGTAGATTACTGCTCTGCTGTATATATGGCCGTCTCAGTGGCGTAGATTTCTTTCTGACATTGGGGGGATGAGGTTGGAAAAAATTTCTTGAAGTATAGTGAATTTAACACTTTTTGGCAACATAATAAGTTTATGGTACAATTGCGCGAAAATTTTTACCATTTTGAAGCTAAATTGTTGAAATATGGTACACAACTGGAATAAATTCGAGCAAAGCGTGCAAAAATTTGCACTTCAGGGCTAAAATGGCCAAATATTAGGTTAATTTGGTCAGAATCGCATACAGGCATCAACATGGGGGATGATTGTATGGCCATCCCCCTGGCAAAATATGGGGGGGATTTATCTAATAAATGCCCCTTACTGATAATTATGCCCCCCCCCCATACTAAAACCAAAATATCAAAAAAGGTGCTGCAAATGTCATGGATCTTCTCAATTTCAGAATTCAAAAATAGTTTCTGTCAAGACAGATTAAGACAGATTCAAGATCAACGTGTTTGACCGTTAAAAATCATTTTTGATTCACTTCTAACGGCCTATGTCCAAGGGGCGGGGCATTGTGGGTGTGTACTTCACTTCCAATAGACAAAGGGCAGGTAAATTAGAAAATGTTCTCTGTATGATGGCCTTCCAATTTACATGGATTATAATGTAATTTTGACACCTAAAATTAAGACCAACTTTTATGATTTGACTCTGCTGCTGAATTTGTCTCAAAATTGTTTTCTTCATGTATTCTTTAAAGTAAAGTAGAGCATGCTTGAATAAATGGCATGTTGTTTATTCCGTCATGTGTTAAAGATTGTTCAGTTTATATAAGGCCCGGCCCCCCAACTCAACACAAATGTTGGCAACCATGAGATTTACCAAATTCTTTTCATCAAATTTACCCCCCCCCCCCTTTTCATGCAAAATCGAGGACAAAATTTGTCTTTTTGGGATATTGTTCACTTTTCTCTTTGAGAAGTTAATAATTATCACAGTGGCAAAATGAATTAGTGTAAAAATGGTTAACTTTGAGGGACACATATCTCCTCTTTATTGGTTTCAGAAGAAGGTTACTGAACCAAAGATTCTTTCATGGGAAGTAGCAGTGTCATATCCATGGGAAGGTTGGGAACTGAATAGTGCAGTGAAAAGGATTTTGAAGGAAGTTTACTCCAAAATCCTTTAATTGAAGTGTTAAATTTTGCCAAAAATCTGGGCCACAGGTATCAAAAATTTGAAATTGGTATAAATATATGGGTCCACTTCCATGTCCCTACCCACCAATCCACCAGGCCTAATCTTAACTCATATGTGCATTGTGCTGCAACATACATAAAAAATGTAAAATGGTCCACTTTGGGGACACTAATCTTCTTTTATTGGTTTCAGAACAGGTTTACTGAAACTTTTAAAGATTCTCTCATTGGGAAGTGACAGTGTGATATTCTTGTCCAATGGCAATGGAAGGTTGGGAACTGATTAGTTAAAAGGATTTTGAAGGAAGTTGCTCCAATATCCTTTTGCCAAAATTTTGCAAAATTGTGTTAAAGTTGGCCGAAAATAATGGGCCTCTGGTGTAAAAATGGGTCTAATCGTTGGGTCTATGTTTATTATGGGTGTACTTACCCACCACAACAAAACCTACTCCTAAATCCTAATACCAGTAAATAATATTCTAAATCAGGCTTCCTCCTCTGTTGAAGTGCCACTAGGGGGGTAGTGTGTCCTCAAAGGATTATGGGTAAATTGGGAATTTCATCGCGAAAATTAGCCCTGATGATGACGTCACCCATTGGATTTGTGTGTAAAAATTGGTCAACTTTGGCATGCAATGACAAGAATCCTAGGGTGTGCCATCCAGATATTATTTCAAAGCTAGTTAAATATTAAAGTATGGATGGCACACCCTGGAAAGATGTTTAATTTTCCAAATTGCAAGAAGTGCAACATGAAATAAGTGCCACAAAAAATAAGTGCCACATAAAAATGAAGTGCCACATGAAATAAAGAAAACTGCAAAGCGCCACTCAATGGCTGCGAGAAGCCACCATCGTGGTGCTTTAGCACCGGCGGGAAGAGTCAGAGGGGATGTCCCCCCTCTGAAATGACATCATTTGGTGGAACATTTTGTACTATTTTAGCCTGTCTTTACAATTACAGAGATAACATGGGAATCGCATTGTTTAATGTTGAAATGTAGAATATTCCTGATGGATGAAGTTTGATCAAAGGGTTTGATTTTATTTTTATTTAATTTTGTTTTTAAATCTAAACGGCGCCACGCGCCACTCGGGAAGCCATGGCGCGCCATAAGTGGCACGCACGCCGCTATTTGCGGACCCCTGTTCTAAATGTTTATGCATTGTGCTGTAAAGTAAGCAAGAGTTGTAAATGAGCAACAGTAGTAAATTCACAGTATACATGTAGGTACAAAATGGTCCACTTTGGGGGACACTTATTTACTTCTTATTGGTTTCAGAACAAGTTTACTGAAACCATGGGCATCAATCCGTGGGGGGGTAATTGTACTCCCCACCTTTTGGCAAAATGACTCTTTTCAGCCACTTTTTGACAATTCAGGTTAATTCCCCCCCCCACCCCAATATTGGTGCTAATGACTGAAACATTCAAAGCTTCTCCCATTGGGAATTTAAGTGGCAGTGTCATATCGTTGTGCAGGGGAAGGCTGGGAACTGAATAGGTACGGAGTTTGGAGGAAGTTGGGAATTTCTTCAGTATTATGCATAAGCTTACATATTCTTCAAAAATGTTCCCAATCACAAAAAATTGTAAACCAAGTGCATGTAAGCTACATGAGTAGTTAATGCTATGAGGTTTTCTTGGGGTTAATCCTTGCAAAGATTGTCTTTATATGTCAATCCTTAATGAGGGATATTTTTAAACAACAATCCTAAATCTTGTTTCTGTTGAGGAAATCCCCCTTTATAACTCTCTCCATGCGGGTGTTGACTGCAGATGACAAGTTAAAAAAAATTAAATTAGACAATGTCAGAAATCAGAATTATAAATGTTTATGCCAATATGGGGAATCAGCATGAAAAATGTATTAAAATGAGTACTGACAAGCCTAGTATTGGCTCAGAAGCTCTTGAGATAGCTCTTGATTTGAGAAAATATTTCATCAAAACTTGGATGGCTAGCATGCAGAGCATTACTATCTTGGCTACCATAAATGGGCTATTTGCACTATTTGTTGGTTCAATATAAGCAGGGCAGGTGCACCCCCCAAATTTGCAAAAGTATACAAAAGGTCCCAAAATTTAAGAATTGTGGGCATAGCGAGCCAAAAAAATTGGGATTTTTAAAGCTTTTTGGTCAAAAAAGGTCCAAATTTGGGGAAGAAAGCCCACTTTTCACAAAATTTTCCCCCTCCCCTTGGAAAAAAAGTCCACTTTTTCAAAATCAGCACCCTCTACCAAAAATCCTGGCTACGGGCCTGAATATAACTTATAAGTTAACTTTTGAACCCCTTAATGTACAAATGTAGAAAACCCAGCAAACAACCCTTATCATGTTTACCCTATATAGACCATTTCAAATCAAGATCAGAAAAGTTAAGAAAACCAGGTGCAACGCACTTGCATTTGTGTGAAGGCAAATGCAACATACCAGTATGAACAGTACAAAATGAAATGACACAATAAAATCTCACACACCACTGTCATGTATGTCTAATTCTTTCTTTCATTTTGTTGTTGAAAAGGTGTCACTTAGCTGGCAATCAGTATAGCACTAAGCGCCATCATCAAACATCCAGGAAGGATATTCACTGGTGCCTCCGATTCTTGATACGCCAATCCCGTGGGAATACTAGGAATTGGATATCATAATAATATCACATATTCGGGATGTCATGAGGGGGCCAATCAAACTTGGACTTGTAATTTTTGCATTGATAAATTTTCATATTGTGGTAATTTACATCGTTAGTGCAGTAGTGGCAGGTTGGCTATCAAGGAAGACTACAAGGCTAAATCTTGTTTCTGTTGAGGAAATCCCCCTTTATAACTCTCTCCATGCGGGTGTTGACTGCAGATGACAAGTTAAAAAAAATTAAATTAGACAATGTCAGAAATCAGAATTATAAATGTTTATGCCAATATGGGGAATCAGCATGAAAAATGTATTAAAATGAGTACTGACAAGCCTAGTATTGGCTCAGAAGCTCTTGAGATAGCTCTTGATTTGAGAAAATATTTCATCAAAACTTGGATGGCTAGCATGCAGAGCATTACTATCTTGGCTACCATAAATGGGCTATTTGCACTATTTGTTGGTTCAATATAAGCAGGGCAGGTGCACCCCCCCCCAAATTTGCAAAAGTATACAAAAGGTCCCAAAATTTAAGAATTCGTGGGCATAGCGAGCCAAAAAAAATTGGGATTTTTAAAGCTTTTTGGTCAAAAAAGGTCCAAATTTGGGGAAGAAAGCCCACTTTTCACAAAATTTTCCCCCTCCCCTTGGAAAAAAAGTCCACTTTTTCAAAATCAGCACCCTCTACCAAAAATCCTGTCTACGGGCCTGAATTATTCCCTTTCATTGTCTCATTATCATTTGTTCTTGTGCAAAGATTGGTTAATAAAATAGATAGATCGATGCCAGCGCCGTGCGGTCGCTCTGCATCGTTCTGTCCGATATATACGTCTTTTTTACCGATTTCGTCGTAATTTTGAACCTGAAAACTGTCTTACTGGATGGTGTTTGTCCTGTAGAACGTCATGATGTTCATCAATTCAAGATTCTGTGCTCCATTTTTGTGTATTTTGATGACTATTTGTCCAGTTCATCTTTGGGATATTGCAATAGACTTGGTATGTACTATATCTTGCACTACCGCATTTAATGGGTTTTCAGTCGATACCATAAGTACCCATAACAATCATCTTGACTTGAAAGATTTGAAGAACACAAAGAGCAATATTGAACGGTGTACCTATACCAGTGATTTCCACGATCGTTTCAAACACATCCACCTGGTACTGTAACGCAAAATGACTGTGGTTTATCTATGCAACTTTGTAAACATTTGGAATCACTTGAACTTCTCAAAAAGCCTTGCCCCTTTCTCTCTGATCCGTTACCAAATGGTAAATTGGGATCTAAACGACGTTGGAAAAGCAGAGGTAAACGTGCTGGTCGTAGAGAGTAAAATTGAGAGACAATAACCCTGTACAAACACCAATCTCGGTTGTTATTAACCCAAGAACTGATCCACACTTTCCGGTCAAACATTTTCCAACCATGCTAATCTACGTGAATTAGAGAAACATAATGAAAGAAAATTTAACATCCGAATGTGGAATGCCCGCTCTGTGCGAAAGAAAACTGTTGCCATTTATGAGAATATAATTGAGAATGACGTGGACTTGTTCGGATTAACGGAAACATGGCTCGCAGAACACGATCCGGTTGTGGCAGGCGAAATGGTACCAGAAGGTTATTCTTTTATTAGTTTCCCAAGAAAGAACGATGAACATGGTGGTATAGGAATAATTCACAAAACTCAACTGAGTATCACTAATGTTCCGTCTGGAATTGACACCATTTCCTTTGAACACGCTTGCGTGACCATTAAGAAGACTGGTCTTAAATTAGTGTTGATTTACCGCCCCGCCATCTGAAGAAAATGGTCTGAAAACAAGACAATTCCTTGACGAGTTCGAATATTTCCTGGATGAGTTATGCCTTATTCCATCTAAAACACTCCTTATGGGTGATTTCAATGTCCATGTTGACACGCCGTCCAAGCCAGATGCCTCTCGTTTTCTGGATGCCTTGGGTGCAAACGGACTTCATCAGCATATTGACATGCCTACTAATAAAAAAGGGCATACACTTGACTTGGTCATATCGCGGCCTGAAGACAGTCTCGTCGGCAAATGGCAACGCTGCCAAGTCTTGGATCAGACCATCTGTTGATTGACATTATTGTAAATTGTGTTAAACCTGTTCCTTCCAAAATTGTTTCTACTGTTAGGAACCTTAAATGCATGAATAGTGTTGCTGTCAAAGATGATCTTAAATCAAAGATAAATGATCTTGACCTCCGCTTGAAGGCTGTGTTGATGAGGTGCTTGAGCGATTTGACACTTGCTTGAAAACAGTGTTAGATACTCACGCACCTTCTCAGCAGCGTTCCCGTAGTGTCAGATCTCGTTCACCTTGGTCTAGTGAGGAAATTAATGATGCCAGGCGTGACCGTAGACGTTATGAGCGTAAATGGCGTAAAACAAGATCTAATGACGATCATGATGCTTATGTTGAGCAATGTAGTGTTCTGAATAAACTCATTCATACTGCTAAGGAATTATATTACAAAGAAAAACTTGAGTCAGCAAATAGCAGGAACATGTATGTCATTTTAACAAATTGTTGAACACAAATAATGTACATTTACCAGACTGTGATTCGTTAAATGACTTGAGTAACTCCTTTGCCAAGTTTTTCACTGAGAAGGTTGCTAAAATCAGACGTGAGCTGGAAATGAATGGTAATGATAATGGTAATTTAAGTACTAATGTATGTATGTCCAACTCCGTTCCTCCGATGAGTAAGTTTTCCTTAGTCACTGCAACTGAAGTTCAAAAAATGGTTGCTTCTGCTGCTAATAAGTTCTGTTCTCTGGACACGATTCCAATGAGTGTTTTAAAAGACAACCGTGATATCTTGGTTAATTCACTTACAGCTGTCATTAACAAGTCACTTGACAGTGGTGTTTTTCCTCTAAACTCAAGGAGGCGGTGGTTAGCCCCATTATTAAGAAACCAACTCTGGACAAAACGTCCTCAAGAACTTTCGTCGGTATCTAACATCAACTACTGGTCCAAGTTCATTGAAAAAATTGTTTGCGCTCAAATTAAAGATCACCTTGAGTCAAATTGTCTGGTTGAAGATTTCCAGTCCGCTTACAGAGCATTACACAGCACGGAAACGGCCTTGCTCTGTGTTAAGTCTGACATCTTGAAAGCACTTGATGAAAACCGCGCTGTCGCGTTTGTCATGCTCGATCTATCAGCCGCATTCGATACCGTTGACCACGAAATTTTGTCGAATCGGCTGTTGACCACTTTCAGAATAACTGGCTCTGCCTTGAAGTGGATTAACTCATACCTCAGCAACCGTTCTTTTCGTGTGTGTATTGGAGATGGTTCATCCGCGGTACAAAGCCTCAGCTATGGTCTTCCACAGGGTTCGGTCATCGGCCCGTTGTTCTTTGTTCTGTATACTTATGAAATTGGTGCTATTATTAGTAAACATGACATTAGTTACCACATGTATGCTGACGACATACAACTTTATTTAACATTTGACCCGAAGGTTGATGAGGATAGAGTGAGAGTTGTGGCGAAGTTAGCATCGTGTATCAAAGAAATAAGTGACTGGATGTCTCGTAACAAGTTGAAACTTAATGATGATAAATCGGAATTTTTTTATCGCAAGCGCCGCCATATAACATGAAGTTAGTTGAAGACATGTATTTGGAAATTGGTGATACCCGTATATTACGCTCTGACAAAATCAAAAACCTAGGTGTCACGTTTGACGCCACCATGTCTATGACGGACCATGTAAAAGCTACCATTAAATCTGTGAATTTCCATCTCAGGAATGTGTACCGTATTAGCCGCTTCATCACCATTGACAGCTGTCACCACCTTGTACGCACACTTATTTTGTCTAGACTTGATTACGCAAATTCTCTCATGTTCGGTATTTCTTCGAAGGACAGGAAAAAGCTTCAGCAACTTCAAAATCGTGCTGCGAGAATTGTCTTCAGGACTGATAGATACCATCCTTCAGCACCTCTCTTAGACAGACTCCATTGGCTTCCCGTTGAGAAACGAGTTGTTTACAAGGTGTTGTTACTCACTTTTAAGTGCCTCAACGGACTCGGTCCTTCATACCTCACTAACACTCTCGCATATTACTCACCTATCAGAACAAATCTCCGGTCTGAAAATAAACAACTCCTCCAAGTTTCACGCACCCGCCGCACCTTTGGCGACAATGCTTTTCGGGTAGCTGCACCCAGACTATGGAACTCTATCCCAACATCATTGCGTAAATGTAACTCTGTGTATGCTTTTAAAAAACAACTCAAAACTTACTTATATCCATCTAAGTAATTCACCGCCTCCTTGCTAATATTTTATTGTGTTTTTGCCTAATATTTAGAAATGGTTTTTAGCGTATATCAGTTATGTTTCAAATAGTGTTTTTACTTCTGTACATTATATAAGGTTTATGTTTTCATTTTGGTATTTATTTTAGGATGGAAATCATTACTTGTACATGTATCATGTTTTTAACTGCTTCTTTGATTATGCTATGTGTGTATTTTTAAGGTTTTGATTGTTTTAAAAATGTTTTTGTATTCTTAAGGTTGTTTTGTTTTGTACAGCGCTTTGTCCAATTTGTAAAGGCGCTTTATAAATGCCGTTAATAATAATAATAATATGTTTAAATGCATGTTTGAACCATATTTTATACTTTGTTCTCAAAATTACAAAAAATTACTTAAGCAATTAGCGTAGTAGGCTGACAATATATTATATGTGTACTCACATGGACTGGAGGCTTATTATCACAGTTTTCACTGCAATAGTCTCTTTGTGAAAATTAGCAAAGTCCAAAAAATTCCAATTTTATGGAAAAATGTGATGAGAAGAGGAACTATGGAAGTACAGGTTAAGTTCAGATCCCATCAACCATAGCAAAGAAATACTTGACAAAGTGCTGATAATAGCACAGATTAACAGATAGTGTAGGGGAATCTTCCTTGTCATGATAAAGGGCGTTTTTTGATTGGAAAACTTCCGGGTATGCTGTCAGAGGGTTTTAGTTGTAGGGTATATTAAAAGGTTAGGGTGAATGATCCGAGTGATAACAGTTGGGATTAGGATGAGACTGGTGATAGGTTTGATAATGATTGGCATACCATTCTTAAACAATTCAAGAAACTTGATATATACTCTAATTTCACAATATTTATTATTTTGCATAGAATCCTGTAACTATGAATTTGTCTTGACATATGCTTGATGAGATATAATTGTTCATACCTTATCAAAATGAATAGTTTCCATTTTATTTTAACAAGCAACCACTTAAATTGAAAAGATCCCTAACTTATATTATTTGACAAGATTATCCATTTCAATTTGAATTGGTTCTACTATATCCCCCTCGGAGAAGAGATAACTATTCAAATTTCTTCTTTTCTTATTCTAAGGCCTATTCATATTTTTAAATGACAGGGCAATCCTATCAAATTTGATGAGTTTCTTGTTATTTTGATGAGAATATCTTATTCATTTTGAAGAGAAATATGTTCATTTTGAAGAGAAATATCATCCAAATAGTTTCCCCATGTCAAATTTGACAAGTTTTGATTCAAAAATGAGTATATTGTTTTAAGAGTGTAATTCCACCATGTATGTCAGTGCACTGCTCAAACCAATTAGTTATTTCATCTTGTAGTCATGGTTTTTGGCCTCTGCTATGGATCCACCATCTCATGTCCAATATTGTTTGATACTATTTACTTAGGGCCTAAATAACTGTGTTTTAGGAAACAATTAATGTGCAACAAAGATATGAAAAATGCCACCTTTGCACAGTATTTTTTGTGGGACCTGGGAGCACATCAGACACCCCAAATTGCATTCTGGATAACATGGAATGTCCTTTCGATATTAAATAACTTTGAATTTTTTTAAATTTGTGATATAATACAAATTTTATGGCAAATTATTAAAAATTTATATTTTTGACATTTAGTGAAGCCTTTTTTTGAAAAACAATATGGAGCCACTTGATGTGGAGTATAATGTGGTAGTCTTGTCCAACACTCAGGGCTTAAGCTTCATACATGACTGTAGGCCCTATATCATGTGGGGTGGGGTGGTCAAATTTGGTTTACATGGAAAATCTAAAAGTGGACCCATTTTTTTCAAGAAATTTGGACCCATATACCTAAAGTCACAATTTTTGGCCAAATTTAAAACAAATTTTCCCCAGAACTGTTGGTAAATTTAGTACAATTAGAAAACTGGGCTATTAAAAAAGAATTAAGAACCTTTTGAAATGACTTATCCATATACCAAAATTAGGCTAAAAAAGGGGCGATTGATATACCAAAAGGCTGAAAATGTGACCCTTTTCTTTGCAGCACATCCCCTCCACACACATGCACTCATGTTATAAAGCAACAGCTCATGAGTGGTGTACAACCTAGCCATAATCAAGCTTGTTTGTTGCTTGCCCTGGTGCCTTCCAGTTTCCTCAAACCTATTTAATGCTATTTTGGGCAAAACCTGGGGGCGCTTTCCACCTGATGGATGGCAGGAAACCTCAATGTCATTGGCTTGGAACCTTTGGAACCAAAGAGCATCAGATAACTGTTGTGCAACAAAAGTAGGGTCTTTGCTCTTTGGGTGATACCGGGGGGTGATAGGGCCTACCAGGCAATAAAGAAATAACATTTCAGGGTTTGCATGGCATCTGAAAAGACTGCATTAAAATCGCTGAAATTGATCGAGTTATATAGCTAAAAAAGTACTTTTTAGGGGTTGATGCTTCAAAATGGTATATTTTCTTTCATTATATGACATTTTTGTTGTAATAGTACCAAAATTCATACGCATGGCTTCTGTTTTAGTAAATATTCTCCCTACCATATTGTAACTTTCAGCTTCGAGGGTAGCACATTTTAAGGTGTTTACGGTTCAGTGCGTTAAAACAAGAAAAGTCTCAGGTCAACCTATGTTGAGTTTTTGATCATTTGGCATCTAAATCATATAGTTTCACCTGATATTTATACTGCATTTAACATGTGAGAGTTCTGAATATGAGAAAATTCCACCCAAAAT